>NC_139513.1:85224211-85680256 GCF_947247035.1 Vipera ursinii
ATGGCAGAGGACTGGGAGCTGCAGGAGACGGATGAAAGAGCCGCATGCGGCTCCGGAGACGCAGGTTGCAGACCTGTGATCTAGTCCAACCCCCTGCTCAGGCAGGAAACCCTATACAATTTCAGATAAATGGCTGTCCAGTCTCTTCTTAAAAACTTCCAGTGTTGGAGCATTCACCACTTCTGGAGGCAGGTTGTTCCACTGGTTAGTTGTTCTAACTGTCAGGAAGTTTCTCCTTAGTTCTAGGTTGCTTCTCTCCTTGACTAGTTTCCATCCATTGCTTCTTGCCCTGCTCTCAGGTGCTCTGGACAACAGCCTGGCTCCCTCTTCTTTGTGGCAGCCCCTGAGATATTGGAACACTGCTATCATGTCACCCCTCACCCTTCTCTTCATTAAACTACACATACCCAATTCCAGCAACCGTTCCCTATATGTTTTAGCCTCCAGTCCCCCAATCATCTTTGTTGCTCTTCTCGGTACTCTTTCTAGAGTCTCGACATCTTTTTTACATCGTGGTGACCAAAACTGGATGCAGTATTCCAGGTGTGGCCTTACCAAGGCATTGTAAAGTGGTATTAGTACTTCACATGATCTTGATTCTATCCCTCTGTTAATGCAGCCTAGCACTGTGTTGGCTTTTTTGGCAGCTGCAGCACACTGCTGGCTCATATTTAAGTGATTGTCCACTAGGACTCCAAGATCCCTCTCACAGTTACTACTATCGAGCAAGGTACCACCTATACTACACCTGTGCATTTGATTTTTCCTGCCTAAATGCAGAACCTTACTTTTTTCACAATTGAATTTCATTTTGTTAGATAGTGCCCAATGTTCAAGTCTGTCCAGATCCTCCTGTATCTTAAGCCTATCTTCTGGAGTATTGGCTATTCCTGCCAGCTTGGTGTCGTCTGCAAATTTGATGAGTTCCCCATCTATCCCCTCATCCAAATCATTGATGAAGATGTTGAAGAGCACTGGGCCCAGAACAGAGCCCTGGGGCACCCCACTACACACTTCCTTCCATGTAGATGCAGTTCCATTGAGGACCACACGCTGAGTACAGCCTGTCAGCCAGCTTCAAATCCATCTGGTGGTGATGCTATCTAACCCACATTTTTCTATCTTATCAAGTTGTAGGTTGTGATCTACTTTATCAAATGCCTTACTGAAGTCCAAGTAAATTATATCTACAGCATTCCTCTGGTCCACTAGTTTTGTCACTTGGTCAAAGAATGCAATAAGATTTGTCTGGCACGATCTGTTTTTGACAAACCCATGTTGGCTTTTAGTGATAACTTTGTTTGCATCAAGGTGTTTGCTGATTTGTTGTTTGATTATCTTTTCCAGAATCTTCCCAGGTATGGAGGTCAGGCTGATAGGTCTGTAGTTTCCTGGATCTATTTTTTCCCTTTTTTGAAGATGGGAACTACATCAGCTCTCTTCCAGTCCTCTGGTAGTTCCCCAGTGCTCCAGGATCTTTGAAAAATATAGTTCAGTGGTTCTGAGATCACGTCTGCCAGTTCCTTGAGAACCTTGGGGTGTAATCCATCTGGTCCTGGTGATTTGAACTCGTCTAGGCTGGACAGGTGCTCACTTACCATTTTCTTGCCTATCTTAACTTGCATTTCTATTCTGTTTTTTATGGCACTGGTTTGGGTAGGTTGGACTGTTTTTTCCCTTTGTGTAAAGACAGATGCAAAAAATGAATTAAATAGTTCTGCTTTCTCCCTATTGCTTGTCACCTTCTTGCCACTTTCCCCCACTAATGGACCAATCATTTCCTTAACTTTTTTCTTGTTTTTTATATGTTGAAAGAAGCTTTTTTTGTTATTTTTGACTTTGGTCGCAAGCCTTAGTTCATTTTGAGCCTTAGCTTTCCTCACTTCATCTTTGCAGGCACGGGCTATTTGCTGATATTCTGACTTAGTTATGTGCCCCTCTTTCCAATTCTTATACTTGTCCTTTTTATCTTTCAATTTATCAGAGAGTTCTTTATGCAGCCATGCTGGTTTCTTTTGAAAGCTATTATTTTTCTTCTTTGTTGGTATTGTGCTAGACTGGGCCTTTATTATCTCACTTTTCAAAATTTCCCAAGCTTCTTGAGTTGTTTTCCCCTTTAGGATTCTCATCCATGGAATTCTTTCCATGGTCTCTCTAAGTTTATTGAAATTAGCTCTTTTAAAGTCCAAGACTCTAGTTTGGCTGTATTCAATTACTTGTGCTTCCATAACGTTGAATTCCAATATTGCATGATCACTTCCCCCCAAGGTTCCTGTGGTTTGACACTTTCTATCATTTCATCTCTGTTAGTGAAAATTAAATCCAATATGGCTAATCCCCTAGTTCCCTTCTCCACTTTTTGGGAGAGAAAGTTGTCTGCTAGGTTTATCAGGAATCTGTTAGATCTTCCACTTGGTGCAGAATTTGTCTCCCAGTTGATATCAGGGTAATTAAAGTCCCCCATTACTATTGTGATGCACTTCCTACATACCTTAGTTAACTGACTAGCAAAAAGTTCATCTATTTCCTCTGTTTGGTTGGGCGGCCTATAGTATACACCTATGGCAATGTCATTCTTTCCCCCTTTTATATTGACCCAAATACATTCAGGTTTACAGTTTTTATCATTGTTGTGCTCTATTTCTGTAGAGATAAAGTTATTTCTTATATATAGAGCAACTCCTCCTCCTCTTTTGTTTAGTCTATTTCTTTTAAATAATTTAAATCCCTCTAGCTGTGTGTTCCATTTGTGGGTTTTGTCCCACCATGTTTCTGTAATGGCAACAATATCATATCCGCCCTCATTTACCTGAATTTCTAGTTCACCCTGCTTACTGTTCATACTCTGCGCATTGGTGTACAGACATTTGAGTCCTTTATGACTGACCTTTTCCTTCAGAAAAGCTGTGAATTTATTGCTAAGTAACTCAGTCCCTTTCTTGGATGGATGCAGACCATCTCTTTTGTACATTTTTTCATTGGACCAGCTACAGACATCGTGACTAATATAACCAAAGCCTTCTCCTTTACACCACTCCTTTAGCGACATATTAATTTCTGCTATACGCTGGCCTTTTCCATTTTGCTCCTTATACACTGGTAAGACCTCTGAAAAAGTGAGCCTACAGCCTGTTCTGCTGAGTTCCTTCCCCAAGCTCTGGAAATCATTCTGCACAGAGAGTACATCATTTTGGGACAGATCATTAGTGCCAAGATGTACAATGGCATCAACATCACAGTCTTTGCTGGCATTGTTGACTATTTTGAAAATACGCTTCTTGTCCCTACTGGCAGTAGCACCTGGAAGACACCTGACCTCTTTTGAAACCTCTGTATCCTTTCCTAAATTAACATCCCTTATAATTGAGTCACCAACCAGAAGGTGGCTTCTCTTTTTGGGTACCTTTCTTTTCTTGCATGACTGATGTGTAATACCTGATTCACACTTCTCCCTGTCAAAAACAAGTTCATCTCGGACCATGGTCTCCTTCTTATTTGAGTTATCACAATTACCTTGACCTGTTTCCTTAATGTCCCTGTTAAGGTCAGCAAGGGCACTGTATCTGTTATGCAGGGACACAGCTAAACCTTTGGGTTTATGGTTCACAGCTCTCACCCTGCCAGATCCCACAGTTATCCACACTGCCCTTCTCCTGCAGGATCTTTGCGGTAGAGGGGGCTGATAGTGTGGAGGCTCAGTAGAGTAGGAGGGCTGAACTGAACACCTAATTTCTGCCTGAAGAGCGCAGATTACAGACCCTAGATGAATAATCTGTCCTTGTAGACTAGTGTGTACATATAGGACAGTTTCCCAGTTTGAAAAGAGTGCTGTGAAAGACAGCTGCAAAACAAGTGTTGCACTGAACTAAGCCAGACATGCTGAGATGAAAGGAATCTCAGATGCACTTGCCCTGAATATACCACCACTATTTTTTATTTTGTTATATGATTTGTGCGCCGTTAGGCGCGCGGGCTGCTACTGTGCCCCTCCACCCACTTCTCCTTAACTTGCAGTTTTGTAGCTTTTCCCAGCAGCCTCTGGCAGTTTAAAAGCAAAGAGGGTCCAATCAAGGACTTAGCTACTGTGCCCCTCCACCCACTTTTATTTTTCTTTTCCTTTCCTCTTGCATGAAAAAGGGACATCAATGTCTACGATACTGATGAAACAACACGAACTGTGACGATGCCAAATGATGACAGGCATGCAATACAGGTCCTGCCAACACTGAGTCTCAACATCTGATGCACCAACATCATGACAGCTTGTACATGACAATATCATGATGTACAATTTCCCAATATCATTCCCACCCCCTCGGATGTCCATGAGAAAAGGGGTAGGATGATTTTTGTTCTTCAGGGATCAATAACATCTCAAGATGGAGAAGCAATTCTCTTTCCTTGTTTTTAGCATATCAAATTGGTAGAAGTGAAGACAGTCACAGAACTAATTGTGTAGGCTTTGGACGTGTTTGTGAAGAGTTAAACTCCACACTGGAGACAATTGTGTTGTATTTCTAGGTGACTGGCTATTTGCTGATGTTACAGTACAATATAGAAATGGTGGGGCTACTCACTGACCCTTGTATATTAGGATCTACATTTGAACTATTGTATTTCTAAGAGTTCAAGAAATGAAGATTAGGGTGTACAATTGCCTTGTACTATCCAAAAATACCTAAGGTTGGATTGTCACTTTCCTACCATTGTATTTACAATACTTTCCCCTTCACCTATTACTAATACCACACATTTCACACAACTGGGACTAGTGGGAAGAATTTATAAGTGGAAAGATGCTCCTTTCCTTTTGCTCTTGCTGCACTCTGTGTACTACCAATAGAAAGTACTTAGAACGGTTAAACATTAACATTCTGTGGTATTTGGGAAGGAGTGTAATGGCAAAAGAAAAAAATAAATTGAAATGCTCAACACATATTTCAATTAGAATGAATAATTGAGCACAAGATTTACTACCTGAGCACTGGTCTACTTTCATCTTATTTAGAAAATACCATTGCCTCAAAATACAAATAGGACAGGAGACAAATCTTACTCCAGCAAATGACACTATCATTATTTCTTAATAGCTGCTAAAAAAAAGTCTGCTAGTCCTGGAAACTTTGCAGAGAACTGAGGCTGAGAAGCAGAAAGCAGAAAGCTGAAACAGTTGCAGGGTGTAGAAAGGGCAATAATAATATCTTTCTTTGTAGATATATGTTATAGGCTTAATGGAAAGAAGGACTAGGGGTGACATGATAGCACTGTTCTATTATCTAAGGCGTTGTCACAAAGAAGAGGGAGTTAATCTATTCTTTAAAGCAGGGGTGTTAAACTCGCAATGTCATGTGATGCGTCACAGCGTATCATGCCTTTTTTTCCATTGCCAGCAAAGGGGTGAGCGCGGTTTCACCATGATACGTCCGGCCTGTGGGCTAGCAGTTTGACACCCCTGCTCTAAAGCAACTGAATGCAGAACATGAAGCAATGGATGGAAACTAATCAAGGTAAAAACCAGCCTTGAACTAAGGAGAAATTTTCTGACAGTTAGAACAATTAATCAGTGGAATGGCTTGTCTCTAGAAGTTGTGGGTGTTCCATTCCTGGAGGTTTTTAAGAAGAGATTGGACAACCATTTGTCTGAAATGATATAGGCTTTTCTGGTGAACAGGGGGTTGGGCTAGAAGACCTCCAAGGTCCCTTTCAGTGCTGTGATTCTGTAATATGATATGTCTTTCTTGAGAGACCCAGTTTAGTGTTGTGTTCAAGCTAGAAACTTGGAGACTGTGAGTTTTAGTCTCACCTTAGGCATGAAGCCAGTTGGGTCACCTTGGACTGGTCACTCTTAGCTCTAGGAAGAAGGCAATGACAAACCACTTCCTAAATCTTGCCAAGAATACTGAGGAGACTTGTCCAGGCAATTGCCAGGAGGCAACACTGACTTGAAAACACAACAACAAAAGCCTCTCTCATCTGCAGCAGCTGCCTTTGGCTGCTTCTACTGTCATTGTTACACATTTCATGCTTTGTGTATTTTATTACAATTCCTTCAGAACCCCAGATTAGATGATTTCACACCTCAAATTATGGGCTGGCTCTGGCTTATCTCTCTCTCTTCACCAGCTTGATTATTGGTCTGAATTTTATTACACTTTGCCTTTGACTGAAATTCCTCCAGAGACTGACAAATTAAAAGTAACATTAAGCAACTAGATGCTTTCTGCTCATCTGTATGAATATGAGGGAATTCATCCTATCAACAGGCTTTATCCTCCTGTTGTTGACAGGACATTGGTGGGTATTTCCCTCTTTTACATGATATGTTTAAATTTAGCAAAAAATAATTTTGGAAATTAATTTGAGAAATATTACAACATTATTTGTAGCAAGAAAAGACACAACCAAAAATCAGTATATAAATAAATCCAATTCTCATCCTGCAGTGCTTCATAGACACCAACAGTCTGTCTCTTTCTTCAAAGAAGGACCATATCTCAGTTTGCAGACTATCTGAATGGAGAAGCTGAATCTAGGAATTAAGAATTTTACTGGGTATTATCTTGGACTGTTCTGCTATAGAAACCAAATTGATGTTACATTTAATAACGGCAGCCAGACTTCTGCTGGCGCAATATTGGAAGAAAGAAGATTTACCTACGATAGAACAATGGACATTTAAAGTAATGGTCATGGCTGAAATGGCAAAAGTTTCAGCATATTTGAAAGAGCAATCGCAAGAAAAATATATTTTGGAATGGAGAAGATGGATTGATTATATTCAAAATAAATATGGGACTAAAATAATAAGCAGGCATATACATAGAATGAAGGCTATTGCTAAGCACATTGATTTGTGCTTAGATTGTAAGCCGCCCTGAGTCTTCGGAGAAGGGCGGGATATAAATGGGATTAAAAAAAAAGTTTTAAATAGCTTACAAATAATTTTTAGTAATTAAAAAGATGTGTTATTATAGTTATTATAGTTTTGTTATAAGGGAGTTAAAGAGTGGAAGGTTTGTTAATGTTTTAATAGATATTTAGCATATGTTTGTATAAGATTGTTATACACAATACCCTGTATTCTGCTTTGGGAAGTCTGGGGGGGAGGGGTGATGGAGAGGGGGGGTTCAATTTATATGTTTTTTAAATTTTGTAAAACTTTTCAATAAAAAAAAAGAATTGTTTTGGTTCGGACAAAACAACAGTTCTGATTACTGATGGCTTGTAGCCTGCTGCCTGTCTCAATGAAGACAGAGAAAGAGAATTTAAAAAAACAGTTTAACAAATGTAATTATCTTGGGTGGCTAGTGGAAGAACAGAAAACAGCATCAAAGGCAGGATTACCTAGCAGGATTGGACAGATCACTACTGTTTTGAACAGTTAAACTGGGTCCTGTGGTTCCCTTTAAAGGGAATTGAACTTTTAACGAGCAAATTACAAGGATCTGGGTCATTAGCAAGATTAATAAACAAAAGACAAAGATGTTAACAAAAAACAGAAGTAATGAATAAAACAGGTTTCAAGATTGAGAGGGTATATAGAAATATTTGGGTATAACTATGACAATTTTGAATGGTTTGTTATTTCAAAACAATTATGTTAAGACATGGAATTAAGGCATGAAATTAAAAAAAAGATATGCCAAAGTAAAATTATAATTGTTGGTGAGAAATTCTGTGATTAAGGTTAACATTTTACCCAGAATGTTATTTTTGCTCCAACCAATATCTGTTCTGGCATCTAATGGGAAAAGGACATACTTAAGTTTATATGGCAAGTAAAAACCAACCCCAAATTAAATCGAAAGTATGACAAGATGTGAAGTAAAGGGGGGATTGGGTCTATCAGATTTGAAATTATATTTTGCTTTTTGCTGTTTTGTTTAAATGAAAGAGTGGGTATTGTTAAGAAATAGAAGGTTACTGAATTTAGAAGGTCATGATTTGAGATTTGGATGGCCTGGATATTATGGTATGATAATGTTATTGTGAAAGTAGACTTTAAAATCATTGTGTTACTAAAAATGCCAAGAATTAATATTGCAAGATACCAAAAAAAAAGGTGGGCTAGGATAAGTTGATTTAAAATATTACTTTGCTCTTTGTTGTCTGATATGAATGAAAGATTGGGTGAGTCTGAGGAATAAGAGATTACTGGAACTGGAAGACAATGGTCTGAGATTAGGGTGGTATTGCTATTTATGAAATGACAAAATTAAGTTCAATATAGATTTCCAAAATCATTTAGTTAGGCATGCCATAATGATGATCTGAAATAGATATACCGGTAAAGCAAGATTGACTCCAAAATTCCTTTATGATTGTCACCCCAGGAAGTTTTCTTTAGAAGCGAAATAATAGTTACACAAACATGATTACCCTATGCTGAGTTACTGATTTTTCTGAAGGAGAACCTAAATTAAAAAACTGACAAAAACCTGGAAAAGGAATGTTACATTCATCAATGGTTTACTTATGCTCAGTTGACAGACAGATTCAAATTGGATAAGAAGAATTTTGCTTTCATGAATGAGATAACTGATTTTGAACTGGATTTATGTACTAATGATGAACATGTCATTGCTAAGATATATAAATGAATAAAGAAGATAAAGATGTTGAAGATTGTATTACTAAAGGGGCAAAAAACTTTGGATGCAACACAATACTTCAACAAAGAGACAACATGTGGAGTAAGGGTTTGAAATGTAATACTGAATTACAATTTGAAGGATAATTCTTTGAGGGAGACACTTGATAAATTGTTTTTTTAATTGAAAAGTTTTATCATACATTTTATCTTTAACAGTCCCCCCTACCCCTCCCCTATCCCTCCCTCCCTACCCCTCCCCCCTCCCCTCCCCCCCCCGACTTCCCAGAGCTAAGTACAAGGTATAAAAAACAAAAAGAACAATCATAAACATCCATATGCTAACAACCATAAACTCTGAAATCTATCACTCTCTAGCTCATATAGGATAACTACAAACACTATTAATATAAAATATATAAAAAAAGAGAAAAAAAGAGAAAGGAAAGGAAGACTTATTCAAATGCTACATGAAACTTTTTAGTCCCATATTTGTTCTGGATATACTCAATCCATTTTCTCCACTCCATAATATAACGTTCTTGCGAGTGATCTTTCAAATAAGCCAATATCTTTGCCATCTCTGCCAGGTCAGAAACTTTTAAAGTCCATTCTTCTATAGTCGGCAGTTCCTCCTTCTTCCAATACTGACCTATTAAGAGTCTTGCTGCCGTAATTAAATTCAGCATCAACTTAGTGTCCACAACTGTAGCATCTGTAATTATTCCCAACAAAAAAAGTTGCGGACAAAACTTTATCCTTTGCTTAAAAATCTTCTGCATATTCCACCAAATTTTTATCCAAAAAGCCTTAACCTTTTTACAAGTCCACCATATGTGAAAATATGTTGCATCTTCGTCACCACACATCCAGCATTTAGGCTGATAATTCGGATACATACTTGCAAGCTTTTTAGGATCTAAATGCCATCTGTAAAACATTTTATAAAAGTTCTCTCTTAAATTTTGAGCTTGTGTAAATTTTACATTCCTCACCCAAATCCTTTCCCACGTGTCCATTGTAATAACTTCTTGGATGTTTTGGGCCCATTTAATCATACAATCTTTAGCAAGTTCTGTTTCTGAGTCAATTTCTATCAATGCAAGATATATCCGTTTAATATGTGCTGGACCCTGATTTCTAATTTGCTTTATCAGATTTTCATCAGTCATTGTAAAACCAGTTTTCTGATCTTCTTTCCACCTGGCCCGTAGCTGAATATATTGAAACCAAGTTTGGAGAATCTTCTCATCTCGCAAGAGGCTGTATGGTTTCAGACACCAGACATTTCTTTCCAAGCTTAAAATCTCCTTATACGTAGTCACATCATGTTTAAAACCAACATTAATATTTTCTATTGCGTGTTTTGGGATTGCCCACAATGGTATACTTGATAAATTGTTAAAGTGTGTAAAATATGTGCTGGAAATGTAACCAATATGAAGGTACTTTGGTGAACATGTAAGAAAACCAAGAAACATTGTAATCAGATTTGTGCTTTAACTCTTAAAATAAATGTACAATTGATACTAGAGAATTCTCCCCCTAGGTTTGATAGACAAACAGACTGGAAAAAACATGGGATTGTGTTTTTATATATGATAACATCAGTGAGACTTTTATATGAAAATTCCCATAATGGAAGGATGGATGGTAAAATTAATGGCAAAGATGGTAAAATTGACTGCTTTGATTAAAAAAAAAAATTCTCTAGCATTGTTTCTACCTGGGAACCAGTTTTGGTGCTTGAAGTGGAAAGAGATGAAATTTTAACTTTGGGATTTGGTGATTAGAATTGGTTATAATTATAGGAGTATTGTATGTTATGGTTCCCATTCATGGATTACTGCCTTGTCGTGGCGAAGGGGCTTGCGTAATTCAATGAAGCTATGAGCTATGCTGTGCAGGGCCACCCAAGACGGACAGGTCATAGCAGAGAGTTCTGACAAAATGTGATCCACTGGAGAAGGAAATGGAAACCCACTCCAGTATCTTTGCCACGAAAACCCTATGGACAGTACCAAAAGGCAAAAAGATATGATGCTGGAAGATGAGTCCCTCAGGTCAGAAGGCATCCAATATGCTATTGGGGAAGAGCAGAGGGCTAGTATTAGTAGCGCCAGAAAGAATGAAGCGACTGGGACAAAGCCGAAAGGACGCTCAGCTGTGGATGTAGCTGGTGGTGAAAGGAAAGTCTGATGCTGTAAAGATTTTTTTCCATAGGAACCTGGAATGTAAGATCCATGAATCAAGGAAAGCTGGACGTGGTGAAACAAGAGATGACAAGACTGAACATCGACATCTTAGGAATCAGCGAACTAAAATGGACAGGAATGGGTGAATTTAATTCAGATGACCATCAAGTATACTACTGCAGGCAAGAATCCCTCAGAAGAAATGGAGCAGCCTTCATAGTCAATGAAAGAGTAGGAAAAGCAATACTGGGATACAATCCCCAAAATGACAGAATGATCTCAGTTCAAATCCAAGGCAAACCATTCAATATCACACTAGTCCAAGTCTATGCCCAAACCACCAGTGCTGAAGAGGATGAAATTGACAGGTTCTAGGAAGCCCTACAGCTTATAGAACTAACACCCAAAAATGATGTCCTTATCATCATGGGGGATTAGAATGCTAAAGTAGGAAGCCAAAAGATAACTGGAATAAAAGGCAAGTATGGCCTTGGAGTACAAAATGAAGCAGGGCACAGGCTGATAGAATTTTGTCAAGAGAATACGATGGTCATAGAAAACGCCCTTTTCCAACAACCAAAGAGATAGCTCTACACATGGACATCACCAGACGGTCAACACAGAAATCAGATTGACTATGTGCTCTGCAGCCAAAGACGGAGAAGCTCTATACAGTCAGTAAAAACAAGGCCAGGAGTTGACTGTGGCTCAGACCATGAACTTCTCATTGCAAAATTCAGGCTTAAACTGAAAAAAGTAAGGAAAAGCACTAGGCCACTCAGGTATGAACTAAACCATATCCCTGATGAATATACAATAGAGGTGACAAATAGATTTAAGGAATTAGATTTGATAGACAGAGTGCCTGAAGAACTATGGATGGAGGTTCGCAACATTGCACAAGAAGTAGCAACTAAAACCATCCCAAAGAAAAAGAAATGCAAGAAAGCAAAATGGCTGTCAGAGGAAGCTTTGCAAATAGCTGAGAACTGGAGAGAAGTGAAAGGCAAGGGAGAAAAAGAAAGATACACCCAATTGAATGCAGAATTCCAGAGCATAGCTAGAAGAGATAAGAATGCCTTCTTAAATGAACAGTGCAAAGAAATAGAAGAAAACAATAGAATAGGGTGGACTAGAGATCTCTTCAAGAAAATTGGAGAGATGAAGGGAACATTTCATGCAAACATGGGCATGATAAAGGACCAAAATGGCAGGGACCTAACAGAGGCAGAAGAGATTAAGAAGAGGTGGCAAAATTACACAGAAGAACTATACAAGAACGAGCTTAACATTCTTGATACTCACAATGAGGTGGTCACTGACCTCGAGCCAGACATCCTAGAATGTGACGTGAAATGGGTCTTAGTAAAGCTGAGCAACAACAAAGCTAGTGGAGGTGACAGTATTTCAGCTGAGCTATTCAAAATCTTAGGGACATGGTGGCTCAGTGGGTTAGGACGCTGAGCTTGTCGATAAGAAGGTTGGCAGTTTGGCGGGTCGAATCCTGAGTGCCGCGTAGCAGAGTGAGCGCCTGTTACTCGTCTCAGCTTCTGCCCACCTAGCAGTTCTAAAGCATGTAAAAATGCAACTAGACAAATAGGGACCACTATGGTGGGAAGGTAACAGTGTTCCGTGCACCTTTGGCGTCCAGTCATGCCAGCCACATGACCACGGAGATGTCCTCGGACAAGCACTGGCTCTTTGGCTTTGAAACAGAGATGAGCTGTTTCACATGCCTAGCATGCATGTGCAGGGGAAACTTTACCTTTACCATATTCAAAATCTTAAAAGATGATGCAGTAAAAGTGCTACACTCAATTTGCCAGCAAATTTGGAAAACTCAACAGTGGCCACAGGATTGGAAAAGATCAGTTTACATTCCAATTCCAAAGAAAGGCAGTGCCAAAGAATGTTCAAACTATCACACCATTGCACTCATTTCACATGCTAGTAAAGTTATGCTTAAAATCCTACAAGCTAGACTCCAGCAGTATGTGGATCAAGAACTACCAGAAGTACAGGCAGGATTTCAAAGAGGCAGAGGAACTAGAGATCAAATTGCCAACATATGCTGGATCATGGAGAAAGCTAGGGAGTTCCAGAAAAACATCTACTTCTGCTTCATTGGCTATGATAAAGCCTTTGATTGTGTGGATCACAACAAACTGCGGCAAGTTTTTAAAGAGATGGGAGTACCAGACCATCTTATTTGTCTCTTGAGAAACCTATATGCAGGTCAAGAAGCAACAGTGAGAACTGGACATGGCACCACTGATTGGTTCAAAATTGGGAAAGGAGTCCGGCAAGGCAAGGCTGTATACTGTCACCTTGCCTGTTTAACTTATATGCAGAGCACATCATGAGAAAGGCAGGGTTAGATGAATCAAAAGTTGGAATTAAAATTGCCAGGAGAAATATCAACAACCTAAGATATTTATTTATTTATTTATTTATTTATTTATTTATTTATTTATTTATTTATTTATTTATTTATTTATTTAATTTATATACCGCCCTTCTCTCAAGAGACTCAGGGCGGTTAACAGGGCAATACATAAAAATCAGATACAAAAATTAAAATTATTAAAACATGATTAAACAATGCCCATAATAATACAAATTTAAAATTGAAGTCATAATAAAAATCCTACCCCATCCCATCAGGCCAGGCCCGCTTCTTTAAAGAGATGGGTTTTAAGGTCGCGCCGGAAGGAGCGGAGATCGGGCGCCATCCGGAGCTCTACCGGAAGATGGTTCCATAAATCCGGTGCACCCACAGAGAACGCTCTGCCCCTGGGGGTCACCAGTCGGCATTCTTTGACCGGCGGCACCCTGAGGAGGCCCTCTCTGTGGGAGTGTACTGGGCGGAGGGAAGTTGACGCCGGCTGCAGGTGCTCCCCAAGGTATTCTGGACCCATGCCATGGAGGGCTTTGTAGGTCATTACCAACACCTTGAACCTCACCCGGAAGACAACTGGTAACCAATGCAGCTCGCGGAGCAAAGGTGTGACACGGGAGTATCGGGAAACCCTCGATACAACTCTCGCGGCTGCATTCTGTACCAGTTGGAGCCTCCGAGTGGTCTTCAAGGGTAGCCCCATGTAGAGAGCGTTGCAGTAATCAAGACGAGAGGTCACGAGCGCATGAGTGACCGTGCGCAAGGCATCCCGGTCTAGATAGGGCTGCAACTGGCGCACCAGGCGAACCTGGGCGAACGCCCCCCTAGTTACAACTACAATATGGTCTTCTAAGGAGAGCTGTGAATCTAGGAGGACTCCCAAATTGCGAGCCCTATCTACAGGAGGTAATGACTCACCCCCCATAATGAGGGGTGGGATATCCTGAATATCCCGAGATGCCGGTACGCACAGCCACTCCGTCTTGTCAGGGTTGAGACGAAGCCTGTTCCTCCCCATCCAGACCCGGACCGCCTCCAGGCATCGGGACATCACGTCAAGGGCATCACTGGGGTGGTTTGGGGTTGAAATGAAAAGTTGGGTATCATCAGCATACTGATGATACCCAACTCCAAAACCACGAATGATCTCACCCAGCGGTTTCATGTAGATGTTGAACAGAAGGGGCGAGAGGACCGACCCCTGAGGGACTCCACAAGCGAGAGGCCTCGCGGTCGACCTCTGCCCCCCTGCCAACACCGACTGCGAGCGTCCCAGGAGATAGGAGGAGAACCACTGAAGAACCGTGCCTCCCACTCCCAATCCCCTGAGACGCCGCAGCAAGATACCATGGTCGATGGTATCGAAAGCCGCTGAGAGGTCTAATAGGACTAGAACAGAGGAGTATCCTCTGTCCCGAGCCCTCCAGAGATCATTCACCAGCGTGACCAATGCCGTCTCCGTGCTGTACCCGGGCCTGAAGCCCGATTGGTACGGGTCTAGATAATCCGCTTCATCCAGGACCAGAGGTAGCTGGTGCGCCACCACACTCTCAACAACCTTCGCAAGGAAGCGAAGGTTGGAGACCGGACGAAAGTTATTCAAAACAGCCGGATCCAAGGCAGGCTTCTTGAGGAGAGGTCTCACCACCGCCTCTTTCAAGGCGACGGGAAAACTACCCTCACTCAAAGATGTTGACTAAATTCCTCGGCACGCCCCTGCAAGGGATCCCCACTAACCTCCTGGTTAAGGAGGGAGCGGGTCACCCTAAACAGGGCGGCCGGGCGATTATCTGCGGACGCGATGAGGGCAGCGAAGTAATTAGATCTCGCTACCCTCATCGCAGCGAGATAAGACCTAGTATGGGTTCTTAGTCACAATCGGTCGGATTCAGATCGGCTGGACCTCCAAACGCTCTCTAGGCCCCATCTCCGACGCTTCATCTCCCGGAGCTCCGCGGAAAACCATGGAGCCCATTGGGATCTGCGCCGGGTCAGCGGCCGCAAGGGTACAACTCGGTCAAGTGCCTCCGTGGCCGTCCTTTCCCAGGCTTCCACTAAGGCATCCGCCGAGCTGTGAGCTGGGGAGGCAGGTGGGGCAGATGATACCATTCTAATGGCAGAAAGTAAAGAGGAACTAAAGAGCCTCCTGTTACTAGTGAAGAAGGAGAGTGCAAAAGTTGGGTTGAAACTTAAGAAAACCAAGATCATGGCATCTGGCCCTCTCAATTCCTGGAAAATAGATGGGGAAGAAATGGGGGTAGTGACAGATTTTATTTTCCTGGGCTCCAAGATCAGCATTGCAGTTGCCCTCAGGGGGCCAGGTGGGTATGGACAGGGTGGGCGTGGCCTACTGGGTGGGCTTGGCTAGAGTGCGTATGACCTACCAGGTGGGCGTGGCCAGCTCTACATTGTTCGCATCAAGGGTGCCTATGGGGGCCTGGGCAGGAGTGGGACAGATCTGAGTGTCTCTGGCAGAAGGAGGGTCTCTGAGCCAGGGCCAAGGCAGTGGGGGCTGTTCCCTCACTGTTTCCAGGATGGCTTCGTGGGCCACATGAAACCACTTCACAGGCCGGATCTGGCCCCCGGGCCTTGTGTTTGATGTGTCTGCTCTAGCTGATGGGATCTGCAGCATGCCCAATTTGCTAGAGCGAGTTGGACGAGTGGAAACTCTTAGAAAAAGGTGGTCCCAAGCCAGTTTTAACTTTATTGCTAAAATGTATAAATTTTTGTTGAAATATGAGTCTGACGAAGAACAAGAGAAAGAATATATGATAAAATGGGCTAAAAGTTTTGGCTATAATATGCAAATGGAGCAATGGGGATACATGTGATTGAAAGGGTTGAAAGCTTCATTATGTTCTAGCCTTAAAGGGAATTTTTATAAAATGATGTATCTGTGTTATTTCTTATCAAACAAATTATCTAGAAATTTATAAAGATATTTTTAAAATATTTTTTGAAAATGTGAATAACGTGAAGGGACATTTTATCATTTTTGATGGACATATAGTAAGCCCAAAATATTTTGTATACAAATACATGGATTAATTCAGAAGATCTTAAAGGTTGAAGTGCAACTGAAACCAAAGACTTTTCTTTTGAGACTTCTGGATAAGCCATTAGAAAAAAGTCATGTAACTTTGTTTTTATTTTTATATATGACAATTGCAGCAAGATTATTATATGCTCAAAAGTGGAAAAGTTCGACACTGACTACATCAGAAGAATGGTTGGTGAAGATAATGGAATTTGTGCAGATGGTTAAATTAGCCTCTTTGATTAGAGAAACAGCAATATATACATTTATGGCTGAGCAGAAATCTCTTATAGGGTGAACAAGGAGGAGGAGGAAAAAAAGAAAGAAAATTTAGCTGATAAATTAAACAGAATGAAAGAAATACCCAACAGGCTTAGTGCAGAAGCCCAGTAAAAAACAAATATTTTTTTTTCTTAGCTTTCCCCAATTGCCAAACAACAACTATGCTAATCAGTTCTACCCTTGAAATGTTTTCCAAATTAATATTTCAAGACAGGAGTGGGAACAATATAGAGCAACTTCCCAAGAGATATAAGGTCCCATTCTGTCTCGACAATGCCCCCTCTTTTCCTCTGTATTGCTTTCTTCATCTAATATAAATTCATTTTTGCATAGCCAAGTAGTGTGATCTGTTGCCATCACTAGTCCAGTGCAATAGTTGTTGTGTTGAGGAAATATCATAGGAGAAATGGCTGGTTTCTAGTTTAAGCCACTTTAATATAATGTGAAGGACTGAGTGTGGAACATCTCACTTTGGATATTGCACTAAGGGTATTAGCTGGCTACAATGAGATCTGTGCCTGCTTAAAAGAACAAAGTCTATTTTAGGACGCAGAGAGGGGGTACTTTGACTATAAGAATATCTGAATTCTAATGATTGTGGATCAAACTGTATTTTTACACTGAGCAGCTATGCAGCTTCACAGAAGCAAATATAATAATAATAATAATAATTTAATTTTTATACCGCCCTTCTCCCGAAGGACTCAGGGCAGTGTACAGGGCAATACAATAAAATACAATATATAAAAATTAAAAGAAATATTAAATACAGTAGCCCAATTAAATAAATTAATACAAAATGTTAAAATACCCCTAAACCCATCAAACCAGGCCGGCTTGTTCAAATAAATATGTTTTTAGGTCACGTCGGAAGGAGCGAAGGTCGGGAGCCATCCGGAGCTCCACCGGTAAACGGTTCCAAAGGTCTGGTGCGCCCACAGAGAACGCCCTCCCCCTGGGGGCCGCCAGTCGATATGAAGAATGTCATCTTGATTGTGGCTTTAGCATGGAAATAGGGGACTTAAAATTTTTATTTGTGGTTGAAGTCCTAGCTTTCCAGGCCAAAAATCTATGTCTTCTGCCAAATTTTGTTGAAATAAATGAATCTATAGAACAAAGGGAATTATAACTGATAAATGTAGTTCAGTTTCTGGGTGAAAAAATAATCTTAGAAATGCAATGTTTAATGTGACTCTGTGTTCACTCATACACATACATTTATGAAGTCAGTATGAATAAATTCAACAGAAAGCTGTTTGAAAGAGAATGTCTTTCAAAAATAATCCCAGATTAATTTCTAGATAGGTAAATTGACCATGACCTTAAGGAAAGAATAGACCAAAATGTGAAGATAGATAACTCATTTTTTTCTTTTTAAATAAAATATCAGAAACGGTGTCCAAACTCATGGGTTTTCCTAGACATCTCATGAAATTATTGCCTTATAAAAGTAGTAACCCCATGTCTCTGAACTGTTCTGAATATCTTGGATGTCCCTGGGGGAAGTGAATAAATGAGATTGTACCATAATTAAAATTTTACTAGATCAGTTATGCTTTCAGGCTACATGTGTGGCATATGCCAAAGTTAAATTGTAATTGAGAAGGATTTACAGTCCTTAGATTATAGTCCCTAGCTGCAAATAAATCCATCTGGACTTATTTTTTACAGTTCATCCCACACAACTGATGAGTATTAATCCTGCACTTCCTAATTTGACTGTATTTTTATCTTCTGCAAATTAAGATTAGACAGGTTTAAATAGAGTACTCAAACTAATGTTTGTAAATATTTACTGTTGATGTTGTTATCCAGCCAAGTGTTTACACAGTTGTCATCAGGCTACATACATTTGTTTCTCTCCCAGAAACTTCAATGCACATCTAAACGTGTGTCCTGAATACTGAGCATCGGAATCAAGTTTGCCATTTATCTTGGTTATTCTGCTGCCAATGGAATCAGTTTCATATCTTTTCAAAGGTTAGATGGAGAAAATCTTTTACATTTTGTTTGAGTGATTGATTGGTTGATTGGCTGACTGATTGATTTAGTATAGTCCAAGAAATAATTAATCCTGTCTCGTTAGTACTGGGTTTTTTTTTTAGATTTCACTGCAAAAAACAATCGAGAAGCAAACTTATATTGAAACAACTGGATAAATCCTGAAGAAACCAGTTTTGTAGAGAGAGAACATTTCAGGTTACCAGGAAAATGGCAAAGCTCAAAGGTGTTAAAGAAAGTCATTGGATTGTTGTAGTCCATTATCCCTGCAAAAAGCAGGATACTGCAGGATGGCCACGATTCTTAGATCTGATAGAGATTGTGTGAGCTGCATTCCACAGTACACAACTATGCTATGCTGCGTCTCTACAAAGAAAACTTTGGTAAAAGGTCTTTGTAATGCTTTCACTGGGGCACAACAAGGCATTGGTCTACAACCTACATGGAAAGCGAATCTGCAGTCTCATCCAATGTGGATGCGCAGGAGTGAGCTACAATTGTGAGGCTGAATTTTGGAAGACTTAAGCCTTTGAAGTGTCTCTTTGGTCTGTTTGTAAGCACAGAAAACAGAGGAAACAATTTGGGAAGGAAGGAGGGTGAATAGAATAGAATAGAATAGAATAGAATAGAATAGAATAGAATAGAATAGAATAGAATAGAATAGAATAGAATAGAATAGAATAGAATAGAATAGAATAGAATAGAATAGAATAGAATAGAATTATTTGGCCAAGCATGATTAGACATACAAGGAATTTGTTTCCAGCGCAGAAGCTCTCAGAGTATATGCAAAGCAGCATACTAATCCCAATAAGAGGGGGTAGTAAGGAAGATAATAATAATCAGGGCTTTTTTTCTCATAGAACGCTCAGAACGGAGTTCCGGCACCTTTCTTGGATGGAACCTTGTAGGGTAGGCAAGGCGGGTTGTATGACATGTGTGAGTTCCGGCACCTTTTTCTTTTACAAAAAAAGCACTAATAATAATAATAATAATAATAATAATAATAATAATAATAATAATAATAATAATAATAATAATAATAATAATAATGCTTACAGCCATACAATGTGGGTAAATGTACATAGACATTAGAGACTACTGTGAGAATTAAGTGTTCAGCAGAATGAGGGAAGAAACTGTCCCTGTGCCTAATTGTTTTGGTGTGCAATGCTCTACAGAGGCTTTCCAAGAGAAGGAGTTGAAATAGTTTATGTTCAAGATGTGAGGGTCTGTAGGTATTTTCTCAGCCTTCCTTCTGACCTGCACTATGCTTCTTCTATGGAAGGCAAGATGGTTGCAATTGTTTTTTCCTGCAGTCCTAATTACCCATTGGAGTTTGTGCCTGTACCTGGAGTCTGTACACTGGAGTCTGCACCTGACTGTTTGGTTTCTGTACTAAGCCAGACAGTTATAGAAGTACAAATGACAGACTCAATAATTCCTCTATAAAACTGTATCAATAGCTCCTGGGGAACTTCCAGAGTTGATGCAGGAAGAACATTCTTTGCTGTGCTTTTTAAATGATGGTTCTAATGTTAGGTGTCCATTTCAAATCCTGGGAACTATAGAACCCCCAAACCTGAAGGATTCTACTGCTGATATTGTGCTGTCGAATATAGTAAGAGATGGTAGAATAGAAGGGCTCCTCCTAAAATCCATTTTCATCCATACAATTTTCACATGTTCAATTCCAGATTGGTCTGGCTATGCCACAGACTTATCGCCATCTTGAGTGAGACCAATGACTGTTGTATCATCTGTTTTGCTAATTCCTTAAAAAATAAACCTGAACAGAATCACCCTGACAAACCTGACTAATTTCATTTGTTTTCTGCCTTCATGGCTGGTCTACCATGTGCTGGTCTCCAGAGTATTTCTTGATTGCTTGTTCTTTAGCTCTTGATGGTTGATCCTAAAAGGCTTGTTTCTTATCATATATGTTATAGCTAGTTGACAACATTTCAGAGCAGTATCTATATCATTCCAAGTAGCTGATTTTGTTAATGTTTTGTGTAAAAACCCTCCTGATTCCAGGCATTGTCACTTGGATTTGAAAGGATCCTGCCTGAAAAGCTGGAGAATTATTGTCTTTAGTGTAGGCTACTTTGAAAAACTGATGTTAGATAGAAGATAAAAGAAAGTACAAACTATTCCACTGGAATAAACATATTCTTTTTATCCTCATATGATAGCTTTGATTAAAACATACATACATACATACATTACACAGACACAGACACACACAGATACACAGACACACATATAAACGTAGATACATACACACATACACAAATACATAGCTATATACCTAAACCTATACCTACCTACCTACCTACCTACCTAGATACACGCATATATACATATATCAGTCTCCCTTTAATTCTTTGTTAGCAATCCAAAAAATTTACACACACACACACACACACACACATACATACATATACATATACATATACATATACATATACACATACACACACACACACACACACACACACACACACACACACACATATATATATATATATATATATATATATATATATATATATATATATATATATATATATATATATTAAAGGTAAAGGTTCCCCCGCACATGTGTGCTAGTCATTTCCAACTCTAGGGGCCGGTGCTCATCTCCGTTTCAAAGCCGAAGAGCCAGCGTTTGTCCGAGGACGTCTCCGTGGTCATGTGGCCGGCATGACTAGATGCCAAAGACGCACAGAACGCTGTTACCTTTCCACCGTAGTGGTCCCTAAAACTATCGTTCTAAACTTATTGACTTATTTTAATAAACTTCTGATATCCCAACAAACTATGTACTGATTTTACTATGCCCATAGTTTAAGTTTCCATTCCACTAATGAAGGAATTAAATGTGATTTCCATAAAATGCATAATGTATCCTGGTGGCAGTAATACATAAAACCAACTCAAAGAATTTAGTAAGTAGATAAGGTTTAGTATTACTTAACAGAACAATAACTGGTATAAATGATAAATCATTATTTAGGACTGTAGTAGATCCTCTTCCAGAATGGCTAAGCTGTATGACATTGCCACAAAATATGGTAAGACTTTCCCAATGAACTTTAAGGCAACTTTCTTCAGAGAAGAGCCATATTACCATACATGTGAAAGTTTCTAGATTCAATCTTTTATGTTGGTCTGCTTATTATAAATAATAAATACAAAAAATAATTGGACTTGATCATGGACAACAGCTACTGAACAGCCTATAGTTTGGCAGCCTCAGATGCAGCTCAGATGCAGGTCTTGTCTCCTTCAGGGATGTTTAAACTTGGCAACTTTAAGACTTGTGGATTTCAACTCCCAGAATTCCTCAGCCAGCATGTATTGGTCTAAAAGTTGCCATGGTTGGACACACCTGATTTAAGTCTTAAACAATTGAATAGACAGTTGATATAGTCCAGATTCTTAAACTACTGTCGTTTTATTACCAAACTACATACTGCATGAGTAATGTATGATAAATATTAATAGAGCTGTCATGAAGGAGTGCCTAACTCTTGGCTTTGAACAGGGTACTGACTTTCCATTTGATTTTTTTTTAATGTTGGCTTTTTAGTCCATTATCAGTGGATGTTTTTAGGGCCATTTTTCATTTTTCCCAGTGCTTTGAGCATATCAATCCTATGAATATGAGCAGTCATATGTGAACTCACAAAACAATAAATACTGAAGTAAAAAAGATTTAAGAAAATAAATGAGCTTTCAGTGATAATAGACCTATTGTTTTTTGTTATTTTAAATGCATTGCCAGCAGAGGCTATTAGTGCCTTAGGACGCATCCTTTAGGCAGACAAATGTTGAATTTTGGTATTTACCATGACATCTATAAAATAAATTAATTGTTTTCATTCACATACACATAAAATTGAATTAGAATTATGACAATGAAATATTAGTCCTTCAGAATAATTTAAGCGATGATTCCAAAAAGGTAGTAGATCACAGTATACATGGTAGGCTATGAAAAAAAAATGTAAATGTATGCATGAATGTACATGTGTAGAAACCTCTGGCTGACTTCGAAAGAAGTGTTCTTGCAATTAATCTTTGGTGTTTGATTAACAAATAACACTTCTGTGTTATTCTAATTGGTCATTTGTCCAACTTCTACTGCAAAGGTTTTGGTCAGCAGCAGAATGCAACTCTGCATGCTTAAATAAGAGTGCCCATTGTCTCCCCTTCAAAGTAAATTGTTACTTCTTTGACACCAACAGATGGTTCCAAGTGGCTAGCATCTGCAGAGCTTAGTAACAGAATGACAACATTGGTAATGATTGGTTTTGGCAACAGATGGCTTATAGACAGATTTCTGTGTAAACTGACAACGGTACATTTGAAATGAAGGCTCCAGTGAACCTGCACATTATTTCTAGGATTACAGCATTGCCTGGATGTTGAAAAATTAGGTTATGCTTTAATGCCTTGTGTAATGTCTGAGATGAAAGGTTAAGAATGATTGATTTCATAATTATCAGTTTAACATATCTGTAGCGTTTTCATATACACATTCCCTACCTAAATTGCTGTCATGATTGTTTGAGCATTTATTAGGCAGCTAGGCATGCAGTAAAATACTTGTCTTTTAAAACACAGAGATTTTTGTTTCAGCTTTAAAAGCCTTGGTTAATAAAAAATACTGTATAATCTCTTGACAAAAGCTAAAATGTCAAAATGGACCATGTTAGGATGAACGATACATTGGAGATGATTTTGGAGCAGATATTCCAAATACAATATGGGTAGTCCTTGTTTAATGACTGGTTGCCTACTGACTGTTCGAAGTTACGGCAGAATCCCAAAAACATATTTAAGACCTGTATTCAGTGGTGGGATTCAGCCAGTTCGCACCGGTTTGGTAGAACTGATAGCTAATTTTTTTGTTGACTTTGGCAAACCGGCTGAAGCCCTAGCCCTTTTTCGCAAGGCCCAGAATGGACTGCTGGAAGTACGTGGACGCCACTTCCAGAAGTCTATTCTGAGGCGGGGAGGTATTCAAAGTCTCTTGTGATCACTTTTTAAGTACTTGGCAACTGGCCTACATTCCTGGCCATTTGCAGTGTCCCAAGGTCATGTGACTGCAATTTATGACTTTTTTTTGCCTGAAACTGACTTTTACTTCCAGTTTACAGCAAAAAAATGCCCATTGTGAACAATGGCTTTGCTTAATGACTATGGTATTCACTTAATGGCCACAGCATTTGTTTTGTGGGTGCCACATTCACATTCACCACAAAAAAAGTTGTAAAGTTGGGTGGGTCATGCAATGACCTGCTTAAGAACAAGCATGACTTATTCGTGTAATTCCAGGCTCAATTATTTATTTTTTTATTTTATTTATTTTAATTCCATTTATATCCTGCCCTTCTCCAAAGACTCAGGGCGGCTTACAAGCTTAGCAGTAGCCTTCATTCTATGTATATGACTGCTTGTTAGGGCTTTCACACACACCCCAAGCGGTATTATTACAAAGTCAGCTTATTGCCCCCAACAATCTGGGTCGTCATTTTACCTACCTGGGAAGGATGGAAGGCTGAGTCAACCTTGAGCCTGGTGGGATGCGAACCTGCACTAATTGCAGGCAGCTGGTGTTACTTAAGGAGGCATCAGATAATCGGCTTGTTACTTCAGCCCACTAACTTGGCACCCCAGTTCCATAGTCAGATATGAGAACATCATTGTGCAGTTTCTCCAATGAACTCATAGTCTCAGTTTCCAATGGTTGCAACTGCATTGCATACACCTCATAGGTTGGGCTACTGCTACCTAGAAGAGTTAGGATTACACGTGTATACAGTATAAATTTGCATAGGTCACCCATGACTGGCATTGATTGATTGCTTTTGCCTTATTGTTCTTCATGACTGAAAACTGTTGCAAGCCATTTTTCAGTTTGTTTCTAAACTCTTTTCATTGAGGTGTAATGATTTATGTGTAGTTTCCAAGGGATTAATCCATCTGATACCAGCTTGAAACTGAAACCGTAAAATACAGAAGCCAGTCCCACTGAGCGTGATTTCTTTCTTTTGTCAACCTGCACAAAATAATTACCCACTTCAAGAAAGGGAAACATTAAAATCTCAAATTCCCTAAAACCAACCACTCATATAAATATGGTTGGAAATGACAGGTGCTTTGCCCTTTGACATCAAGGATGTATTTTTTTTGGAGAAGGCAATAACTGTTGCTTTGTTGCAAGATGTATTGCTTGAAAATCATTCTGGTCAGTTTTTGTTTTTGTTAAACTGCTACCATTTACAGTACAGGAGACTCCAGTACAGCAGGAAAGTTGCATAGTAAACATGTATCAAAATGCTAAGCCTAGTTAATTTCCATAAAATATTCAATTCACAGTTTATTTTGGATCACTTTGCAACACAAATAATCTTTTCATGGATGCAGAGAGTTTTTATAATGATGCAGAGGCTATTACACTACAGTGTCAGGTTTTCACAGTGCTCAGATTGTACAGTAAAAATGTTCTGTAAAGGCAACTGGTTTATTCTTTTGCTTGTTTTTAAGAAATATGAAACAAATATCTTCTTTTTCTTCAACTGGATTTCTTAATAAGGTGTCTGATGTTTATTGGATAGAAATGATTTTAAATGCAAAGAACAAGAGATGTGAAAACTGCAAGTTTGGGACTGAAAAGAACAAAGGAATTTAATGAATGTAATCCAGAGATTGTAGGGTCTTGGATATGTATGGAATACATACAAATATTCTTATGTATTTCAGCCACAAAAATGTTAAGGTAATAAAATATACTACTCAATAGAAGTAAAAGTTAATATAATGGTACTAGATGTGGCCGTAACCACAGGGTGGATACAGGGGCCTAGTCCTAAATCTCTTCAATTGCCTTTACATTTTTATACACAAATACTATTTTAATAATTGTATGGAAAACTTACAAACACCAAGTAACTCTGTATCCCTTTTTTTCCATGTTCTGCCCTTGTGTTATGTTAGCTATAAATCTGACAACAGATTGAGATTATTGTTCTCCCAGTCTGAGGTATCTGCAACACATTTTTACCTTCCCCGTGGATTTTATTTCAGCATTTTGGTATCGTTCAGGATGAATTAATTTTAACATACATGTAATTGCATTAAAGCTGGTAATTAACAAGGAAGGGCATATTAAAATAGGCATGAAAGTGCTTACCTGGTATATTAGAGCCTGTTAATAATGTCATAAGGCAGGAATAAAATGCTAATGCCAAGAAATAGCAGCTGTGCACCTTATATTCTTTCTGGCAGCAGCAATCTGGTTTAATGCCTGTATAGCAAGAATAATTATAGCAAGTACAGTATATTACAGAAATCGTAGACTCTTTCTGTACATTAGGTAGCCAAAGATAACTATCTTTTCAGTTCTGATTGAATGAACACGTGACAGAATTCCAATCAGGTCATGAAACTATAGCCAACCTTTGCTGGAAAATTATTGTGGGTAATTTTCAGTTCATCTTGCGTCCCACATAATCCAAGCCAGTTCATATATATACAGATCACAGCAAGCTTACACATTGCTTAGTCCAGCCAGCAGAAAAAGTTACTTATTAATTATCAGCAAACATAATTAATGGGAGAAAAAGTAAGTAAAAGTATGGGGAGAAAGAAATTAATAATAGGAAAGAATCTATTCTCTCTCTCTCTCTCTCTCTCTCTCTCTCTCTCTCTCTCTTTCTCTCTCTCTCTCTCTCTCTCTCTCTCTCTCTCTCCTCCCTCCCTCCCTCCCTCCCTCCCTCTCTCTCTCTCTCTCTCTCTCTCTCTCTCTCTCTCCTTATCATTATCAGCAGCAGCAGCAGCAACAGCATAATCAACCATCTATTTATTCCTACCACAGAGGTTTCCAGAGTCATGGGAAATAAGATTGTAGGTAATTAGCATGGAGACTTCCAAAAGGAGAGGTCCTTGGTCATTCCAGCTTTAATCCTATTAAGCACATAATGGCAGTAGAATAGATTTGGATATCAGATGATGCCTACATTATCTGTGCCCTCCAGGAAACCATTTGGTGAACAAGGGTGATGTATCCAATACCCCTGATAGCAATGGAGAGATGAACAAAAATTTTCTGGCAAGCAGTTCTGATTTAGGTCTTTAATATATGATTTCAATTGCAAATAATAAACTGGTGATTTTCAGCTGGTGGTGCCTAACAACCATCAAGAACTATGTTAAGACTATTATAATAAAGAGCAACATGAGATTATCCTTGTAACTGCAGCAAAGATCCATAGAGAGCCATAAAACCAAAGCCAGCCTGTGACTGATGTGAGGATGAGGAAATCTGCTGCTTTTTTTCTAATGATGTAGAAGCAAACTGCTGGATTGATATTGCCACATGGAACAATGTTTCTAATATAATTGTGCTCCCAAATTCATGACTATTTGGGGAAACTGCCTTTCGGTCCAACTCATGGAGACTTTCCAAGATGAATTTGACCAATGGAGTTTTAGTTTTCTAAGCACACTTTCCTGCAAATAAAATGATTGAATTCAATGGTAGTGACATTTGAATAAATATGCATGGGTCTGTGCTGCTAGCTGGGTATAGTAACCCATAAGGAGTTTGATAAATGTCATAGCTTATCAGTTTGTCAAAAACCCAGGACAGGCACTGAATAGATCCCAATGCATTGTTAACGATGGCTGCTGTTATGCAACTAAACTGAAGTATTGATTTTATTTAGCTATTTAACTCTCATACATCATTTTCCAAAGCAAAATGACTTACTCCATTACGCTATCTTATCCATTCTTTGATTCCTTATAACCCTAATAATAATAAATGTTTTTCTTGGACTTTTAATTCTTTCGCGGACTCTTGACACTATCTTGTTTTGCCTCATTGACTTGGATTCTCCTCTCTCCCTTGAACATTTCAGGTTCATGATAGAACAGCTGCTACCTTTTTCTTTTATGTTTTCCTAATCAGTGCAGACAATGGGATTCCATATGTGAAGTCAAAGAAGATTATCTTCTTTGTTTACAGGAGTTTTATACCGCATTGCACCAGAAACAATAATCCAAAATTTAGAACAGGTAGCGCACATTGTTACCTGAGAGTCATTTTGTCCACAGAAAACAAATGCTGTTGAATTGGAATGCAAAAATACGTAGTAAAGTTTACGTGACACAGATCAGGTAGGATTAAATTACAGTAGCCAGGAACCAAGGGAAATTTGTGCCATAATTTTGGAGTAAAAAGCATTGGATTTCATTTGACTAAAGCCACCAACACCCGTGTAAGTGAAAAACGTGAGAATGCAAACTTTGCAGCAGTTGAGATGACTGGCAAGGAAAATTATTTTATTTCCTTGGGGACATGATAGCAGTGTTCCAATATCTCAGGAGTTGCCACAAAGAAGAGGGACTCAAGCTATTTTCCAAAGTGCCCAAAGGCAAGACAAGAAGCAAGGGATGGAAACTAATCAAGGAGAGAAGCAACCTAGAACTAAGGAGAAACTTCCTGACAGTTAGAACAATTAACCTGTGGAACAACCTGCCTCCAGAAGCTGTGAATGCTCCAACACTGGAAGTTTTCAAGAAGAGACTGGACAGCCATTTGTCCGAAATGGTATAGGGTTTCCTGCCTGAGCAGTGGGTTGGACTAGATGACCTCCAAGGTCCCTTCCAACTACTTCTTCTTCTTCTTCTTCTTCTTCTTCTTCTTCTTCTTCTTCTTCTTCTTCTTATTATTATTATTATTATTATTATTATTATTATTATTATTATTATTATTATTATTATTATTATTATTATTATTATTATTATTAAAATAGACCAGTCTGCAAAGTGGTAAAATAATCCCCACATTGGTCTGTTGTTAAGACAACAATAAAAGAAAGAAAATGTTTAATTATGGTTTAACAATAACAATAATAGAGTTGGAGGGGACCTTGGAGATCCCCTAATTCAACCCCCTGCTCAGGCAGGAAACCCTATACCATTTCAGACAAATGGCTATGCAATCTCTTCTTAAAAACTTCCAGTGTTGGAGCATTCACCACTTCTGGAGGCAAATTATTCCTCTGATTAATTGTTCTCACTGTCAGGAAATTTCTCCTTAGTTCTAGGTTGCTTCTTTCCTTGACTAGTTTCCATCCATTGCTTCTTGTCCTGCTTTCAGGTGCTTTGGAGAATAGCTTGACTCCCTCTTCTTTGTGGCAGCCCCTGAGATATTGGAACACTGCTATCATGTCATCCCTAGTGCTTCTCTCCATTAAACTAGGCATACCCAATTCCTGCAACAGTTCTTTATATATTACTGCCAGCTTGGTGTCATCTGCAAATTAGATGACTTCCGCATCTATCCATCCTCCAAATCATTGATGAAGATGTTGAAGAGCAGTGGGCCCAGAACAGAGCCCTGAGGCACCCCACTATACACTTCCCTCCATGTAGATGCAGTTCCATTGAGGACCACATGCTGAGTATGGACGGTCAGCCAGTTACGAATCCATCTGGTGGTGATGCTGTCTAACCCACATTTTTCTATCTTATCAAGTAGTAGGTTGTGGTCTACTTTATCAAATGCCTTACTGAAGTCCAAGTAAATTATATCCACAGCATTCCTCTGGTCTACCAATTTTGTCATCTGGTCAAAGAATGCAATAAGATTTGTCTGGCATTATCTGTTTTTGACAAACCCATGGTTTAGTTTATTTAGAACCAGTGCTCCTCATTTGTAGAATACCGCTACTAACAAAATCTGGACTAGATTTTTTTCCTTCCAAATCATGGCTTGTTACAAGTAATATAAAACCATGAAATGAACTTCTAGACTTTATATCTATAACAAAAAGAAAGGTTTTAGCCCAGGCCACTACTAATATTGTAATTTTGTACTTACAGAGAGCCAACTGTTTTGCATAGGGAATATTTAGCTCTGTAATGTCTTAATATTTTTAATACTTCATTCTCATTTTATTAGCTGCATGCTTTGGAGAGAATTGGATCTGAAAAGAGCAATTTACTTGATTCCTGCCTTTATAGGATAAAATATACCTACTTGGTTTGTAAGTATTACTTCAATGGCAGTGAATGCTTTCTCATGAACTTTTCCTATGTACAGAGAAATGTATTGTGTTACAAAGAAAGCTACATTAGTATCTAGACTGTATTCAGGAATGAATGTGTTTTCATATAGGCAAATATTCTCTCTGGTAAGTTCCATTTTTGCAATCAGATTTAGACCTTGTTACTATTATTTTTAATCTTTAATACTTTAGTAAGAACTGTAAGAAAATCCAACAGCCTTCTCTGCTATTGTTCCTGCCCTCTGGAACATCTTGCCCCCCAATGTGAGATTGGCCACAACCCTCCTATCCTTTCGTAAGGGCATAAGGACAAGACTCTGCCAGTTGGCTTGGGACCGCAATGGGGGAACAGCATAGTGTAGGTGGCTGATCAAGTAATAACCTCCACATCTCTGCGCCTGCCCTTCCCATTTGTTCTTAGATTTTAATCTTTGGTTTTAATTTATGTTTTAATGTATAGACACATTTTTATGACTGTAAGCCACCCAGAGTTACCCTATAGTAAGATAGGCTGCCAATAAATTTTATAAATAATAAATAAATAAATAAATAAATAAATAAATAAATAAATAAATAATGCAGAGACTATAGAAAATAACACATTGAGAGTAAACATGTGTTGGTTCTACTTCTACAACAATATTTTCATTACCAGTGATTCCTTCTCCAACTTCCTCTATTAACTCAACCTCCTTACAACCTTTCCTGGTATTTCCTCTGATTGGGAGCCAATCATCTTACAAAGACTACACATTTTCAGATATTCTGATAAATCCTGAGAAAATGTTATTGAACTCCTTTGGAGAATTATAAGTTAGCAATATGAACATTAAGAACATTGCAACATTCAGTTGCAAACGGAATTGTTTCCGTTCAGTGCTAAGTGTTAACATTAATGCAGTGAAAATAAATAGCTCCAATTTCAACCTCACAAGTATAGCATAATGTATGATAGGGATACTTCCTAAGTTCAGTTTTAAATTATGGTTGATTAATAAAAAAATATCAATTTCACTTAAGATGTTTCATGGAACTCATCAACATTGTCCTTTATATTAATTTGATGTTGGATCCATTGATCTGTCCTCATCAGGCAATTGAACACCATTCAATAAAAATGGCTAGAATTAAACACAATCTGTTATGTGCTAATGATATATTGTTTTATGATACTTATAAATACTCTAAGCTAAATTTAGAGCCAGTTTAATGCGGTGGTTAAGCCATAAGCTAGAAACTGGGAGACTGTGTGTTATAAACCTGTCTTAGGCTCTAAAACAGTTGGGTGACCTTGTGCAGTCACTTCTCTTAGTCCTAGGAAAGTAATAGCAAATCACCTATTAAAAAAAACCTTGCCAAGAAAACTTCAGGAACTAGTTCAGGAAGTCTTCAGGAGTCGACACTGACTCAAAGGTGGACACACTCACCCCAAAACTTACAGATATAGCACAAAAATATGATAAACTATTAATCTACTCAATTTACTTAAAGACCAAGTTATCAAGGAGAAAATCTATGTACCTGTTAAAAGTTGAGAATGCCTTGATGGCAGATTATCCTAATAATCACAAATATGCATTGTTAAACTCAAATTCTACCTTAGTAATGAAGACCTCCAAGGTCCCTTCCAACTCTGTTATTCTGTTATATTTCTAGCTGTAATAGAGGAATTAAGGAGAAAGTTGAATTTGACGGATACATCTATTGAGATTCTTCCTTTAAGGGAGGGTTTAGAGAAATGTTTGGATTGTTAGGAACACTCAGTCCAATGGCAAGGGGATTTCTCCCTCTCCCTCTCTCTTTCTCTTTTTCCTCTCTCTCTCTCTCCACTGAGATTTGTCTTTGTTCTGTCAAGCTATGCTAAGAACCTATTCTTCTGACAAGTAATATCACTGCCTACTTTTACAACTGGCATGCACAGTACTATGTGCATTAAGGAACACATGGAAAACTTGTTACAATATTTTGGAGATCTTATGAGAATGGATAAGTGAGGAAAGAGAGTGTAGGGGGGAAAAAGGCTCATTGTGACCCAACTCATTAATCTTTATTTTTAAAATAGCCTAATTTACCTAGCCTTAAAACCACTGTACTTTATTTTAACAATGATAATTAGTGAGGAATTACAAGCAACGGAAATGCTTCGCTCCTTTGAAGTCATGGGGATAAATTCAAAACTTTCATAACACAGTATTTCATATATTCCTCCCTAAGTAGTGTGGAAGAAGAATCAAATACTCATAAAAATTCAGCAAATGCTACTTTGTGGTTAACATTAGAATTGATGTTGAGTGGATCACACTCTGAAAGCCACAAGCATTGGTCTGATGCTCTCCAAGTTTGCTCTAATAAGTTAAGCAAAGGAAACATTTCCTTATTCTGGAAGTTATTGCTTCCCTGGAGCCTAGAGGGTTATGTAAATCCAGTGCTGCCAGGAATAGAAAGACTCCAAAAATTTAATAGAATTCTAAGAATCAAGAAAATCAGCATTCATCCTTATTAATCAAACTCCTTTTCCACTGCTATAGACACTGAGTGGGATTTGCTTTGTTATAATATCTTTTAGTCACATTTACACAAGATATTACTATAAAGTGTAAAAATATCTTCAAGCTCTTGATGCAAATGAAATTTTTATCAAGGAAATCACACCCCACCAGCACGTTTTTCACCATTAGGATTGTAATAAGATGCTACTGTTCACACTTTCTTAATTAATTTCACCTTTTCAGGGCTTCCAGTGAACTTATCAGCTAAATAGGTGGTGTTAAACAGATAAAATAGTCCATATATTATTTGACTCTAGGTGTTTTCATTATAATCTAGCCTGTGCCATCTCAGTTATTCAGTTGTAAAGAATTTGCTGTATAACTTCAAGCACTATACATTTACTCCTGTTACCTTTGAATACTGTTGGATAGTAACTTTATTGGGTTGAATGGATATGAACTAAACTTTTATCAGGTAAGGTGGTAAGTACAAAGCCATGGGTCAGTTTTCATCATATAAGGATGAGCGTTCTTTAAGTTTTGTTTTTTCTTTTGAGGTAAAAGTTTTTGGAAAATTCTTTGCCCTAAAAGAGTAGTAATTTGAACAGATCTCGTTTGTCTTTCCGAAAGGATGGGGAGATGATACAAAGTATTAAGATTGATATGTATGTAGTACTAGTACAAAATATTAATACAAAATACAGTAGAAAATAACTGGATACTAATATGTAATACACATGGGAAATATCTAAACTCTGGCTCATTGATAGCACTGATTGGCTACAAGTGGAATGAATATAAACTCAAGTCAACCACAGTCTTATTATTTTGCAGGCTGTGGATGGAAACTAATTAAGTAGAGAAACAACATAGAACTAAGGAGAAACTTCCTGACAGTTAGAACAATTAATCAGTGGAACGACTTGCCTTCAGAAATTATGGGTGCTCCAACACTGGTTTTTTTTAAAAAAAGATTGGACAACCATTTGTCTGAAATAGTATAAGATTTCATTCCTGAGCAGAGGGGTGGACTAGAAGACCTCCAAGGTCCCTTATAACTCTGTTATTCTGTTAAGGAGAAGACTTAAATATGCCAGATTTGCAACCTGCTGGTATTTTGCCATAGCTATCTGGTGATGTCACTTCTGATCATGTTGTCAACATGTAGCAAATTTTTCAGCAGTAGTCTCTCTCTTCTGATTTATCATGAGACACCAAGAGCTGGAATAATTCTATTGCTCCTGAATCTTCTGTCAGCTTTGGAGGACTGCTAAGATGCAATTTTCACCTATTCATACAGCTTTTCCTTGAGGTGTTCAAAGAAAAAGGCTGAAGTTGACATAAGCAGTAATTATTCATTTCCAATCAAGCTTCTAGATTTTCTGAAACATCAGTAAGGGTACAAGACACTGGCTCAGCCTTTCAGTACCTTACAATCCTAAAATGTTATTTAGCTATTGAGGCTATGTTGTTGATTCCAGAGGAGGCAGGAGTTACATTTGCAAATACTGTAGTAGAGAAGAAAGGCAGGTGTGCAGCAATGTCAAGCTTTAGTTATCTCTCTAATATGCCAGTTGTAAACAAAATGTCCTAATTTCAGGTCTAAGAAATAGCCCATGGTGCCCTCCATGATTATCTAAGATTTCACTGAATGAATATCAGGACTAAATTAAGCTACATTCTGGAGAAGATCCCTTTCATAAGTGTAGACAACTTTTTTTAAAAAAAATCCCATGGTTCCTTTTTCTTTTGGATACTACCTTCTTTTTCTTTCCTTCCCTAAAGAACAGATTAGATAAGACCATTAGTTTCAGAAGCATAAATGGTTTGCTTGCAGCAGACTTTTCAAAGGCTGTCTGAAATTATACAAATGGACTTTTTAATCCTTATAAGTTGCCCATCCCTACTCCACAAACACATACATATAGGTAGTTCCTTCCCAGTGTTACTATCAGAATTCACCCAATCCCAACAATCAAGAACTCTCTTCACTTATCATGCTATGTTCTTTCATTGTTAATAGCCTACAGTGGTTTTCCCAAGTAAGGAAACTTGTTGGAAATATACATTAAGCCAAAATAGAGCAGGTTGGGAAGGATGAAAAACATACCCAGGTCAATTAGGCAAAGCAAAAACAAATTTCTTCTGAGTCCCCTTAATGTGTTTATCTAGATATATGAGTTTTGACTTTAGTTCCCTGATTGTTCAGAATGCTAATGGTAAAGGAATTGTTTTCAGTTTACATTCTGCAGTTATAAAAAGATGTAAACTCAAACTGGTGCCTCAATGATTTTGTGATTTGTTACCCAACTTCAGCAGCACAATACTGCAATACACAAAAAAAGGGGATTCAGGCTGAATACCAAAATGTAAAAAGCCATTAAGCAAGCCATTGTTTGCTTTATCATGGTCTTACAGAATTAACCACAGTTGGTTCCCACAACACACTTAGCTATAAACCACATTATGGTTTTGCATAATGTGTGAATCCAGTCAAAATTGGACTGGGTTGGTTGCTAACCTACATATGTGGTTTGTTTTGCCTACATACAATGTATGAACTCATCCATTATGTCCAGTGGTGGTATTAAGCCAGTTTGTACCAGTTCGGCAGAACCGGTAGCTAATTTTTTGTTGCCCAGGCCCAGAATGGACTTCTGGAAGCAGCATCCACACAGAGAACTGGTTGTTCACATATTTGAATCCCACCACTGATTATGTCTCAGTCTTTTGGGTAAACTTAAGCATATTCAAGAGCCTGTGCCTCAAAGCTTTAGCTTAAGCATTGAGTTATCTTTTAAGTACGGAAATTTCTTATTTTTCATCTGATGAATGACTGTCCAGCTTAACCTCCATCCAAGTTTTGTTTGCTTGTTTATTTTTTTGAAGTCTCTTTACTGAAGTCTCATTTGAAAGTTGGCCAAACATTAAGTTAGGCAAAAAAGTTAGCTCAGAAGAGAGATAACATAAAAGAGGTGTCATTTTTCTGAAAGAAAAAATGTATGCTTCTTTTTCTTAGTTCTTGACTACAGCATTATTCAGATAATGTTATGACCTCTGTATATAAAACAGGCCATGAATGTTATATATTGTTTTGTAAACTAATCAAATGTAGTTTAAAAGGAATGATCATCTGAAAAATAACACAAACTGATACAAATGAACATGCTTTAATCACTAGAATTTTCATTCTGGCACTAATGTTTTAAGAAACACATTATCAGTGGGAAATTGATTTAAACCTCCAATGCCCTTGATTAAATCAGTGATTTAATCTTCTTGATTTAAATCAAGTGGAGAACTTGATTTAAATTTAAATCAATAGGAAACCTGATTTAAATCTCCTGGATGTGAATCAAATCTCCTTGACTTAAGTTATATAAATGAGGACGATCAGTGAACTAGAAACCAAATCCTACAAGAAAGCAATTCAAGATGCTGAGCTGGAGAAAGAAAGACTGACAGGGGATATGATAATATTCTTCAAATCCCTTAAAGAACATCAGAGAGAAGAAGGTCAAGACCTGTTCTTCAAAACCCATTTCAAAGAATAGTGCACACAGTAATGGATATTTGATAAAGTAGATCACAACCTACTACTTGATAAAATAGAAAAATGTGGGTTAGACAGCATCACCACCAGATAGATTCGTAGCTGGCTGACTGGCCATACTCAGCGTGTGGTCCTCAATGGAATTGCATCTACATGGAAGGAGGTGTGTAGTGGGGTGCCCCAGGGCTCTGTTCTGGGCCCAGTGCTCTTCAACATCTTTATCAACGATCTGGATGAGGGGATAGATGGGGAACTCATCAAATTTGCAGAAGACACCAAACTGGCAGAAATAGCCAATACTACAGAAGATAGGCTTAAGATACAGAAGGATCTCAACAGACTTGAACACTGGGTGCTGTCTAACAGAATGAAATTCAGTGGTGACAAAAGTAAGGATCTATATTTAAGCAAGAAAAACCAAATGTACAGGTATAGTATAGGTGGTACCTTGCTCAATAGTAGTAACTATGAGAGGGATCTTGTGGTCCTAGTGGACAATCACTTCAATATGAGCCAGCAGTGTGCTGCAGCTGCCAAAAAAGCCAACATAGTGCTAGGCTGCATTAACAGAGGGATAGAATCAAGATCACATGAAGTGTTAATACCACTTTATAATGCCTTGGTAGGAATACTGCATCCAGTTTTGGTCACCATGATGTAAAAAAGATGTTGAGACTCTAGAAAGTGTACAGAGAAGAGCAACAAAGATGATTAGGGGACTGGAGGCTAAAACATATAAGAAATGGTTGCTGGAATTGGGTATGTCTAGTTTAATGAAGAGAAGGGCGAGGGGTGACATGATAGCAGTGTTCCAATATCTCAGGGGCTTCCACAAAGAAGAGGGAGTCAAGCTATTCTCCAAAGCGCCTGAAGGCAGGACAAGAAGCAACAGATGGAAACTAGTCAAGGAGAGAAGCAACCTAGAACTAAGGAGAAACTTCCTGACACTTAGAACAATTAACCAGTGGAACAACCTGCCTCCAGAAGCTGTGAATGCTCCAACACTAAACGTTTTTAAGAAGAGGACAACCATTTGTCTGAAATGGTATAGGGTTTCCTGCCTGAGCAGGGGGTTGGACTAGATGACCTCTAAGGTCCCTTCCAATGTTGTTGTTGTTATTATTATAATATATTGGATGGGAGACAGGGAAATAGCATGTTGGGAGAGGGGAATAGCATAATTCTGGGTGCCACCCGCCTTACCTTCTACTCTGCCTCTTGATGACGGGCCTGATTGTCGGGACCCTGAGAGATGGCTGGGCAGGGACAGGGGCCTCAGATATAAATTTAATAAGAGGCCCCTGGTTACTTTTTTAGCCAAATTTTTTGTAGGGTTAGGGAGGGGGGAGGGTTGTGGTTGGTTGGAGATGGGGGGTAATCCACCAACTGTTGTTCAGGCCAGGTCCAAGATAGATCGCATAGAGAGGGAGCCGGGGTCGGCCACCTCCGGAGCTCTGGAGTGGGTCGTGGGATTGCCTATTCCCACGACAATAGGGAATGGCAGCAGGTGTAAGATCAGAGGGCCGTACCGACCTCCGGGGGGGCATCTCCGCTATTTACAAGCGGTGAGGCGCTCCGACCCTCTGTCTTCGACCCGAGGTCCCGGGAGCGGGGACGTGCAGCCACCTGAGCTCCGGCTGGTGTACCTGAATGCCAGGTCCGTCGCTAATAAGGCTCCTCTCATCCGGGATCTGGTCGAGGGTGAGCATGCGGACCTGGCCTGCATCACGGAGACCTGGTTGGGCCCAGAGGGCAGTATCCCCCTGGTTGATCTTTGCCCACAAGGCTTCTGGGTGCTACACCGGCCTCGGACTCAGGGTAGGGGTGGGGGAGTGGCTGTGGTTATGAGGGAGACCTTATGTCTGCAGGAGGCCACCGTTCTTCAGATAGTCAGGTGTGAATCTCTCTTATTGAGGTTTGGTCCTAGGGCGCAGTTGGGCTTGCTGCTGGTGTACCTTTCGCCTAGTGGCGCAGCAGCAGCCCTGCCTGAGGTTCTCGATATCCTCTCAGGGCTGGTGATTGAGTTCCCCAAACTTATGGTTTTGGGAGACTTCAATCTACCATCCCTGGGAGGAGCATCTGAGTTAGCTCGGGAGTTCATGGCTTCCATGACGGCCATGGACCTGACGCAAGTAATTCATGGACCGACTCATGAGGGAGGCCACACCCTTGACTTGGTTTACTTATCTGGACGGTGGTTAGATGATCTTGGTGGGGGCTCCCCAATTGTTATGCCCCTGTCATGGACCGATCATCATCTCCTGCGGCTGGTCTTCTGTTTTGCCACTCCCCACCGTGGGGGTGTTGAGCCAACTAGATGGTTCTGCCCCAGTCACTTAATGGACCCTGAGAGGTTCCAGGCAGCACTGGGGTCCCCACCTGCCTCCTCTGCTCACAGCTCGGCAGATGCCTTAGTGGAAGCCTGGGAAAGGACGGCCATGGAGGCACTTGACCGAGTTGTACCCTTGCGGCCCCTGACCCGGTGCAGATCCCAATGGGCTCCATGGTTCTCCGCGGAGCTCTGGGAGATGAAGCGTTGGAGACGGGGCCTAGAGAGCGGTTGGAGGTCCAGCCGATCTGAATCTGACCGATTGCGACTAAGAACCCATATTAGGTCTTATCTCGCAGCGATGAGGGTGGCGAGGTCTAACTACTTCGCTGCCCTCATCGCGTCCACAGATAATCGCCTGGCCGCCCTGTTTAGGGTGACCCGCTCCCTCCTTAATCAGGAGGTGAGTGAGGAACCCTTGCAGGGGCGTGCCGAGGAGTTTAGTCAACATCTGTCGGACAAAATCGCTCGGATTCGGACCGGTTTGGACTCCGACTGGGCGTCGGACGATCAGGACACGAGCGGTCTTGTCAATGTTACCTGGGAGGAGTTCGATCCTGTAACTCCGGAGGAAGTGGACAGGATTATGGGGAGGCTGAGCTCTACCACATGTTTATTGGACCCGTGCCCTTCCTGGCTGGTTTATGCAGTCCGGTAGGGGACACGAGGCTGGTTCCAGGTGGTTATATCTGCCTCTTTGAGTGAGGGTAGTTTTCCCGCTGCCTTGAAAGAGGCGGTGGTAAGACCTCTCCTCAAGAAGCCTGCCTTGGACCCGGCTGTGCTAAATAACTTTCGTCCGGTCTCCAACCTTCGCTTCCTTGCGAAGGTTGTTGAGAGTGTGGTGGTGCATCAGCTCCCTCTGGCCCTGGATGAAGCGGATTATCTAGACCCATACCAATCGGGCTTCAGGCCCGGGTACAGCACGGAGAGGGCATTGGTCGCACTGGTGAATGATCTCTGGAGGACTCGGGACAGGGGATATTCCTCTGTCCTAGTCCTATTAGACCTCTCAGCGGCTTTCGATACCATTGACCATGGTATCCTGCTGCGGCGCCTCAGGGGATTGGGAGTGGGAGGCACAGTTCTTCAGTGGTTCTCCTCCTATCTCCTGGGACGCTCGCAGTCGGTGTTGGCAGGGGGGCAGAGGTCGACCGCGAGGCCTCTCATTTGTGGAGTTCCTCAGGGGTCGGTCCTCTCGCCTCTCCTGTTCAACATCTACATGAAACCGCTGGGTGAGATCATTCGTGGTTTTGGAGTTGGTTATCATCAGTATGCTGATGATACCCAGCTTTTCATTTTGACCCCAAACCACCCCAGTGATGCCCTTGATGTGATGTCCCGATGCCTGGAGGCAGTCCAGGTCTTGATGGGGAGGAACAGGCTTCGACTCAACCCTGACAAGACTGAGTGGCTGTGCGTACCGGCATCTCGGGATATTCAGGATATCCCACCCCTCACTATGGGGGGTGAGTTATTACCTCCTGTAGATAGGGCTCGCAACTTGGGAGTCCTCCTAGATTCGCAGCTTTCCTTAGAAGACCATATTGTAGCTGTGACTAGGGGGGCCTTCGCCCAGGTTCGCCTGGTGCGCCAGTTGCGGCCCTATCTAGACCGGGATGCCTTACGTACGGTCACTCATGCGCTCATGACCTCTCGTCTTGACTACTGCAACGCTCTCTACATGGGACTACCCTTGAAGACCACTCGGAGGCTCCAACTGGTACAGAATGCAGCCGTGAGAGTTGTGTTGGGAGTTTCCCGACACTCCCATGTCACACCTCTGCTCCTCGAGCTGCATTGGCTTCCAGTTGTCTTCCCCGTGAGGTTCAAGGTGTTACTAATGACCTACAAAGCCCTACATGGGATGGGTCCGGAATACCTTGGGGAGCACCTGCGGCCGGCGTCAACTTCCCTCCGCCCAGTACGCTCCCACAGAGAGGGCCTTCTCAGGGTGCCACCGGTCAAATAATGCTAACTGGTGGCCCCCAGGGGGAGGGCGTTCTCTGTGGGTGCATCGGATCTTTGGAACCATCTTCCGGTCGAGCTCCGGATGGCGCCCGATCTCCGCTCCTTCCGGCGCGATCTTAAAACCCATCTCTTTGAACAAGCTGGCCTGGCCTGATGGGATGGGGTTGGATTTTATAAATGGATTTTAACTGTTAATCTGTATTAATTTATTATGGGCACTGTTTAATTACTTTTTAATAATTTTTAATTTTTGTATCTTGTTTTTATGTATTGCCCTTTTCACTGCCCTGAGTCCTTCGGGAGAAGGGTGGTATACAAATTAAATTAATAAAAAAATAATAATAATAATTCAATAGAGGACCTCCCTATCCAGAGAGATGGTGGATTCCCTTGCACAGGATGTGTTCTAGCTGAAGGTAGGCTGTTATCCATAAGGGATGCCTTACTTTAGATTCCTGCATTTAGCAAGAATTTTGCCTTCTACTCCTGTGGTCTGTAGAACTATGAAATCTCCATTGTGTGGACATGTCCAGGATAGAAATAATATGCAACACTAGGGAGTAGACCTTATTAATTTTAAAGCTGTTAGTGATAGAGCTGAATAGAGTGAATAAGGGCCTCACATATTAAGGTGTATTAAATGTTTTCCAGTCCAATGTAGTTTTCATGTGATGGACTTGGAATATAATGTAATGGATGTGGAATCATAGAAACTTGAGTTTAAGTGCACATTCAGCTTGGTGAGTTGGTTAGATAGAAAATTATTGCTGGTCCAATCCTACCAAACTATTTTGCAAGTAATTAAATTGAGCCCAACGCTTTTTGTTCAGATCTACTTCGATGAATGACATAATAGAAAAAATATGACTAAAATAAAAATGTAAAAGTAGAAATCTCATGATTCAGATGAGTTTGCTTGGCAGATATGATTACTCTTTTAATCGATTCATTACCATTACAAAATCTTAGCCAAGAGAAAAATAATTACCAGTCAGAATAATACTCAACTGCTATTCAGTTCTCTGTAATGCATATCTTACCATTATTTACAAAATTTGCAGTCTTTCTAGAACCAGATCTTCAAAGACAGGCTTATGTGTGTCACAACTAGATTATGATACCATAGAGGAAACACATGTTCCCACATACTGAGTTCCTCTTTAAATATGTGTTCATAAAGAAATTGTTCTTATGAATCCTGGAACCATCTATTTAGTCTTTAAAAGCTTATTTACTAAATAATATATTGCTTTGACTGGATTTAGTAACCTACTTATTCCAGGAATTGCTACCTTAAGAAAACCTTTGACAAAAAATGCAACTTATCAAAATGTGTCATCCATAATGTAGCCTGTCTGAAAGCAAATGAGAGAACTCAGATGTCTGAATGTCAAGAAGTGGCCATCATATCGTCTTGCTAATTGGGATAATATACTCTCAGTTCAACTGTACCACTTCACTTCTTCAAATAGTTCTGCACTCAGGCAGCAAGGAGCTTTCTTGTAAAGGAGGAATCAACTTTGTGTTCTGCATCATTGCTGGCTAAAGCTATAAGATGTATGCAGCTTCCCAAAGAGACCTCTTTATGTTGGTAGGTGATCTAAATACACTGTATGATGAACTGTGGCTTGGCTAAGAAGAAGTCATGGACAAATGTGGGTCTGGTGCCATGAACAATAATGACTTACAGCTGTTCAGTTTTCTGATGTTAAACTTCTGGCCAACTGCCATAGCTTATTAAGGAACAAACTCATTCATCTATTCAGCTGGTATTCAGAAGCACTAAAATGCTACTTCTATGGTCAATTATTTCTTGAAAGGCAAGCACTTGAAGGGTTTTTTTTTGTTATTTTTATTTAAATTTTTATACCGCCCTTCTCCCGAAGGACTCAGGGTGGTGTACAGGGCAATAAATAACAAAATGTAAATACAAAAGTTAAAAATAGTTAAAAAGAATTAAATAATTATGCCCAATATAATACAATAATAAAAGTGTGTTAAAACTAAATCCAACCCCAAACCCATCAGACCAGGCCAGATTGTTCAAATAAATAAGTTTTTAAATCGCGCCGGAAGGAGCGAAGGTCGGGGGCCATCCGGAGCTCAACCGGCAAGCGGTTCCACAGGTCTGGTGCGCCCACAGAGAACGCCCTCCCCCTGGGGGTCACCAATTGACATTCTCTGATCAGAGGCACCCTGAGGAGGCCCACTCTGTGGGAGAGCACTGGACGGAGGGAAGTTGATGCCGGCAGCAGGTGCTGCCGTAGGTAATCTGGACCCATGCCATGTAGGGCTTTGTAGGTCATAACCAGCACCTTGAATCTTACCCGGAGGGCAACTGGCAGCCAATGCAGCTCGTGGAGCAGAGGTGTAACATGGGAGTATCGGGAGACCCCCAACACAACTCGCGCGGCTGCATTCTGCACCAGTTGAAGCCTCCGAATGGTCCTCAAGGGCAGCCCCATGTAGAGAGCGTTGCAGTAGTCCAAACAAGAGGTCACGAGCGCATGAGTGACTGTACGCAAGGCATCCTGGTCTAGATAGGGCCGCAACTGGCGCACCAGGCGAACCTGGGCGAAGGCCCCCCTAGTCACAGCTCCTATATGATCTTCTAAGGAGAGCTGTGAATCTAGAAGGACCCCCAAGTTGTGAGCCCTATCTCCGGGGGGGGGGGGGGTAATAGCTCACCCCCCATAGAAAGAGATGGAATATTCTGAATATCCTGAGATGCCGGCACGCACAGCCACTCAGTCTTGTCAGGGTTGAGTCTGTACTGTACCAGCCTGCTACCGGCCCTGCAGCAAAAGCAGGGACAACCCCTTTACAAACGGCAAGAGGCTGGAATAAAGCCTGCCAAATTTATTAACATAAAACAGAGTAAGACAAGACACCAACCATGAAACAGGAGCTATGAAACAGGAACTATCCAAGCGGTTGCCTTCAGCAAACCAGCCCTCCCACACATTCCCCTTAAATACAGTTCAGGGTGTGGCCTCTCTCTACCTCCTTCCGAGGTGCCCCATTGCCTTCCTCGGTTTACTCCTGATTGACTGCCTCCTGCGTCAGGCGTCCTTGAACAGGGCCAGCTGTGGGTCATCTTCATCCACGCTGTCAGGCTCACACAGCTGGGTCTCTGTCGTGACCAGGTGGGAGGGGCCCAGCTGAGGGCTCTGCGGAGCCTCAAGGCCATAAATAGCAAGCTCTTCAACACCCCCCTCCTCCTCCTCCTCTGAGTCGTCCGACCCAACTGCCGAACCCACAGGCTGACCCTGAATCACAACAGAGTCGAAGCCTGTTCCTCCCCATTCAGACCCGAACCGCCTCCAGGCAACGAGACATCACGTCGAGGGCATCACTAGGGTGGTTTGGGGTTGAAATAAAAAGCTGGGTATCATCAGTGTACTGATGATAACCAACTCCAAAACCACGAATGATCTCACCCAGAGGCTTCATGTAGATGTTGAACAGGAGAGGTGAGAGGACCGATCCCTGAGGAACTCCACAAACAAGGGGCCTCAAGGTCGACCTCTGCCCTCCTGCCAACACCGACTGTGAATGCCCCAGAAGGTAGGAGGAGAACCATTGAAGAACTGTGCCTCCCACTCCCAACCCTCTGAGGCGCCGCAGCAGGATACCATGGTCGATGGTATCGAAAGCCGCTGAGAGGTCTAATAGGACTAGGACAGAGGAACAGCCCCTGTCCCGAGCCCGCCAGAGATCATTCACCAGCGCGACCAATGCCGTCTCCGTGCTGTACCCGGGCCTGAAGCCCGATTGGTACGGGTCTAGATAATCCGCTTCCTCCAAGAACAGAGGGAGCTGATGCGCCACCATGCTCTCAACAACCTTTGCAAGAAAGCAAAGGTTGGAGACCAGATGAAAGTTATTTAATACAGCTGGGTCCAGGGCAGGCTTCTTGAGGAGGGGTCTCACCACCGCCTCCTTCAAGGCGGCGGGAAAACTACCCTCCCTCAGAGAAGCAGTTATCACTGCCTGGAGCCAGCCTCGTGTCCCATCCCGGGCTGCATAAACCAGCCAGGAGGGGCACGGGTCCAACAAACACGTGGTGGAGTTCAGCTTCCCCATGATCCTGTCCACATCTTCAGGAGTCACAGGATCAAACTCCTCCCAGATAATATCGACAAGATTGCCCTCGTCCTCATCGTCAGACTCTGCCCAGTCGGAGTCCAATCCGGTCCGAATCCGAGCGATTTTGTCCGACAGATGTTGACTAAACTCCTCGGCACAACCCTGCAAGGGCTCCTCCCTCACCTCCTTATTAAGGAGGGAGTGAGTTACCCTAAACAGGGCGGCCGGGCAATTATCTGTGGACGTGATGAGGGCAGCAAAGTGATTAGACCTTGCCGTCCTCATTGCCGCGAGATAAGATCTCGTGAAAGACCTTAGTTGCAACCGGTCAGACTCAGATCGGCTGGATCTCCAACAGCTCTCTAGGCCCCATCTCTGACGCTTCATCTCCCGGAGCTCCATGGAAAACCATGGTGCCCATTGGGTCAAGGGCCGCATGGGTACAACCCGGTCAAGTGCCTCCATGGCCGCCTTTTCCCAGGCTTCCACTAGGGCATCGGCCGAGCTGTGAGCAAAGGAGGCAGGTGGGGACCCAAGGGCCGCCTGGAACTGCTCTGGGTCCATTAAGCGCCTAGGGCGGAACCATCTCGTTGGTTCAACCACCCCACGACGGGGAGTGGCAAAACGGAAGACCAACCGCAGGAGGTAATGATCGGTCCATGACAGGGGCATAACAATTGGAGAACCCCCACCTAGATTATGTAACCACCGTCCAGATAAGAAAACCAAATTGAGCGTGTGACCCCCCCATGAGTTGGACCCTGAATAACTTGCATCAGGTCCATGGCCGTCATTGAAGCCATAAACTCCCGAGCTAACTCAAATGATCCCCCCAGGGATGGTAGATTAAAGTCACCCAAAACCATAAGTTTCGGGAACTCAATCACCAACCCTGAGAGGATGTCGAGAAGCTCGGGCAGGGCTGCTGCTGCGCGACGAGGCAAAAGGTACACCAGCAGCAAGCCCAACTGAGCTCTAGGGCCACATCTCAGGAGGAGGGACTCACACCCGACTATTTGGACAACGGTGGCCTCCATTGGGTGGTGTTAATGATGGCAGGGTGCTGAGCAGTGCAAAAGTAGAGATTAGCCATCATCTGGTTTGGTACAAGAGCAAATTGAAATTGAAAGCTGTGCCATGTTGCCACCCATCACTTTGACCTCATCTGAACTTATTGTAATCTCAACAATTCAAAGCAGTATTTTAACTAGAACTGTGCAATGGAGTTGGAGGTTGTGATCAAGTGAAGATGATGACAATTGGGAAGAACTAGTGGTCTAAAGTCAGAGACAGCATGAACAATGAATCAGAAACCATCTGTCCTCACTAGAGAAAAGACAACTCTAAAAATGAGTAACAGATGACTCTCTGACTTGATCCAAGAAAGATGCTTGGCTAGGCTTGCAAATCCAACAATGAGTTGTCAAAAGAAAATTGCAAAAAAACAACAACCTGAAAAGTGAAAAGGAGACCTTTGGGATGACATAGTTGCAAAGACACTCTTCAACCTTGAAAGCCTCTCAGATGAGTACAGCTCACCCAACACAAGCATCTGGTGCTACTGCCAGTAGGGACAAGACACATATTTTCAAGATAGTCAGAATGCCAGCAAGGACTGTGATGTGGATACTATTGTACATCTTGGCACTGACAATCTATCCCAAAAAGATGTACTCTCTGTGCATAATGATTTCCAGAGCTTGGGCAGGAACATAGCAGGATAGGCTATAGGCTTACTTTTTCAGAGGTTTTACCAGTGTATAAGGAACAAAATGGAAAAGGCCAGCATGTAGCAGAATTCAATATGTGGCTAAAGGAGTGGTGTAAAAGGGAAGGCTTTGGTTATATTAGTCATGATGTCTGCACCAATGAAAAAGTGTACAAAAGAGATGGCTTGCATCCATTAAAGAAAGTGACTGAGTTACTTGGCAATAAATTCACAGATTTTCTGGAGAAATATTTAAACTGAACAATGGAGTCAATTAGTTAATTGATACAGAACATTCCTGTCCATGGCAATCTAAAAATTATAGGGTTATCAGTGCATGTGACATAAAAGTGTGTGTGGACAAGAATATCAACCTAGCTGTCAAGCAAAATCAAGCTTTTAATAGTGAGTGCTACACCAAGTGCACTAATCAAACAGGTGGTAAAAAATAGGGCAACTCATGCACCACACAGGTTATGTAGAAAGTAAACAAAGGGTCAGTCATAAAGGACTCAAATGTCTATACACCAACACAGTGTATGAGCAATAAACAATAAACCTTGGGGGGAGTGATCATGCAATATTGAAATTATGCAAGCACAAGCAATAGAACACAGTCAAACTAGAGCAGGGGTGTCAAACTCAATTTCATTGAGGGCCACATCAGCATTGCGGTTGCCCTTGGGGGTCCGGGTGGCTGTGGCCAGGGTGGGCACGGCCTACTGGGTGGGTGTGGCTAGAGTGCATGTGGCCTACTGGGTGGGCATGGCCAACTCTACATCATTTGTGTCAAGGATACCTATGGGGGCCTGGGCAGGAATGGGATAGTTCTGAGGGTCTCTGGCAGAAGGAGATGGGACCGGGGCAACTGTCAAGGCATGGTCCACTGGAGGAGCCTCACTGTTCCTCTCAGGCCATTGGGGGGGATGGATGGTGGTGCGGAGGTCAAATGCCCAGTCCTCAAGCACCCGTGGCACTAAGCCCAGCCCCACTTCCCCAAGGGGGCGCCCAGCTGCACTTACCTCCTCAAGGCTGCTGCTGTTGTGCTTGCTTTCCTTAGCCAGGTTGCTCATGATATGTACAAGGGCAAAGTCAAGAGGGAGGCCTACTCCCTCTGCACTTGAGGAGACCTGGCTTTGTATCCAAAGTTTCCTTAGCAATAGGATGGGAGACCCCCCCAGGATAGGCCAGGAGGAGGGGGCAAGAGGATGGTGAAAGGGCAGCAGGGAAGGACTAAAGCAGGACTTCCTTCCTTCCTTCCTTCCTTCCTTCCTTCCTTCCTTCCTTCCTTCCTTCCTTCCTTCCTTCCTTCCTTCCTTTGTGTGGTGGGAAAATATTTGAGATGAGGGAGGGAGAAAAACAGGCAAGAAACGCAGCTGGGGAAGTGTCATCATGAGGAATGAAGAAATGCACCATCGCCTAGAAGTGACCAGCACATGGACCTTGCCTACTTCACATATCCAGCTTGGTTGGCTCTGGGGGAGGGGATGCCATGAGCAGCATGAGAATCTATGTTACCTGCGGAATGCTGCCCAGCCCCCAGCCTGCCCGGTTTTGGCAGGCAGCAGGGTGGTCTCCTCACAGTGCCGAGAGGCTGAGCCTGGTGGCATGAATCTGAAGAGAAGCACAACGCTGCCCAGCCCCTAGCCTCCCTAAAGTAGGCAGAGCCTTGTGCTGGCCACTTCCAGGCAATGGTGCATTTCTTCATTCCTCACAAAGGGTGATACCTCCCCAGTGCACACCCAGTGGGCGGGGCCAATGCAGGGGCTGGTCCCTTGCTGTTTCCAGACGGCCTTGTGGAGCTAAGACTGAATGCGTTTCAGCATAGATGGCCACCACGAAATTGTACATTGGCTCCCGGCCATCTGGGGCCAGGGCCAAGGCAGTGGGGGCCATTCCCTCACTGTTTCCAGGATGAGTTTGTGGGCCACATGAAAGCACTTCGTGGGCCGGATCCAGCCCCCGGGCCTTGTGTTTGACATGTCTGAACTAGAGGCTTGGATTTTAAGAGAGCTAATTTCAGTAAACTTAGAGAGAGCTTGGGAAGGATTCCATAGATGAGAATCTTCAAGGGGAAAACAACTGAAGAAGCTTGTAAAATTTTGAAAAGTGAGATTATAAAAGGCCAGCCTAGCACAATACCAATGAAGAAGAAAAATAAAATATCTCAAAAGAAAACAGCATGGCTGCATAAAGAACACTCTGATAAATTTAAAGACAAAAAGGACAAATAGAAAAAGTGGGAAAAGGGGCACATAACTAAGGTAGAATATCAGCAAATAGCCCAAGCCTGCAAAGATGAAGTGAGGCAAGCTAAGGCTCAAAATGAACTAAGGCTTGGGACGAAAGAAAAAAATAACAAAAAAAGCTTCTTTCAACATGTAAAAAACAAAAAAGTTAAGGAAATGATTGGTCCATTAGTTGGAGAAAGTGGCAAGAAGGTGACAAGCAACAGGGAGAAAGCAGAACTACTCAAATTGTTTTTTGCATTAGTATTTACACAAAGGATAAAAAAAGTTCAACCTATCAAAAACAGTACCGTAAAAACAATTAGAAACACAAGTTAAGATAGGCAAGAAAATGGTACCTCTCCACTTATGTCTTTCAAAGAACTTGGAGCATTGGGGAACTACCAGAGGACTGGAAAAGTTCCCATCTTCAAAAAAGGGGGAAAAATGAATTCAGGAAACTACAGAGCTATCAGCCTGACCTCAATACCTGGGAAGATTCTGGAAAAGATAAGCAATGAATCAGCTAATACCTAGAGGCAAACAAAGTCATTACCAAAAGCCAAAGTGGGTTTGTCAAGAACAGATCATGCCAGACAAATCTTATTACATTCTTTGCCCAAGTGACAAAATTAGTGGACCAGAGGAATGCTGTGGATATAATTTACTTGTACTTTAGTAAGGCATTTGATAAAGTAGACCACTACCTACTACTTGATAAGATAGAAAAATGTGGGTTAGATAGCATTATCACCAGATGGATTTGTAGCTGGCTGACTGGCTGTACTCAGTGTGTGGTCCTCAATGGAACTGCATCTACATGGAGGGAAGTGTGTAGTGGGGTGCCCCAGGGCTCTGTTCTGGGTCAAGTGCTCTTCAACATGTTCATCAATGATTGGATGAGGGGATAGATGGGGAACTCATCAAATTTGTAGAGGACACCAAACTGGCAGGAATAGCCAACACTCCAGAAGATAGGCTTAAGATACAGAAGGATCTTGACAGACTTGAACATTGGGCAACATCTAACAAAATGAAATTCAATGGTGAAAAAAGTAAGGTTCTACATTTAGGCAAGAAATGCACAGGTATAGTATAGGTGGTACCTTGCTCAATAGTAGTAACTGCTAGAGGAATCACAGAAACTGTGAATGCTCCAATACTGGAAATTTTTAAGAAGAGACTGGACAGCATTTGTCTGAAACGGTATAAGGTTTCCTGCCTGATCAGGGGGTTGGACTAGATATCCTCCAAGGTCCTTTTCCAACTTTATTATTATTATTATTATTTATCAAGTTACAAAGCAAGTTGCTAAAACCACAGTTTAAGTGCAACAATTATGGAAGCAACATGTTAATTTCATTTTAAGCAAAAGTAGGCAGCACCTTTAGTATTAGATCAGGAACTAGATTATCTCGGGCCACTCACTACCATGCATAGCTGAACCAAGCAAAACAGAAACTTAACATCTTGAACACGTCAAAGCTGTAGGATCTGACCGAGACATTGTGGAGGGACTAAAGATATGAGGGCCTGTTGCAGTTAATTACAGTATACTCACAACCTGTTTTCAATTTCAATGATATGAAAACAATGGGTCCTATTTGATGGGAAAGTTGCTGATATTGTCCCCAATTTAAAAGAGTGATAAAACATGGTGTGAAAACTATGGGGAATTGAGTAATGGGGAAAACCTGGCTAGGCATGCAAGATGAGCTGAACTTCACAGGTAGATCATAACTCTTGTTTTGCTAGAGGACTCAGAGCTGAAAGCACAGGAACCAGTAGTTGATGTAAGTATAAAGTATAGGATCCAACCTGGGTCAGTCACTGGGACACAGAGGTTTTGTCTTCTGAGCTTGCGGACTCTTGCTGGAGCCCATCTTCAGGAAACTTCTCTCTAGTCAACTATTGGGAATTTCTTTCTAGGCTAGAGAGCAGCTCCCTGAGGATGGGCTCCTGCATGAGTTCCAAAGCCCAGAAGACTAAACCTCTCATCCCAGTGACCGACCCAGATTGGATCCTGAGACATTGTCCTGGGGCATATATAGTTGCCTTCATTTGTATGGAGTTTTAATTGATGGTTGTCTGTTTTGCTCTTTTGGTTGCAGTGGGCTAGGATGCTGAGCTTGTCGATCAGAAGGTCGGCAGTTTGGTGGGTCGAATCCCGAGTGCCGCGTAACAGAGTGAGCGCCTGTTACTTGTCCCAGCTTCTGCCAGCCTAGCAGTTCGAAAGCACGTAAAAATGCAAGTAGAAAAATAGGGACCACTACGGTGGGAAGGTAACAGCGTTCTGTGCAGCTTTGGCATCTAGCCATGCCAGCCACATGACCACAGAGACATCCTCGGACAAACGCTGGCTCTTCGGCTTTGAAACGGAGATGAGCACTGGCCCCTAGAGTTGGAAACGACTAGCACACATGTGTGGGGAAACCTTTACCTTTATAACTCATGAGGTTTCAGATAAGACACACCCTGACCTCTGTTTCTAATCATTACCCTTCATTGCTGCGTCAGATCCAGAAATCACAAAGATCTTTGTCTTCTCTCAAAGAAATCTCCATCAGGCCATAGGCATGGACTGCTATTCTACTGTGTTTCCCCAAAAATAAGACAGGGTCTTTTTTTGCCTCCAAAAGAGGCACCAGGCCTTTTTTTTGGGGGGGGGTAGGCCTTACCTCATCTCGGGCACCAACAGCCCCACCTAGCCAGTCCACGTCTTCTGGGCCTGAGGTTCTGCAGTTGCATTTGGGCCTGTATTTTGCAGTCAGGCCTTTCAATCCATAGCTTGGTGCTCGGCTGCTGAGGTGTTGCAGAATTGAGCTACATATTGAATTCATAGCTCAGTTCTTGGCTGGACAGGCCTTCTGGAAAGCCCTGTGACTGAGAAATGCAGGCCTGGCTGCAGAAGAGGCCTCAGAAGAGGAAGTGGGCCAGCAAGGAGAAGCCTGGCTGCAAGGTAAGTGGGTGCAGGGTGGGTGGGGGAGTTCCACACCCACCCTAGTTTGATTTTTAGGTGTGTGCCTCGCCCCAAAGCTAGGGCTTATTTGGGGGGCATGGCTTATATTTGGCCCACCCCTGCAAAATCAAGGTAGGGCTTATTTTTGGTGTAGGCCTTACTTTTAGGGAAACAGTAGTAGGACTCCCAGGATGGTGTATGCCTACATGCCTTGCTAATAATAATTTGACACAGAATTTGGTTTGTATGCTGTGCGGTCCTTGGTGCTCTCTGAACTTGGCTGTTTTCTTGAAGACATTTCATTACCCAACTAGGTAATATCCTCAGTGCACAAAAACACTCTTCTTTGCAAGAAAATAGCCAAGGTCAAAGAGCACCAAGACCCTAAAGTTCAATCCTAAGCTACAGATATTTTCTTCTATCAATAAGGTTGCATCTTTACATCAAATTGATTGGTTGGACTGCTTTTCTTTTTCTTTTAGTTTCCTTCTCAAATTGGAATCTCATGGACTAACTCCTGATTTGATATTAGGTACAGCTGTCCTTTCCTCGTTTGATGCCTGTCCAACATATAATTTCTTTAATTATTTTATTCTCTGTGGTTCCCCTTTCAGTTTCAGTCCAACTGGGAAAAGTAATTCCTTTATTCCAAAAATGTTCTGGCAAGAATTGTTCAGAAAAAAAACAACCTGCTATCCAGAATATTGAACATTGAAATATTGAAATATTGAAATATTGAAATATTGAAATATTGAATATTGAAATATTGAGTTTTGGCTCCAGAAGTCCTTGGTAGGACTGGTAATTTGAAATTGCAGAGGAGCAGTTTTTCAGGAAACATTAATAAAAACCTCCCATGAACAATGGAAGAGGCTGTCTTGAGATTGCCCCCTCTGTCATGGAAGGATTTTCAGGAAAGGAAATTCTCTTCTGAATGATTCCTTTGTGTTCAAATCCCTTTTATCTTTATTTTTGTTAAGCAATTAGCTTAACACTTACCAGATAGGGTTTATTGAAGTCAATTGACAGGCTTCCCTGGAGACCTGTCTCTTGAGATTTGAAACAGACATTACTTATCTTTAAATCATTCTTTGAGGCATTTTTCTCTCTTTTTACTAAAACATGTATCTGTGACTTGTTAGAACTGGTGAAAAGATGTTATCTTAATCTCTCGGCTTAGGTGCTTTTACTGTTTTCCAGTGTTGTGTTAGATAGCCAGAGACAATACACACACAAATCTGTTTACACACACACACACACACACACACACACACACACACACCTATAATTAGTAAAATTAAAGTGTAAAGCTATAGGTTCTGTAGTTTCCTTACAATAGCATGAGAGATAATTTTAGAATTATATTTTCATACTATGACAAAATATAAAGAAAATCTGCTTCGGTATTTACAATTGTTAAATAAAAAGTCATCTCCCTAAAATGGATCAGTATTCAAATGCCAAACAGTACAGACCTTTCAGCAGTGGGAATGTGGGAAGGAAGTCTGCTAAGCAATTCAGCCCCTACATTCTGCAAGATTGTAGCTTCTGAACCTCTTCCTATCATGGTTGGAGATTTGACACTGAATGGGCTTTGTGACAATGGGCTTTCTTTCCTACAGTGACTTGTAAGTCAAGCATTCTGTCAAAGGTATTTCCAGAATATTTGTGTGAACTTCCACCAGCTACTGAAAAACCTCAACCCCTGAAGTATATTGAATAAGACAGTCTTTTTTAAAAATCAATAGTCAGCATGAACAAAAACAATAAAATGTAAGAAACTAGAAAATGACATTTCAAGCAACTTTCTAGATAAAAGTATAAAATACAATGACAAAACACCAATTTTCAGCAAAAATATTGTAAATCATGTTCATGTGACTACAGATCTCTGTAAAAAGCCATAAATACAGACCACTTGGCAAGCGCCCAAAATGCGATCATGTGACTGTGTGGGGGTCTGAGATTGGAACTTTAAACTGAGTCATAAGTACTTTTTGGGTGGTCCATCATAACTTCAAATGGTTACTAAGCAACCAGTCATAAGTTGAAGACTATCTGTTTGGAGGTTCTCACTCCTAGGGCACTTATTTTCTGAGTACTTCACAGAACATCTATCTCTGTTTGCAAAATTCCTCCTGAAGATGGGAGTACGTGAAATGTATGCATGCAAAGCATGTACACAGGCTCTAACTTATTACTTTTCCTTGCCTCTCAAGGTCTAAAGAGAAGCCATAATGATGTTCACAAGTGAGTACCATTTTGGGTATGCTTAACCTCTCTCTAATGCAAACACAAGCAATATATTATGTTGCTTGTGTTTGCATTATACTGAATTCCAATATGATGTGGTCACTCTCGCCCAAGGTTCCAGCAACTACAAACCAACCCAATCTTATTTCATTCTTTGATAAAGTAACTAAATTAGTAGACCAGTGAAACACTCTGGACACAGCATACTTCGAATTCAGCAAGGCATTTGACAAAGTAGATCACAACCTACTTCTTGGTAAACTAGAAAAATGAGGGATAGACATTATCACTACCAGATGGATTTGTAAGTGGCTGACAAACCATACTCAACAAGTAGTCCTTAGTGGTACTACATTTACATGGAGGGAAGTGAACAATGGGGTACTACAAGATTTCATCTTATGCACAGTACCCTTCAATATCTTCATAAATTACTTAGATGAGAGAATAGAAGGGGAACTCATCAAATTTGCAGATGAACTAAGCTGGCAAGAATAGCCAACACCCCAGAAGACAAGCTCAGGATTCAAAAAGATCTTGACAGACTTGATCAATGGGCTCTATCTAAGAACATGAAATTTAATGTGGAGAAAAGCAGGGTTTTACACCTAGGCAGGAAAAATCAAAGGTACAAGTAAGATTAGGTGAAACTTGGCTCAAAAACAGTAACTGTGAGAGGGATCTTGGAGTCCTAGTGGACAATTACTTAAACATGAGCTAGTAGTGTGCAGCAGCTGCCAGAAAAGCTAATGCAATCCTTGGTTGTATAAACAGAGGCATAGAATCAAGATCACACAAAGTATTAGTACCATTTTATAAAGCCTTAGTGAGACCACACCTGGAATACTGCAGCCAATTTTGGTCACCATATCACAAAAAAATGTTGAGATCTTGGAAAAAGTTCAGAGAAGAGCAACTAAGATGATCCAAGGCCTGGAGATTAAAACATATGAAGAATGGCTGCAGGATTTGGGTTTGGCTAGTCTAAAGAAAAGAAGAAATAGGGGTGACATGATAACAGTATTCCAGTATTTGAGAGGCTGCCACACAGAAGAGGGGGTCATGTTATTCACCAAAGCACCAGAGGGCAGGACAAAAAACAATGGTTGGAAACTGATCAAAGAGAGAAGCAACCTGGAATTAAGGAGAAACTTCCAAACAGTGAAGACAATTAACCAGTGGAACAGCTTGTCTTCAGAAATCATGGGGGCTCCATCAGTGGAGGCTTTTAAGAAGAAACTAGACAGTCACTTGTCTGAAATGGTATAGGTTCTACTGCTTGAGCAGAGGGAATGGACTAGAAGACCTCCAAGGTCCCTTCCAGCTCTATTCTATTCTGGTCTGTTCTGGTCTGTTTGTACCACTTTATAAATCCTTAATAAAACCACACCTGGAATATTTCATCCAATTTTATAAATCCTTAATAAAACCACACCTGGAATATTTCATCCAATTTTGGTCATCACATTAGAAAAAGATGTTGAGATTTTGGAAACAGTGCAAAGAAGAGCAGCTAAGATGATTAAGGGCCTGGAGACAAAAACATATGAAGAACAGTTGCAGGAATTGGGTATGGCCATTCTAAAGAAAAGAATGATTAGGAGTGATATTCCAGTATCTGAGAGGCTGCTGCAAAGGAGAGAGGATCAACTTATTTTCCAAAGCACCAGAAGGCAAGACAAGTAACAATGGATGGAAACTAATCAAGGAGAGAAGCAACCAGGAATTAAGGAGAAACTTCCTAACAGTGAGGACAATTAACCAGTGGAACAGCTTTCCTCCAGAGATTGTGGGTACTTCATCACTGGAGGTTTTTAAAGAAAAGACTGGATAGCCACTTATCTGAAAGGATATAAGATCTCCTGCTTGAGCAGGGGGTTGAACTAGAAGACCTCCAAGGTCCCTTCCAGATCTATTCTGATTGAGGTCTTTATTAGTGTTCTAGATTGACTTCAATAAAAATATAATTCTATGCATAGTACAGTCTCTTCATAGACCTTCTGGATAAATGTCCCTTTTTCTACCCAAATTCAACAATTTGAGCAAACCAGTTAAAAGTCCTATTTCTGTGCAACATTTGAAATAGTTTGCTGGAGTAGATTTTAAATTCTTATTTCCAAAATATCATATCTAGACTAGTTTAGTCTAGATACCATTCAATGTTAATCAATAAAAGACTTTTCATGAAAGTGTTTTTTCATTCAATTTTGGCAGGGGTTGGAAGTATTTTTCACTCTCTGTAAAAGGTTTTAGTGAGTGAGAATGAAGGAAAATCAAATGGAACAATATTGGAAAGGACTAATATTTAAGAAAAAGACAGGCATAGAATTCAAACAGTAAGAGATATTATGAGGAGTGATGAATGATGTGTTTCTCATAATGGTGTCTATTCTGAATCTCAAAGTAGAAAAGGTTCCCGGTGTGTAACAAATGTTTCTCTTATAAATAAGCCTAAATTATCACATCGGGGAGAAGCCATTTAAATGTGGAATGTGAAAAGGGTTTCATTTGGAGGACAAAACTCAATTATCACCAATAAATTCACACCAAGGAGAAACCAATAAAGTTCTCAGAGTCCAGAATTAACTTCAGTTGAATGGTGAGTTTGTTTAGAGAACAAAATCTGCACACAGCACAGAAATCTTATGTGTGCCTATATTATCTTTTATATTTTACTGAATTGTCACATGAATATAATTACAAAAACATGAATTGCTCAACAGGGCAGTATTTTTTTTTACCTTGTGTTTCAATGCATTTGTATATACTGCATGTCTGTGTATACACAAAGAGACATCACTTCACTTTCTCAGTCAACTATAATGAAATACAAGTGGATTTCTCTAGGACAGGGCTTTTCAACCAGTGGTATGCATACCACTGGTGGTACATTGGCACCTGGCAGCTGGTAGCAACCATGCCTAGCCTAGACAAGAGTAGCGGGGGAGGGAATGAGCTGAAGTGGTGCAGCCCAGGACTCACCATGAGAGAGTCCTCAGGAGCTGCAGGGCTGCTGGGGCAAGACAAAGGGCCCAGGATTGGCACTTCCGGGAGAGAAAGGAGGAGGAGCGGGGGAAGACAGGAGAGGCTATAAAAGGAGGCAGTTTGGGCTGGAGAGGTAGAGAAAAAAAAGACTCCAGAGAAAGAGACAGAAGAGAAAAGGCTTTTGTTAGAGAAGCGGTGAGGAGAAAGAGAGGAGGGGGGGGGCTTTTGTCAGCAAAGGGTGAAAGAAAAAAGGAAAAAAGGAAAAAAAAGAGGGGGAGAAGGGCGAGATCATTCGTGGTTTTGGGGTGGGGTATCATCAGTACGCTGATGATACCCAACTTTTTCTTTCCACCCCGAACCAACCCAGTGATGCCCTCTCCGTGATGTCCCGATGCCTGGAGGCGGTTCGGGTCTGGATGGGGAGAAACAGGCTTCGTCTCAATCCCGCCAAGACTGAGTGGCTGTGCATATCGGCATCTCGGGTTAACCAAGTTATTCCATCCTTAATGATGGGGGGTGAGGTGTTACCCCCCGTCGATAGGGCTCGCAACTTGGGCGTCCTCCTGGATTCACGGCTCAATTTTGAAGATCACATAGGAGCCGTGACCAGGGGGGCTTTTGCCCAGGTTCGCCTGGTGCGCCAGTTGCGTCCCTATCTGGACCGAGACGCCCTACGCACAGTTACTCATGCGCTTGTGACCTCCCGTTTGGACTACTGTAACGCTCTCTACATGGGGCTGCCCTTGAAGACCACTCGGAGGCTTCAACTGGTGCAGAATGCGGCCGCGCGAGTTGTAATGGGGGTTTCCCGATACTCCCATGTAACACCTCTACTCCGTGAGCTGCATTGGCTTCCGGTTGCCCTCCGGGTGAAATTCAAGGTGCTGGTTATCACCTATAAAGCCCTACATGGCTTGGGTCCGGGATATCTGAGGGAACACCTGCTGCCGGCATCAAATGCCCTTCGCCCAGTGCGCTCCCACAGGGAGGGTCTGCTCAGGGTCCCGCCGGTAAGAGACTGCCGGCGGGTGACACCCAGGGATAGGGCCTTCTCAGTGGGAGCGCCTGCCCTCTGGAACCAGCTGCCGGTGGAGCTGAGAACTGCCCCCGACCTTCGATCATTCCGCCGGGGCCTGAAGACCTGGCTCTTCGAGCTCTCGGGCCCAGACTGAGGAGGAATTTTTAATTTGGGGTTCTTTTTAACTGACTACAGGGTTAATTTAATATTTTTTAATTTGGTTCTTAATTTTTGTATTTTGGATTTTTAATTCCCTGTAAACCGCCCTGAGTCCTCAGGGAATAGGGCGGTATATAAATATAACTAAATAAATAAATAAATAAATAAATAAATAAAAAGAAAAGGCATTGACTTCCGACTTTCTTTGTTGCAGTAGAAGGAAGCATTAATATTGAAGCTCAACTTTGTACTTTTCCGTATTATAAACTAGCCATTTCTATAACAACAAATGAATCTAAGAGTAAAACCCCAAATCCTGCCCCCTTTTGACCCCTTGCTAAGCACTGGTGGTACTCGAATATTGTCATGTCCTAAAAGTGGTACAATCTCTAAAAGGTTGAAAAGCCCTGCTCTAGGATATAGTTCAAGCACCAAACACACAGGTACCTAAATAGCCTAAGATTGGAAATTGGTTGTTCCATTGCCCTAGATGGCTTTCTGCACTTTTGCCAATCTCCTTGAACATTTGCTCTGAGTTCAGAATGAAAACCTTCTGGCTCTCCAGGTACCTATATCTTTACCTGAGAAAAGAAGTTTTGGAAATTCAAGTCCATGATCATTCCATGCTACCATGAAAAAGACCTGTTTCCTTCAGGTTTCTGATTTGCACTGCCTAAAGGCAGAGACTTTTCTTCTCTATAAGGTACGAAATGTGGCCTCTACTGGACAACCTGTTTAGTTTGTTAACTAATTTACTCAGTTGGGTAACTGAGAGTGAAGGTTATACCTGTAGTGAGGAAAGCACTTCATTAAGAAGAGAAGTCCTGCATAACCACACACCAAAGAATTCACCGCACAAAGGAAAGTATTTAAATGTTCAGAGCACAGATGGAATTTCATTCACCATGTAAACCATGATAAATTTACACATTTCCAGTGTCCCACATGTTGGAAAAAGTTCAAATGCTGGAAGGACTTGGTTTCCCACCAAATAGCTATCACAGTGAGAACCTATTAAATGCTTGGAGTGTGGAAAACATTTCTGTCACTCTTCAGACCTAATCAGGCACCAGAGAATTCACACCAGGGAGAAACTAATTAAGGGCTCAAAGTGCAGACTTGCAGAGAATGTCTTATTGGCACAAGTGATTTCACACGGGAGATGGGAGAGGAGAGCCATGATAGTCTAAAGTGGCAAAAATCAAAAGGCATACCCTTCATGAGTTGCAGCTCACTGCATCAGATGTATACACTTTCATGAGTTTTAGCCCACTTCAAAGGAAGCTTATAAAAGTTGATTGTTTTATTTGTTCATTGGGAAAGATGTTACTAGATTTCTTCAGAATCATTTTGCATTGAGGAGAGAAGCTGTACGTGAACCCTGGATGTGTGGTCAAAGACTTCATAAAAGGGTGTAGCCACCTGTGAAAGATCACAAGCCATAGGTCACAAGTCAAGCTGAGAATTCAACAGTGCAATGTCTCTCTGGCAGCTGGTGAGTGGCTAGGTTGCTGTCATGGTAAAGAGTCCATGACTGGTAAGTCATTCTTCCAGATTGTGCAGTGGACTGTCAGTGTCCTTTATAAATTCCTATTATTTATACTGGATTTTAGTCTTGATGACTTCAGGAATGTATCCATATAATTTCCTTGACAAAAGAATGGTAATAGATGCACACTGTTTCATTCCAGAAATATTTTTAAAGATATTGTCTGGTGTGTCTAGGTGCAAGGCAATGACAGGATTATTCAGTCAGATGAAATTTCAGTTAGAATCAACTTGTCAGTCAAGCAAGCTGATTTAGGTTATTGCAAGCTGGTAAATTTCTTGTGAATTTTACAGATTGCTGAAACAGACATTAAAAGTTGTTAATTTTTTCTAAAATTAAGTTGACAAGTTGATTGGGGGGGAAGGAAAATGGTACAGCTAAAACAACCTCATTTAACAAAAGCTGTTATTTAGATTCACAGGTCCAAAACTGAAAAATGTAAGACTCATAAAAGCTCACAACCAAATTTCCCAAAACTCTATAAAGCTGTCTGTTATACAAAGGGAAAAGAGCATTAAAACCTTATTTATTCTGATTTTGGATCCTGATTCTGGTGGACTATGACTAATGTTATCACTGATCAGAAAATCAGAATGGAAGAAATACTTTCTAGTCACATCTAGAGATGCTGAAGCAAAGATTGGTTCTTTTTTATTTTTATAATTTTAAAAAAAGTTGTCAGTTATATTCATTGCTGTATAATTATATAAGTTTTCCCAATTGAAAATAGAACTGAAACACATTCTCTCTCTCTTTCCCTTTCTCTCTCTTTCCCTCTCTCTCTCTGTCCATTTGTTTGTTTATGTGTATTTTTTTATAAATATGCCAAGATAATCCTAACTTTACAAAGAAGCAGTTTGGTCACACCCCTCTCCAATCTAATTAAAAAAAAAATTTGTTTGTTTCTGGTGCCCGATGGTATCTTCATCCATTTCGGCAAATCATCAGCCATGTTGGTTAAACATTCCTACATGTGGAACAGCAGAGGGAAAAGTTCTAAGGAAGAAAAAGAATGAGGAAGAAATGCTAGATTACCATCTATTACCCTTGAAATGACTAGGCAGAATGAGTCCTATCTATTGTTCTTCATGACTATTTTGCCTGAAAAGAGGAAGTTTTCTACCCAGATGAATACCTGGGAACTGATCCATGTTCTCTAACTGAATCCGCTCAGAGAAAGGGATCCTACAAAGGCCCACCTTTTAGGTGGGCTACATTGAGGAAGCACCTCAAAGGGATGGGATCTTATGTAGGGGTGAAGCTCTTAAATGGGTCTTGACTGAATGAGCAGGGGCAGGAAACCATGGTGGCTGGGTGCAACCACCATGCGGCTGCACTTGGAATACTGCATCCAGTTTTGGTCACCACTATGTAAAAAACACATTGAGACTCTGGAAAGAGTACAGAGAAGAGCAACAAAGATGATTAGAGGTCTGGAAGCTAAAACATGTAAGGAACGGCTGCTGGAATTGGGAATGCCTAGTCTAATGAAGAGAAGGGCGAGGGGTGACATGATAAAAGTGTTCCAATATCTCAGGGGTTGCCACAAAGAAGAGGGAGTCAAGCTATTCTCCAAAGCACCCAAAGGCAGGACAAGAAACAACAGATGGAAACTAATCAAGGAGAAAAGCAACCTGGAACTAAGGAGAAACTTCCTGACAGAACAATTAACCAGTGGAACAACCTGCCTCCAGAAGCTGTGAATGCTCTAGCACTGGAAGTTTTTAAGAAGAGACTGGACAGCCATTTGTCTGAAATGGTATAGGGTTTTCTGCCTGAGCAGGGGGTTGGACTGGATGACCTCCAAGGTCCCTTCCAACTTTACTATTATGATTATGATTTCCTGCCCTAGTTAAAACACATTACACTGATTTCTTTTGCAAGCCAATAAACAAAGTCTGTTTATGAAGAGAAGACAATATGTGTTGCTCATTCCTAATGACAGTACACTGGTTTTGTTTCTTGGCTGGAAAGTGGAAAAAGTGAAGGAGGCTTTTAAATGGCTGAAGGATGGAAAGAGCTTTCCGCAGAGGCCTAGGAACTCTTTGGGGAACTCACATGGCAAAGAAGCTGTGCATCTGCCTGGAAGACCTTTCATCAGGTTCTGGCTCAAATTGTTCAGCAATCCATTCATGCAACCAAGCAACCATCCGCATGTGTGAAATGTGGAACGGATTGGAGTCCTTGATCACAGCTGACTTGACATCTAACAGTTCCCCCAGCAGAAAAGCAATATGCATGCTGGCCACATGGAAATAGCTTCGGGGAGAATACAAATCTTCCTCTACATCAGAGAATTATAGTATGTAGGGGAAATGTGGAAAAAAGAACGGAAGAGCTTTCAAGCAGTTTCACTCAGGAGAGAAGCAAAGTGTCTGCAGAGTGCTCAAAGTATCATCGTTAATTCACAGGGGGATTTCTTATTAGCAGAAGCTTTATTTTACATCGATAAGTTCATACAATGGTATAACAATAATTTATTTGCAGTATTCTGACTTTGAGAAGAACTTTTATATGACTGATTCCTCTCCTCTACGATTTCATCTATCCGCATCTATCTGTCTGTCTAGCATGTATCTATTTATCTTCTATCTATCTATCTATCTATCTATCTATCTATCTATCTATCTATCTATCTATCTATCATCTATCTATCTATCATCTACTATCATCTATCATCTACCTTCTCTGAACAGTAGCTGAGGGCCGCCATCTTTAAATTCAAAGGATATTCCTATCTCCTAAGATTCCATGCCCCAGTGTATCGGTGATATTGTTCTATGTCAGCATTTGAAATAGATTTTTTTTAAAGGGCACTGTCAAATTTATTGTGGAGTTATTCCAACTATAACATAATTTTCCATGACATTTTCTTTATCTTTTTCATCTTTAGATCATCATGACATTAATGTTGAGGTCACACTATGCCACTACTAATCTGTCTACTTTATTTGTTAATTGGTTTAGTAATAAGAATAAAATAAGAATATTTTCCCAGGATACAGCTGTTTCTATAATTTTCTGAGTCCCAATTCTAACCTAGAAAGTTTTGGGTGTTTTATGATTTTGCTAATAGTATGTCAACAGTTGTGACGTGTTGTGGTTAAAGGAACACTGTACTATAGATCAAAATTATACAACAACCTTATGAATCAAATAATGCTTATAGTAATTCCAAATAAAGCAAGAACTAAGCCTGAATTAACATACCAGTTTAAGCTTGTAAGCAGCCCTGAGTCTTCGGAGAAGAGTGGGATATAAATGGAATAAAAAATAAAATAAAATAAATGTAAATGTACAGATAGTGTTGTGTACATTTGACACTTTCAAAATTATTGACACCTTTGAACTTTGAAGTTGGAAAAGACTCCTGAGAATACAATCACAAGCAAACAAATGGATCATCAAACAAATCCACCTAGATTTCTCATTCAAGGCACAAATGACCAGGCTCAAATTATCCAACTTCACACACATTCTGTGAAGACTCAACTTTCTGGAAAAGGCTCTGATGCAGGGAAAGAAAAGAGAAGAGGACAACCAGCAGTAAGGTGGATGAACTCAGAGTATCAGTGCGTGTACCATTGAGAACAGATCTCCTAGAGAAAATATATCCATGTGATCATGTGAACATTTATTGATATTTATTAAACTGACAGATTAATAAATGACAGATGCTCGAGTTGTAGTTATCAAAAGACAGGATTTCTCACTCCAGGCAAGAATAATATTTTAATTATGAAACTGTAGCCAGTCAAAATGGTCATTGACTATTGATGCCTTTAAACAAAGATTTAGTCTAGAACAGAACAGAACAGAACAGAACAGAACAGAACAGAACAGAATAGAATAGAATAGAATAGAATAGAATATTGCTGCTGGAAGGGACCTTGAAGGTCTTCTAGTCCAGCCCCCTGCTAAGAACCCATACCATTTCAGACAAGTGACTGTCTAGTTCCTTCTTAAAAACCTTCAGTGATGGAATGCCCATGATTACTGAAGGCAAGATATTCCACTGGTTAATTGTCCTCACTGTTAGGAGGTTTCTCCTTAATTCCAGGTTGAATTTCTCTTTTGTCAGTTTCCAACCATTGTTTCTTGTCCTGCCCTCTGGTGCTTTGGAGAATAGTTTGATGTCTTCTTCTTTGTGGCAGCCCCTCAAATACTGGAATACTGCTATCATGTCACCCCTGTTTCTTCTTTTCTTTAGACTAGCCAAACCCAGATGTTCTTCACATGTTTTAGTCTCCAGGCCTTGGATCATCTTAGTTGCTCTTCTCTGAACTTATTCCAAAGTCTCAACATCTTTTTTGCAGTATGGTGACCAAAATTGATTGCAGTGTTCCAGGTGTGGTCTTACTAGGGTTTTATAAAGTGGTGATCTTGATTCTATGCCTCTGGGTTATATTAGCTTTTTTGGCTGCTGCTGCACGCTGCTGACTCATAGCCAAGTGATTGTCCACTAGGACTCCAAGCTCTCTCTCACAGTTATTGTTTTTGAGCCAGGTCTCACCTAATCTGTACTTATACTTTTGATTTTTCCTGCCTAAATGTAAAACTTTGCTTTTCTCCACATTAAAATTCATTTTTTTGGATAGGGCCCAATTGTTCAAGTTTCTCAAGATCTTTTTGGATCCTGACTTTGTCTTCTGGGGTGTTGGCTATTTCTTTATTCTGATTCAATTTATTTATTTAAAATTACATCTATGTAAATAGGTGGGAAGCTGGTATATTGCAAAGCAAACTGCTGGCTCTTAGGTAAAGGTAAAGGTTCCCCCGCACATGCGTGCTAGTCGTTTCCAACTCTAGGGGCTGGTGCTCATCTCCGTTTCAAAGCTGAAGAGCCAGCGCTTGTCCGAGGACGTCTCCGTGGTCATGTGGCCGGCATGACTAGACGCCAAAGGCGCACGGAGCGCTGTTACCTTCCCACCGTAGTGGTCCCTATTTTTCTACTTGCATTTTTATGTGCTTTCGAACTGCTAGGTTGGCAGAAGCTGGTACGAGTAACAGATGCTCACTCTGCTACGCGGCACTCGGGATTTGACCCGCCAAACTGCCGACCTTCTGATCGACAAGCTCAGCGTCCTAACCCACTGAGCCACCGCGTCCCTCGCTGGCTCTTAGATCTATTTTATTTATGAGAATGCCTCCAAGCATTTCTCCATCCACTCCTGCACTCCTTGCTAGAGTGTAATCTGTGTTTATTAACATCATCCCCTCCGTAATATGGAGTTTTATAAAAAGTATCCTTGGCCATAAAAGAGATAATAAATGGGGGTTTTCTGCCTGCTCACACCAACTGTGTAGGCCATTTTGTAAAATCCCAAGATGTCCAAAGATGGTCTCTTTCCACCCTGGAATCATCTTTCTAAAATGGTCATTGCCTACTCAGTGTGACTGTAAGACAGAGTCCATGAGGGATGGCAAAGGAAACTCTTACAAGGCTCTAAACAAGCAGCTACAGAAGCCGCAAACAGATCCTGTGCTTAACAATTAAAAATGACCACACCTTGTAAGATTGACAGTTCTTGTGAAATTTCAGCATTATTTCATGTAATCCTAAGAGGGACGATTTCCAAACTTTGCAAAATTTTGTAACTACCCAAGATTTGAGTTTGCTACAATATCCACTCTGATGTATATGATTGCACAATGGCATCTTCACCTTGAAAAGTAATTGATTTCTAGAGTGGCTTGAAATATTGGAGTAGGCTGATAAAATTGCCTGATACGATAATAACAGTTTGTTGCATTGCAAATCTTTATGTGTACTTTCTTAGGAGTAAATCCAACTACACTTAGAACGAGATCAACTTGCCAGTCCCAATTCTTGTTCCTAAATGAGGAGTACCTGTCTAGCATAATATTTACATTATTCAGGTTGGACTGTTATCTGAATTTGGTAACAGTCATTTTCTGTAATAAGATTAGATAACCTTTATTGTCATTTTTTCCTGTGGGCACAATGGCACACATTAAAAATGAAATTTAGTTGCTTGCTCTCGAGTGTACACATACATACACACATTTAAAACATACCATACACAACACATGTATAGACTTACACCCTTACATATAAGTAACATATAACATAATAAGTGTCATAGTTCCGGCTAAGGTTCCCAACAAAGTAAACACACCAGAGTCATTTAGATCTCTAATGCAAAACTTTATTGGGTTACAGCATGTCAGCACTAAAGAGTTAAAAACCAGCTCTGGCAATATGGCGGAAAAAGCCATTTGTCCGAAATGGTATAGGGTTTCCTGACTGAGCAGGGGGTTGGACTAGATGATCTCCAAGGTCCCTTCCAACTTTATTATTATTATTATTATTATTATTATTATTATTATTATTAGAGTAAAACTTTCCCTCACGTCTCTGACAATGCAGGTCAGATTGTCCAATTAGTCCTCAAAGTCTCTTTGGTGACCTTGCTTCCCATCCAGAGAGAATCCACCTGTGCATTCCAAACCTTCCCTCCTCCCTCACAACTGTAGGCAAGCTAGAAGCCGCATGGCTGTCCTAATGCAAGCCATCTTCCTAGCTTGACAGGAAGGCTGTAATAAGTGTAATAAGTGCAGATCTCCTCAGGGTAAACCCTGTAAGATCCATGGGATTTACTCCCTGAAATAGGTAGGATTGCAGTCTAAAGGTGGCTCTTCATCCATTCTCCAGTGTAAAGAGTACCCCCCCAAAATGTGTGTGGCAACCTAACCCCTTTCTTTTCTGCATGACCACCACAGGCCTGAACTGCCCCCTTCCCTTCCTTGCAATTGCACTTGTAATTGGGATGACCTTCCTACCTAAGGTGTCTCAGGAAAGACCACATCCAATGTTTATTTGTCCCATGAAACATAACAAAAAAGGGAAAGCAGGAATATCTCCAGTTCTGTTTCAAAATGGCCACTTGAACCTCACCTCAACGTGGAAAGGAAACCGCCTAAACTGAGTTGTTGTAGCTAATTTGGAACTAGAAATCATTGCAAACTGGAAATGTAAGTAGATCTCCTTTTCTTTGAGTGGCTGTGCTTTGGGTCTATCTTTCCAGTTTACTTCCACTTTGTTAAATTTACTAAAGCTGAGTTTGTTAAGTTTCATTAAACAACTGGTTTACAGCATTATTTTTGAAATTTGGCAAGTTTAAGATGTGTGGATTCCAATTTCCAGAGTTTCCCAGCTAGCAATTCTGGGAGTTGAAATCCACACATCTTAAAGTTGCCAACACTATCATGGAGGAAACAGAGTGAACTGACTAGATACCCCCACATATTTAGAGAATGAATGAGAAAATGCCATATCTCTATCCAGCATTTCAATCCTTCAACTTAAATAACAGCAGCCACTCAGTTTGAAAGACTGCACTTGGTTCTGCTAATAATATATTTGGAAAGCAAATGATATTTCTCTATTTTCCTTGTATTTTTCCACTATTTCCAGATGGACAAAAGCAAATAATGGATTTATTTCTCACTTTAGAAACATTTCCTCCCACAATTTATCTCTAAATAGCTAAGCAGCTTTGTACTGGCATAGACTCTTCAGAAATAAAAGAAGCTTACATACAGAGAGGATTTAAAGCATTCTTCAACAATACCTGGAGGAGAACCTTCAATGTAAAGAGGGAGACTTGAAACAGGATATAGTGACACATTTTGTGCTTCATAATTCTTTGATCTCTCTCTCTCTCTCTCTCTCTCTCTCTCTCTCTCTCTCTCTCTCTCTCTCTCTCTGCACCTCAATGGTTACTTTTTCACCCTCAATTGGAAAGCCATCACAGTTGGGTAGGAGGACCAAAGCTGTATGTAAAGCTGAACAAATAGTTTCTTTGATGTTATGTACAACATCATTTTGAAGGCTTCCCCCCCCCGGTGTTGTGCTTCATAAAGGCTCCAGATCTATTGTAAAGGGCACATAACTCTGGGATGAATATTGGGGAAAAGAACCATGTCAAACAAATCATTGCAATAATTTCATAAAGCCAAATTGCAAGTGCACTATATCATCTGAGATGTGTGGTAATAGCTGGCCAAGATTCAGTACTTCTCATCCTGACCTTTGCGGGCTATCAGGTCTTGCAGTGGCTCTTTACTCCATGATATGAGGAAGGGACAGTTTCTGATATAAATTTTGCCATTATTGCAAACAAAGTCAGGCAATCAAGAGCTCTGGCATAATAAGCATCCATGCAGATCCTATGCTAGTTCAAGGACAATTTCTCTGTCCTTCTGTTTATAAGTAACATCTTAAATGTCTGGTTATGTATAATAATTAAATAATTAATTATGTCTTAGTTTTACTCAAGTTAACAACATTCTAAAATTAGAAGAACTTCAATGAGATGTTACTTTGGTAAACTTGAATGAAGCAATGAAGTACAAAAAGCATATCATATTTTCAGATTTATACTTAGGAAACAGAGCCTCCTGGTCAAAGAAAATGGTACTTTTCTGACTACCATACATCAATGGTCTTGTTGCAGAATTATTGTTACTTCTGGATAAAACCTGGATAAAAACCAGTTGGAAGATATAATGCAAAGTCATTACAAAAAATGCTCACAGAATTAAACCTACTATGTAATTCAAAAATATATAATAATGGAGAACTCTAGGAGGCATTGAGAAGACCAGAAAAACTAGAGGGACAATAAAAAGAATATTTGTAGCCTAGGGTTTTTTTATTTAAAAAGTTTTACAATACATTGTATTTTTAACAAACAAAACACAACCCCACCCCACCCCCTTCCCACTCCCCAACCCTCCCCAGCCCCTCCCTCCCTTCCCCCTCCCCCCTCCCCGACTTCCCAGAGCTAAGTACAGGGTATAAGAATACAAACAATCATAATCTACCTTATGCAAACAATCATAAACTATTAAAACTATTGCACTTTAACTCATATAAATTAACTCCAAACAGTATAAATCTCACATCAATAATTATTCAAATGCTGGATAATACTTTTTAGTCCCATATTTACTCCACAGTATCTCTCTGTTGCAAATAGTCTTTCAAGTACACTAAAATCTTTGCCATATCCTCCAAGTTGAGAACTTTTACAGTCCATTCTTCTATAATCGGCAATTCTTCCTTCTTCCAATATTGCCCTACTAAAAGTCTTACTGCCATAGTTGAATTCAACATCCGCTTGATATCCACAACAGTAGTGCCAATAAAAATACCCAATAAAAACAATTACAGACAAAACAAATTTACATCAATCATTAAAAAACCAATTTTCTATTCTTCTTTCCACCTGGTCTTTAATTTTCCATACTAAAACCAAGTTTATACAATCTTTCCTTCTCTTAATATATTGTACAGCTTCAAGTACCATACATTACTTTCCAAACTTAAATTTTTTTATATGTAATCACATCATTTTTATATTTTCTATTACGTGTTTCTTTATTGCCCATAAAAGTAGCTTACAAGTTAACTTTCGTCTATACTTTTTCCCAAACTTGCAACAGAGCATGTCATAAAATATATACCTTAAACACATTATCCACCTTCTTGTCACACAATAGATATACATACCAACCAAATAGCAAATCATGACCTTCAAAATTTCAGTAAGCACTACTACAATTCTTCCCAATTAAGTTTTCATAATTATCTTAAAATTAAAACAACATAAAATATTACAAAACATAATTATTTTATATAACTCTACATTTGAGGGTGAAAAATATATCCCCAAATATTTAACCCTTTTAACAATTTCAATTCCCATTTACTCTTCTAAAACCACCTTTTATAATCCTTATTGCATTATTATCTCCTTCAGTTCTACAACTAAATCTTCAGGCTCGTCTCATTCATCTAGAAGCAGCATGCCTCCTCCAATTTCTGGCCTCCTCCAGTGACACTGAAATTTGATCCACTCCTGTAACTTTCTCATCTGTCTGCATTGCGCCTTCAGCACCTTGTAGATTCTCTCTGTGTCATTGAAACTCTCCCTCACCTTTCTTCTTTGTAGATTCCAAAAGTGGTATGGGGGCTGCTTTTAAAACATAACTATAAAAATCACGTGCCTGAATCACCGTAGTGAGACGATGCCTCATACCTTCATAGGTCACCACCATACCCACTGGCATCTCCCATCTGAACTTAATATCACGTCGTCTTAATTCTTGTGTCAAAAAAGCAAATTCCTTCCTTCTACTTAAAATTCTTGGAGGGATCTCTTTTAAAATCAAGACTTCTTGCTCAGCAATTACAAATTCAGTATTGTAGGAGGCTTGAATAACCTCATTTCTAATCGCTCTCTTTGTAAAATAAACCACCACATCTCTGGGTAATTTCCTTTGTCTTGCAATCCACGAATTAACACAGAAAATTTTATCTATATCTTCCATTATTTCATCTGCTGGTCACCCCAGCAGCCCTTCCAGAGCCTCAGAAACTATTTTCTTCAAATTTTCTTTAGAATCTTCTTTTAAGCCTCTGATTCTCACAGCAAACTCCATCTGATGATACTGTACCAAGGTCAAATCACAATCAATTTTCTCCACCACATTTTCGGTTTCTGTCATTTTTACTTCTAATCTAGTATTATTTTGACTGAGATCTTCCACTCTTTCATCCAAATTCTCAATACATATAGCCATGCCTTGAAATGCAGATAAAATGTCTGCTCTTATTTCTGTTAGTTTCTCTGTAATCTTTTCATCCATAACCTCAGCTAACTTCTCCTCCAGCTTTTTATCCATTATCTCAGCAAATTGTTGCAATTGCTTTTCCATAATCTCTTGAATCACATTCTGCAAATCTTTAACTGTAAGGGCTGGTGGAAATACGGGTGCAGGGGGCAATAAGGCTTGCAACGAAGACTGGTGCACCAGAGCAGGAACTTTAGGAGATGTAGCCGCCATTTTCACCCACTATTGTCTGCTACGCACTTCCACTTTCAAGCTCAGCAAAGTCCATTGAGTTAAAGATCAAAAGACCACTTTCACCTGAATCTCCTGTATCGCTCTGCCTGCATCCTCGTTCTCCAAAGTTCTTTATTGCTAGCAGGGATGGTTGCGGATGCCCTGTTCTGCTCCAAAAAGCCCAGAGCAGAAGCACCTCACAGTCCGGAGCATGCCCAGACTTCGGGGGGGCTCAATCCTTCAGCCGCCAAAACTTTAAGTTCTGGCTGCCCCGGAGAGCTCTACCCCTACCTGGGCACTCACCCCCTCCTCTTCTCCCGAGGAGGGTGCTTCCAAGATGCCAAAACAGCTGATCGGCGCTGTTTTTGGTGGCTCTACGGAGCCGCGGGGCTGACAGCCTAAGAATGGCTGCCTCCGGCGACGCCTTGCCATATTTGTAGCCTAGGGTTGAATCCTTGGTACACTCTGAGCTTGCTTGTTTTCTTGCAGACGTTTCATTTCCAAATTAGGTCACATCATCAGTGCTAATAGGTAGTGAGGTTTGCTCTCATTTTATTTATTTATTTATTTATTTATTCATTCATTCATTCATTCATTCATTCATTCATTCATTCATTTATTTATTATTAGTTTTCCAATATTACAATAGTATCTTTAAAAAGCAACGTGGTGTCTGGGTTACAATAGTTCCATTTCAGACAAATACATGTTATTACAAATCTCCAAATTGTTATAACCAATACTTCCTCTCTCTCTTTTCCTTTAATACATACTATCTCTTATCTAAATTAACATACTTCTCATTGCCATCCATCAGTCATTTAATAGTTTTCTTATATTTATCAATACTTTAGTATATTTTATATTTTAACATTCCATCTTTAAAACATCAAACACCTTATATATTTTTCTAGCTTTAATTTTACACTAATATTAAAATTAAACATTTAAAATTTCTCATTTTCATATTGCTAAATAACCTCCTTTCCCTTTACACGATTTTCTCCAATAATAATAACAAAAATAATAATAATAATTTTATTTATATACCGCCCTTCTCCCGTAGGACTCAGGGCTGTGAACAGGGCAAACATATAAAAATACAAAAATACAAAAGTTAAAAAAGAATTAAACACAATGCTCAAGCTAAAACAATAAATAGATATATTAAAAAACAACAGTAAAATCCCAACCTGCGAGATAAGACCTATATAATTCCAGATATATGCATCCAGAGAGAAATATAGAGACATACCTACAAATGTGTATATGGAGAAAATCTATGTCTTTCAAGCCTGGAAAAATGTCCCAAAATGGTTTACAATCAAAGATTTTGACCTCATTTTACACTTCTTATTTATCTCATTTGCATATCAATATTAGTAGTACAATATTAGAATAGAAGTCATTAGGATACCAATTGCAAGGAGGAGAAAGAGGAGGAGGACAATATAATATTCTTGTTTCTTATAGTTTCCATATATTAAAAATTAACCAAAATTTATTCCATTTCAACATTTAATACATCCTTTCATGTCACTACATCCAAGTATATTAATTACATTCTATCATTTTTAACATACACTGTATACATCTTAATCCATATCATTTAAGGAACTCAATATTTCAATGTTAGTATTCATACATCTGTGTTTTATTTTTATTTATTTTTTAATTAGTATTTTTATCTACTCATCAAAACAATCTTTCATAATCCAAGTACAATTCTGTCTATTTTGGTATTATCTATTTCAGGTCTCTTAAGAATGTCCATATTTCTTCAATCTTATTCTTGCTTTCTTCCTTTGCCATGTCATTTTTCGCTTCTTTGCCTCAGGATCATAAAAGCATTCTTGTGTTGTTATATCATATTGAAGTGGCCTTCTAGTTTCCACTTTTGAAGGATTGAAGAGTCTGTTAACAGCACCAAATCTTCTCATTATTTTCGCCTCTTGATATAATTGTCCTGGTCTGAATAGATTTTTTTCCACCTCTTTTCCATTATAATCTTCAAAAGTCTGTATTTGTTGAATATTTAATTCTTCTGACAATGTATTTGATTGTTCTATTTCTTCTGTTAAATTCTGTCTTAATAAAATATTAGTTGTAGTTACAGTTTGAGTTTGTTTCTTTGAGATGCTTTCTAATTCTTTTCCAAAAGCTCTTATTTCATCGCCAGCTGAAGAAAGGAACTGATAGGTTTGGTAAGATATTCCCCACATAGCATAGATTTGTTTTAGAAACTCTTCCATAGTGAAGTTTCACATCTGGTGTTCAAGGTTAATCTTATCTTGTTTTTCTTAAATATTTTCTTAATTTTTTTAAAGAGAAAGTCAGATTGCAATTTCAGGTTTAGCCACTGGGTGTCCCCCAGGTACTTTGAAAATTCTTTTCTTTTAGTCCGTTTCTTTTTTCAACATTTTTTTAAAAAAAAACACCCCTGGGCTTGCTCGCTGCTTATTTGAAGGGAGGGTTGAATTCCCCCCTCCCTCTCCACAGGGGGGAAGGTACTTAGCAGATTATTTAGGTGAAAAGAAGAAGATTAAGGTATAAGACAGGACTCTTACCCCCCGTCTCTTCCACACTGCTTTAATGTTGCCTGATGGTAAGTTTGACTTACTATGGCCAGTTTTTCGTCCACTGGTACGAAGGGAATGCAGGCACCAATGGGGGGATTGCGGCTCCCCCACATTTCTGCAAAAGCCTATCTGGTCACCCCTCCAAGGTGGCTCTTCGGCCCTTTTAGGACCCCCCCAGCGATGCGAAACTGGACGTGGAAGATGAGAGCCATCCTCCAGATGTCTATGTCGGCTGACTTGGCAAACCAGAAGCCTGCTCTCATTTTATATATTAGTGGCTTGCCCTGTCACTATTGGTGGGAGTCAGGTCAGAGAGCACCAAGAATTCCAAACTAGGACACAGATCTTTTTTCAAGATACCCATAGAAGTCTCCATTCTGAGTCGTGGCTAAAAGCTCAGTATTAATAGCTTTAATTAATCAGGATCATCCATGTATGGGATGGACTAAATGTTATCTACAACTTTTTCCTATTGTTTGATTCAGGAGCAGGAGTTGTGGTGGAGCAGTGGTTAGAATGCAGTATTGCAGGTTAACTCTGTCCACTGCCTGGAGTTCAATCCTGACCATCTCAGTTTGATCCTGACTCAGCCTTCCTTCCTTCCGAGATTGGTAAAATGAGGACCCACATTGTTGAGGGCAATATGCTGACTCTGTAAACCACTTAGAGAGGGCTGTAAAGCACTGTGGAGCAGTATACCAGTCTATTCAGTGAGCCAATTCAATGCAAAATCAATATGATACACATTGGCAAGATATCACATATATTTTTTGCCTTTCGACTGCATACCAAGACTAACAATAAGTCATTTTAAATCTCTGTTTGTTGTCGCTAGTTGCGAAGTCGTGTCCGACCCATCGCGACCCCATGGACAATGTTCCTCCAGGCCTTCCTGTCCTCTACCATCTTCTGGAGTCCATTTAGGCTCACGCCTACTGCTTCAGTGACTCCATCCAGCCACCTCATTCTCTGTCGTCCCCTTCTTCTCTTGCCCTCAATCTTTCCCAGTATTAGGCTCTTCTCCAGTGTGTCCTTCCTTCACATTAGGTGGCCAAAGTATTTGAGTTTCAACTACAGGATCTGGCCTTCTAAAGAGCAGTCAGGGTTGATCTCCTCTAGGACTGACCGGTTTGATCACCTTGCAGTCCAAGGGGCTCGCAGGAGTCTTCTCTAGCACCATAGTCCAAAGGCTTCAATTCTTTGGCGCTCAGCCTTTCTTATGGTCCAGCTTCCACTGCCATACATTGCAACTAGGAAGACCATAGCCTTGAGTATACTTCTGTTGGCAAGGTGATGTCTCTATTTTTTAGTGTGATGTCTAGATTTGCCATGGCTTTCCTCCCCAGGAACAAACGTCTTTTAGTTGCTTGGCTGCAGTCCCCGTCTGCGGTGATATTGGAACCCAGGAAAATAAAATCTGTCACTACCCCCATCTATTTTCCAGGAACTGACCTTAGTTTTCTTAATGTTAAGTTTCAAGCCAGCTTTTGTACTCTCCCTCTTCACCTGCAACAAGAGGCTCTTTAGTTCCTCTTCACTTTCTGCCATTAGGTTGTTGATATTTCTCCCGGCAATCTTAATTCCAACTTTTGATTCATCTAGCCGTGCCTTTCTCATTATGTGCTCTGCATATAAGTTAAACAGGCAGGGCAAGAGTATACAGCCTTGTCGGACTCCTTTCCCAATTTTGAACCAATCAGTGGTTCTGTGTCCAGCTCTCACTGTTGCTTCTTGAGCCGCATATAGGTTTCTCAAGAGACAAATAAGATGGTCTGGTACTCCCATCTCTTTAAGAACTTTCCACAGTTTGTTGTGATCCACACAATTAAATGCTTTAGCATAGTCAATGAAGCAGAAGTAGCTTCCTAGCTTTCTCCATGATTCAGCATATGTTGGCAATTTGATCTCTAGTTCCTCTGCCTCTTCGAAATCCTGCCTGTACTTCTGGTAGTTCTCGATCCACATACTGCTGGACTCTAGCTTGTAGGATTTTAAACATATCTTTACTAGCATGAGAAATGAGTGCAATGGTGCGATAGTTTGAACATTCTTTGGCACTGCCTTTCTTTGGAATTGGAATGTAAACTGATCTTTTCCAATCCTTTGGCCACTGTTGAGTTTTCCAAATTTGCTGGAAAATTGAGTGTAGCAATTTTACTGCATCGTCTTTTAAGATTATGAATAGCTCAGCTGAAATACTGTCACCTCCACTAGCTTTGTTGTTGCTCAGCTTTCCTAAGGCCCATTTCACTTCACATTCTAGGATGTCTGTTCGAGGTCAGTGACCACCTCATCATGGTTATCAGGGACAGTAAGCTCATTCTTGTATGGTTCTTCTGTGTAATCTTTCCATCTCTTCTAAATCTCTTCTGCCTCTGTTAGGTCCCTGCCGTTTTGGTCCTTTATCATGCCCATTTTTGCATGAAACGTTCCCTTCATCTCTTCAATTTTCTTGAAGAGATCCCTGGTCCTCCCTATTCTATTGTTTTCTTCTATTTCTTTGCACTGTTCATTTAAGAAGGCATTCTTATCTCTTCTAGCTATTCTCTGGAATTCTGCATTCAATTGGGTGTATCTTTTTCTCCCTCGCCTTTCGCTTCCCTCCTGTCCTCAGCTATTTGCAAAGCTTCCTCAGACAGCCATTTTGCTTTCTTGCATTTCTTTTTCTTTGGGATGGTTTTAGTTGCTACCTCTTGTACAATGTTGCGAACCTCCGTCCATAGTTCTTCAGGCACACTGTCTATCAGATCTAATTCCTTAAATCTATTTGTTACCTCTACTGTATATTCATCAGGGATATGATTTAGTTCATACCTGAGCGGCCTAGTGCTTTCCCCTACTTTCTTCAGTTTAAGCCTAAATTTTGCAACGAGAAGCTCATGGTCTGAGCTACAGTCAGCTCTTGGTCTTGTTTTTACTGACTGTATAGAGCTTCTCCATTTTTGGCTGCAGAGCACATAGTCAATCTGATTTCTGTGTTGACCGTCCGGTGATGTCCATGTATAGAGCCATCTCTTGGGTTGTTGGAAAAGAGTGTTTGCTATCACCATCATATTCTCTTGACAAAATCTATCAGCCTGTGCCCTGCTTCATTTTGTACTCCAAGGCCAAACTTGCCTGTTATTCCAGTTATCTTTTGGCTTCCTACTTTAGCATTCCAATCCCCCATGATGATAAGGACATCATTTTTGGTGTTAGTTCTATAAGGTGCTGTAGGGCTTCATAGAACTGGTCAATTTCATCCTCTTCAGCACCAGTGGTTGAGGCATAGACTTGGATTACTGTGATATTGGATGGTTTGCCTTGGATTTGAACTGAGATCATTCTGTCAGTTTGAGGATTGTATCCCAGTATTGCTTTTCCTACTCTTTTATTGACTATGAAGGCTACTCCATTTCTTCTGAGGGATTCTTGCCCGCAGATGCTCATCTGAATTAAATTCACCCATTCCTGTCCATTTTAGTTTGCTGATTCCTAAGATGTCGATGTTCAGTCTTGTCAGCTCTTGTTTGACCACGTCCAGCTTTCCTTGATTCATGGATCTTACATTCCAGGTTCCTATGGAGAAAAAATCTTTACAACATCGAAATTTCCTTTCACCATCAGACACATCCACAGCTGAGCGTCCTTTTGGCATTGGCTGAGTCACTTCATTCTTTCTGGCACTACTAGTACTAGCCCTCTGCTCTTCCCCAGTAGCATATTGGATACCTTCCAACCTGAGGACTCATCTTCCAGCATCATATCTTTTTTCTTTTTGGTACTGTCCATGGGGTTTTCATGGCAAAGCTACTGGAGTGGATTGCCATTTCCTTCTCCAGTGGATCATGTTTTGTCAGAACTCTCTGCTATGACATGTCCATCTTGGGTGGCTGTGCACGGCATAGCTCATAGCTTCATTGAATTACACAAGCCCATTCGCCATGACAAGGCAGTAATCCATGAAGGGGAAATCTCTGTTAAAACCCAGCATTAGGAGTAAATTATCCTCACCAAGAATATGTCCTGGTGATATATTTGATACAGATAATGTGAATACATGATTGAAAGAAATGGAAAAGAACTTAAAGTGTATGTCTGTGTGTGGGGGGGATAAAAATGGAAGAATAATGAGTGTTTGTAAATAAAACCCACAAACAATAAATTCAAATTATGAAGTGACAAGCTGTAAATAATCAGTGCGACTTTGTTAAGTAATGACATGGTTCTGCTTTAGGGAAATTCCATTTAAATAACAGGGAAAACGGAGAGAACATGAACAAGGGGGCTTTCCTTAACTGTGAGGCATAAGTCAAATGCCTGACGTAACCCTTGGTAGTTTGTATAATAAAAAAAGAAAGGCTCATTATTGTGCCAATTGAAATTCCATCAATCCTTTATGCAACTTGCTGCATAAAAAGTGCCCAGTGGTGAAATAACTGAGCTTTTGACTAGTCTCAAATACAAGTTGTTGAAGAGATGAATCAATGAGGCACACCTGAAGACTGAATGAGATGTTACTCGATACATGCAGGGTAATATTTGCCCAGTAAGAATGTTTTTCATGAATAACATGTGGTTGCCTGCAAAGTTGATCCAACACTTAGATTGTATTGATTCCACAGAGCTCCTACCTTTATATAATTTAAAAAATTATACCGGTTGAATCATCTGCATATGAGGATCAGGTGTACATTTTATTTGGATTGATTTAAACTATGTGCATGAACTTTTAGTCACAGGTTAGCTAAGATATGCACTCGTAATAGAACCTCAAAAGACCAAAAATAATAACCCTGGCAACAGCAACAGCAAATCAGGTATATTCCGATCACTTTTTGTTCAAGGCAGGAAAAATACCATCATTTTAGAATTGTAGCATGAGATTGCCCATTTGTATGCTTATCTGTGCCACAAATGTCTTACACTTCTGCATAGAAAAAGGGCAAACATGGCTTGAATTAAAAGATGGGTAATGCTTGTAAAATGTAGGGAATGAGATAGCTCAACCTGAAGGAGCTAGTGGTTACCCTTTTGAAGAAGCCCCTATCTTGATTTAGCCACTATTGGATAAAAACCTTTTGCTTTAGTGAAGGTTTTGGAGGAAAAAAAATCAAATTCCAACTGCAGAGAATCCTATAGCAATTGGCTTCAGTAGACAGGATAATTACTTTTTATTGAAATAGGGAAATGTGGGTTACCCAAAAATTAAGTTTTCTTTTATATATCATAAGCTACTCTAGATTATTTTATTGCAATTAGGTAAAACTTAAAAACAGGACATTGATATGTATTAGTGAAAATATATTGAAAATTCTTTTAATTGACTAGGTCACAATTAGAAATGTATTAATTTGATTAATTTGATTATGTTATAACTAAGGGAATCAGAGACGGAATCCTTGTTGATGCAATTTGAGCTATTTACAAATAACTTGTTATTTGCTATTGTTTACTTTTGATTACCCAACCACCGTATTGCTTTACAAATATCTGAATGTAAAATTAAAAAAAATTAATAAAACTTGTACAAAAAAGGGTCAGATCTTCTGTTTTTTAAATCTCTTGCTTGTTTTCTTTGCCAAGTAGTTTTCCAAGCCAGGGCAATTAAATTGCCCAGGAATTTTCTTTCTATTTTTCTGAAAATTGCTTGGCATGAGGAAGATAATTTAGGTAGGGTATTTTTTTTGGGGGGGGGGAGAATTCCACCCATTTATATTCCTTAAGCAACTCCCATTTTCCTTCTCCCTCAATTTCTCTTTTCATTCCCTGTCTCCAAAGTTGTGACATTTCCCCTAACAGCTCTATATTCCATTTATTAAAATCTTCTTCCTTGCCATCAGATGTATTTTGCAGACCTAAGGGATAAAGGGTCTTTTGCATATTCATTGTTATGGCTAAGTCTTGCAGTATTTTGTTTGTATATGGTTATTTAAATTTCCTTTATTTTATCTCTTCCATCTCTAAATCCATTTCCTCTGCTTTGTCTTCTGATTTTTGGTTTATTTGTTCATACTTTGTAGTTGTTGTCTGGGGACTTTCTAGTTGTAGATTTAATTTGAAGATTTGCTCATTTATATTATTTAAATTGTTTTAGTCTCATTATGGTTTCTTTTTATGTCCTCTTTGTATGCAACAATTGTTTGGTGAATTAGTTGTAGTACAGAGTATATTTCCTTCTGAAAGGTGAGGCATTGTTCCTGAAGATCCTCAGTCCCAGTAAGAGTAGATCAAAGTTTCATCTAGTTTTCTGTTCTTTATATGTAGCCTTTATAATCCAATAGGTTCCAGAGTATAGATCCAGTCCTGAAAACACTTCTGTTCACAGGTTTTTAGCTTCTGGGAAGCCTTTCCCAGGAAATTCAGTTGTAAAATAGTTTAAAAAGGATCAATATTTTCACCCAGTTCCAGACATGCTGTTTACAATGTTTTAATTGGCACTTTTTCTTCTTCGGTTGTTAGCAGCTAATGGCCAGCCACAGGAAGGTAGCCAGTCTTTCCCCTGCCAGTTTGGAGGGCTTTCCTTGGATCGAACAGAAATACCACCATCAACAAGGCATCCCTCCTTTTCATCACCTCTTCAGGATGACTTTAGGCCCTTTTTAGGGTCCCCAGCAGGGCAAAATTGGCTGTGGAAGGAAGAGACCTGCCTTCATGTGTCCCATCCTGACTCGAAACCGAGAGTCAGAATCTTGAGATAATAATAATAATAAGTTGGAAGGGACCTTGGAGGTCATCTAGTCCAACCCCCTGCTCAGGCAGGAAACCCTATACCATTTCAGACAAGAGGCTGGCCAGTCTCTTCTTAAAAACTTCCAGTGTTGGAGCATTCACTACTTCTGGAGGCAGGTTGTTCCACTGGTTAATTGTTCTAACTGTCAGGAAGTTTCTCCTTAGTTCTAGGTTGCTTCTCTCCTTGACTAGTTTCCATTCGTTGCTTCTTGTCCTGCTTTCAGGTGCTTTGGAGAATAGCTTGACTCCCTCTTCTTTGTGGCAGCCCCTGAGATATTGGAACACTGCTATCATGTCACCCCTCACCCTTCTCTTCATTAAACTGCACATACCCAATTCCAGCAACCGTACCCTATATGTTTTAGCCTCCAGTCCCCCAGTCATCTTTGTTGCTCTTCTCTGTACTCTTTCTAGAGTCTCAACATCTTTTTTACATCGTGGTGACCAAAACCGGATGCAGTATTCCAGGTGTGGCCTTACCAAGGCATTGTAAAGTGGTATTAGTACTTCACGCGATCTTGATTCTATCCCTCTGTTAATGCAGCCTAGCACTGTGTGGCTTTTTTGGCAGCTGCAGCACACTGCTGTCTCATATTTTAAGTGATTGTCCACTAAGACTCTGAGATCTCTCTCACAGTTGCTACTATTGAGCAAGGTACCACCTATACTATACCTGTGCATTTGATTTTTCCTGCCTAAATGTAGAACCTTTCTTTTTCACAATTGAATTTCATTTTGTTAGATGGTGCCTAGTGTTCGAGTCTGTCCAGATCCTCCTGTATCTTAAGCCTATCTTCTGGAGTATTGGCTATTCCTGCCAGCTTGGTGTCATCTGCAAATTTGATGAGTTCCCCATCTATCCCCTCATCCAAATCATTGATGAAGATGTTGAAGAGCACTGGGCCAAGAACAGAGCCCCGGGGCACCCCACTACACACTTTGTTCCATGTAGATGCAGTTCCATTGAGGACCACATGCTAAGTACGACCTGTCAGCCAGCTACAAATCCATCTGGTGGTGATACTATTTCCTACCCTCACCCATGAGAACACCAAAGCCACGTCCTTGGCTCTAAATTGTTTTAGCCTTGTATTGTTGACTCAACATATTTTATAAGGGTATAACATTTTCTAGTTAATTTTGGTCCCTAGCATCTCTTGGGACTCAGTAGCTGCTTAATTATATCATCTAGATTATTTTCAATAAGTACTTGTAGCTTTAAAAAAAATAAACATATTGTGTCTGTATAGTTCAAGTAATAAGAGACAAAGGTTGTTTCATATTTTCCACTAAGAACTTTGAAGTAGTTTTGTCATGTAGGTGAAGTGAATGAGAATCAAATTGTATGAATCGCATACATGGAAGAATGAAAGAGTCAAGAGGAAGGGGACATTTATGAAAGCTGTAGATATGTAGAATTGATGAGGTCTTGAAAAAAGGTAAGAAGCTTAAATAACAAAAGGCAACACACAAAGAGGTGCAGAGATGTGAGGACACAAGGTTGTTTTGCAAGGATAGAGAGGTATTGTGAATGGTGCCATTGATTAGATGTCAACAAATTTGTTTAGATTTCACTACTTTTTTCTTTGGGTTATTATAGCTCACTCTCTTTATGTGCTGTGTGCAAGATTTCTTAACCGAACGGGAATAACTTAATGCCTACATATGTGTGATACAAATTTGATCTGAGGTGGCATTTAAGCAGTGGTGGGATTCAACTGATTCATACCAGTTCGGCAGAACCGGTAGCTAATTTTTTGTTACCCAGGCCCAGAATGGATTTCTAGAAGCGGCATCCAAACAGAGAACCGGTTGTTCACATATTTGAATCCCACCACTGCATATAACATATACTTGCAAGCTTTTTGTCTTTGATGTAATCTATGTGAAAGTTGTTCCTCATTAAAAATCATAATGTGAGATTAATGATAAGCTTTAATGATGAATTGGAAAATATACAATAATATGATCCCTTATGGAGTATTCCTTTGATTCCTACAAATGGCTCTCTTTACATTTTAATAATTGATTTTAGTCAGCCGCTCTTATTATGGTCCTTCCCTCCCTACACTCATCTTCTTTTCTCTTCTTCAGAACGATCTCTTTGCCTCCTGAAAAGAGGGTGGAAGTAAAAAGATACTTGCTCTTAGTTTGCTTGAAAGAAAAGCCCGTTTGTCACACACCAGCAACCAGGCATTCTGCATCTGGCAGAAACAGAGAGAAAGAGAGAGAGAAGGAAGAGTAGGAGTATTGTGTTACCACTAATTTTATTTTATGCTGCTGTATTCCTTCCTTTCTTTAGGAATGTGGCAATAAAAACAATAGGGAGAAGTACCTCTACTCTCCTAGCTTGAAGCACTGAAGATTCCCCCCCCACCCCAGTTGGGAGAACTTCAGATGTTTTGATTTACAAATGGGATCTTTTGCAGCCTGCACAGTCTACAGTATAAGAATTGTGCCTTCTTCCATATCCAACTATCTTTTCTAGATTTACACAAATTAAGGGAGAGATGGCCCATGGTGTCATGATGACTGTTGGTTGAGAAGAAGGGCTCACAGAACAAATTCATAAACACCATAAATATTCAGTCAGCCAATCTGACAGCTTGCTGATTTGGTCATATGCATTGGTACAATAGGATGAGCCACTATAGGCCTGCAAACCTCAGCAAAAAAGACAAATTAGACAGGCAATTTCATTAAACATTTACCATTTCATCCTCAAAGAGTGTAGACTGTAACGTAACTATATATCAGTCTTAGTGAAGTCAGTATTATTCATAGACTTTATTTGCCAAGTATTCTGTTCCTTCTTTGCCAGCAGTAGAGTTTATATTTTCTATATGCATGGCTTTCCATTAGAGAGAAATATAAAGTAATCCTGGCTCATTTCCCATCTCTGGACTTTAGCATTCGTCTTGCTGATTTTTATCTACAGTCACCATATATGCTTACAATAATCTGAGTGAGCACTAAATGGCAACCAAGGGTTGATCTCTCTGATGGATGCCTGGAGTTTTGTAAGCCAGACACAACAGCCCTCTCTATCAGCTTCTAAAATGTGTGGGGATGAAAATGGAGAATATCTGCTTTAAAATGAGCATGACAGTAAGTTGGTTTTGGTAAATGTCCTCTCATTTCTTAAAAAATAATACAAATTAACAAGCTTTCAGTTTTAAATAAATGTGAAAACAAATCAGGGAATATCTATCTATCAAGGCATTCCTATCTTTTCTTTTAATAAAATGTCTAAGAAAATGGAAATATTAAATAAAATCTTAATAATCCTAGAATGTGAAGTAATACTTAAATGAATTATCCAACCTACAAATCTTTTGGGGTGTCCATTTGTTCAAGAGACAGAGTGTATCTGTCTCCATTCTCTATCTGAGCCTGAAGCACTTAGAGCAGACATGTCAAACTCACAATGTCACGTGAGGTCGCACAATATTTCGGGACGGTTTTGCCATTGCCATTGGGGTGGGCGTGGCTTCCGGATGACCCAGGCCGGCAGTTTGACACCCCTGACTTAGAGGAAAGAAATACTCATGTGCATTTGCTGTTTGTCGACTTCAGTTTGGCATTTAACACAATCATTCCCCAGCATCTAGTAGACAATCTGGGCCTTTTAGGCTTAAACACTCCATTGTGCAACTGGATTCTTGATTTTCTTACCAACAGCCCCACTATGTGCAAGTTGTAACAAATACCTCTAATACCATTTTCTTGAGCACAGGTTTTCCTCAGGGCTGCATCCTAAGTCCGCTGCTGTTCACCCTGTTGACTCATGACTGTTGTGCTAGGTTTGCCACCAACCATGTTGTGAAGTTTGCAGATGATACAACAGTAGTTGGCCTTATTCATGATGACAAGGTGGAAGCTTATCGCAAGGAGGTTGAGGGGTTGGTGAACTGGTGTAAGGAAAACAGCCTAGTTTTAAATACTGGAAAAACCAAAGAGATCATTGTCGATTTAAGAAAAGGCAGGCATAGCTACACTTCTCTGTGCATTAATGATTCACCTGTGGAGAGGGTTACCAGCATCAAATTCCTGAGTGTGCAGCTAATGAGTAGGCTGGCTTGGTCACTCAACAGTGAGAAACTCTCAGATCTTACCTGACTCCAGAACAAAGAGCCAAGTGCCTTCACTTCGCTCAGCTGTTTTTCTTTGGCACACAGTCTGAAGGAGATGGTTAAGAATTTCTTTGCAGGGAAAGGGCTGGGATGCACTTCAAGATAATGTGAAGGCCTGTGCCATTATACTAAATGACAGTGATATTTTTCTCTCATCAATCAAGGAGGGAATCAAAACTCCAGAATGCTAAATAAAATGAATAACACCCAATGGAAAGAAAATGGGGGAAAAGGAATTTTGCCTGTTGCTCTTTAGTGGCATTGGGTCTTTCTCACAAACATATTGTCACTCACACAGCCTTCCCCCCTGCCCCAACTGCTTTATCATTCATTCATTCATTCATTCATTCATTCATTCATTCATTCATTCATTCATTTCATTCATTCATTCATTCATTCATTCATTCATTCATTCATTCATTCATTCATTCATTGTCTTTAAGTGGAAAAAGCAATAAAAACATTTACTAATAGTGTCTTGACAGCCAAGTTATTCACAAGCAATTACACTGAAAAGGGTAATGATCCTTTTAACTGTATTTTTCTACCTTTGTGTTCCATCTCTCTAGATCAACATTAGACTCGAGGTCACTTGATTCTTCATGTTTATGTTTATTTCTTAATTTATAATGCCACCCATCTTGACATTTATTATTCTAAAATACTAGCATTAGGCATTGTTTGCATGAATTGTTTCTACCTTAATGTACCAGTTTCTTAATTCTTTGGTTTTATGTTAAAATGCAAAGTGCTTTCCATTTCTTTAGCTACTGCTAAATAATTTATTGGCCCAGGATTTTAATGCATGAAACCCAATCAGAAGTCTAATCATTCAGACTTTACTTGGTGAAGGGAATGTTTAAAGGAATTAGAGAATAGACAGGAATACTGTATTTAAAGGCTTCATATGAAGCTTTTATCTGCTGCCAAAGATGGCTACTCCATGACTGTAGGAACCCTCCAACAAATTATAGGAGATTTTAGTGAAAAACTATATAGCTCCATAGTGGCAAACCTATGGCACGGGTGCCATAGGTGGCACATAGAGCCCTCTCTGTGGGCACGCGTGCTGTCGCCCCAGTTCTAGGCCTTCAGCTGGGTTTTATAAAATCTTTTTGCTTTAGGCCTCTGCCGCTGTGTACAAAAAAATCCAAAAGGTTCAATCAATCAATCAATTTCAACTTCTCACGGGGAAAAAAAAAGCTCTCACAAAGTTGGAATTGATTGATTGAACTTTTTAGTTCCACCCAGTTTGCTGTTACCACTGCAGCCATGCTCACCCAATGGCCACGCCCACCCAATTGGCCACACCCACCCAAAGGGCCACACCCACCCGGCACCCGATGATACATAAGTGGGTTTTGGGTTGCAGTCTCTAAAAGGTTCACCATCACTGATATAGCTAGTCCTCAAATTACAATCACAATTGAGCCACCAATCATAAGTTGTAAAGCAGGTCACCTTGTGACCAGATTTGATTTTTATGACCTTTTCTGCCGCAAACATTAAGTAAACACTATGATTGCTAAATGAACTGTTTAAAAGAGCCTTGGTGGAGCAGTGGGCTAATGCCTCCTTAAGTAACACCAGCTGCCTGCAATTAGTGCAGGTTTGCATCCCACCAGGCTCAAGGTTGACTCAGTCTTCCATCCTTCCGAGGTAGGTAAAATGAGGACTCAGATTGTTGGGGGCAATTAAGCTGACTTTGTAATAATGCCGCTTGTGTGTGTGTGTGTGAAAGCCCTAATAACCAGGCATATACATAGAATGAAGGCTACTGCTAAGCTTGTAAGCCGCCCTGAGTCTTCGGAGAAGGGCGGGATATACCGTATATACTTGAGTATAAGCCGACTCGAATATAAGCCGAGACCCCTAATTTTACCCCCCAAAATTGGAAAAAGTTAGTGACTTGAGTATAAGCCGAGGCTGGGAAATGCAGCAGCTCACCTTATGCTCCTCTCCAGAGATCTTCCCTCAGCAGCGGCCGGCAAAGTAGCTCACACGTGAAACAAGCCTGGCAGAGGAGCCGGAGCGGCGAGCAGAGGCGCCCGGCCCAGATCCTGCAAGGCCCGGCCGAGACGCGCCCCCAGCAGCGGAGCTGCTCCGGCTCCTCTGCCGGGCTTGTTTTGCATGTGAGCTACTTTGCCTGATGCTGAGAAGACGCGCTTGGGCACTCGGGTTGGTGTCAGTCTCCGCAGGCCCTTCTCGTTTCCAGGAACGTCAAGCGTGCTTGGCTCCCCACCCCCACAGCAGGGCAGGGCAGGGCAGAGACTTGCTCGCCCTTCTGACGGCCCTGAAGAGAAACGAAGGGCTTGCAAACTCCCCGCGAGAAGCTGGGCGAAGCACGCGGCTGGGCGAGTGTGTGCCTGCACGCGTATTTACGAAAGAAACGCTCCGAGAGTTCTTCTTTCTCCGCCCCCTTGGGGGGAACTCTAGCGATTGCTGTAGCCGCGCTTCTCTTCTCGGCTCCGAAAATAGGGATTTCTACTCTCTCTCTCTCTCTCCCCTCCCCACCCCGCATTCTCCTGCCTCTTCGATTGCGACAATAAAAGGGCGAAGGGTGCGCTGGTTTCTTCCTCCTTCCTCCCCCCCTCCCCTCCCCTCCCCGATTGTCAGGTGTGGCTTCGATTTTAGTTTTTGCCTATGGTGCTAGGGAGTTGCCAGTGGTGGGATCGTTTTTGGAGTTGCGTGCTTGGCCCAGAGGTGCAAACAAAATGTTTGGAAAAAGGGGGGTGAGGTGGGGTGGAGGAAGCAGTTTGCAAAGCAGCCGAAATGGGGGTATATAGAGGATGGGAGGTTCCCACCGAGAGAGCCAGCAGAGTTGTTGTCGAAGTGCCTCACACGCCTTTCCAACCACCAGAGAAGGGAGGAATAAATAACACACACACACACACACACACACACCAGGAAATCGAGGAAGCTTGCGTAAGATATGAAGGAGACAATCGTGGGAAAGGCACCGAGCGTGCCGTGGAAAAAAAAGAAAGGGTAGACTTGGGCTCGGCTGGTTTCGCAACGGGAAATGGGAAATCCCCGCAAAAGATGCCGGGGTCGACAGCATTTTTTCTACCTGGAACAAGCAAACGCTGCCCCAAAACTGGGGCGTTTCAAGCCATGGCTCCTCCGGCAACAGTCGCTTAAACTGCAGTTCATCCGGTTCCCCCAGCCTTTCCAAATATTCCAGGCTGGAGCATTCACTCCCTCCGCAGTTCCTCCAGCCATTACGAGCCGTTTCTGGTTAAGTTCAAACAAATACAAGCAGATTCAAGCCGTGGCTCTTTCCGCCCCGAAAATCAGCTGATCGGGCGTTTCAAGCCGCGGCGTTTCAAAACGGCCACAATCTCCCGGCAAGACCTCCTCTGCAGTTCCTCCAGCCATTACAAAGCAACTCTGGTCAAATTCAGGCCGTTTCGGTCTAATTCAGGCAGATGCAAACAGATTCAAGCCGCGGCTCTTCCACCCGAAAATCAGCTGATCGGGCATTTCAAGATGCGGCGTTTCAAAACGGCTACAATCTCCCGGCCAGACCTCCAGCTGCCTCTCGCCGATATGGAGGGCACCAACGCCCCCAAAAACAGGGACGACAAAGCAGTCTAGTCATCCAGCCCTAACGTGAAGGCATTATGCACTCCAAGGGCGCCCCCAAGACCACCAAACCACACCAAACTCACGGAGCTCACGGAGCTCAGCTCGACATGTCTGCCATCTTAGTTGAGCCTGTTAACAGACTTCATCAGTTCCAAAATCAAGATCACACCGGCAAGCTTTGTCAGTTGTCACTCGCGGCAGTACAAATACACTAGTACGGAAAGCTGGCATTCACTTTCGGGGGGAGGAAAAAAAAACACAACAACACCGCACGCTTTAAAAGATTGGAGTTTTGCAGCCTTTTTTCTCGGGCCCGTCCGCCACCTTTAACTTAAGGCTGCGCTCTCGATTTCCTGGTGTGTGTGTGTGTGTGTGTGTGTGTGTGTGTCAGACCCACGGGAATGGCTGGTAGGGAAGCGGCATTCCGGCATTCCCCCCCCTTCCTGTGTGTCGAGCCCACGGGGCTTGACACACAGAGAAACGCAAATGCCGGACTGCCGCCACCTTTACTAGCCATTCCTGCGGGTCTGACACACACACACACACACACACACATACACACACACACACACGCACGAGGGGGAGAAACAACGCTGGACTGCCGCCACCTCTGCCAGCCCTGCAAGCCTCTGCCGCCCCGGCATTGGTGGTCGAGCTCTTCGGAGCCGGAAGAGAATCTCCCGCAGGAGGAGGTTGCGGCTTTCTCTCTTGCTTCGGACTGCAAGGATTTAAACTCCAGGAACAAATCCCGATGGAAGTTTTTTTTAAAAAAAATACTCCTCCGGGTCGGACAGGGGACCCAGGCTGAGGTCTAGGGGTAGTGGGGGGGGGCTCGCAGACATAGATGGGCTCAAGTGGAAGCCAAGCAGCCCTCCCGAACCTGGGCTTCTGGACGGAGCAGCCGATGGTGCGTTTCAAAAAGCAGAAAAGTTGGATTTTGAACTTTTCAGCAGCGCATCTGCACCCGCTGCTTTTATGACCGACCTGCCGTTTCCCCCCCCTCCCGGTCCTTTCCCCCGTCCAAGCGGACGCTCCAGGCTCTTTGGGGGGGTGGGCGGGCAGGGGGGGAAAGGAAGCGTGCCGAGGCGCCGCTCACCTGCGATCGGCGAGTGCGCTGGACTCGGCTGCGTGTCCGTTGGAGAGTTCAGATCATTCCGGGCCAGAGCGGCTTGGCGGGCGGGGCCGTTGGGCAGGCGGCGCGGTGCAGCGGGGGAGTCAGGGCAGCTCTGCCATGGAGCAGCTGGGGTGGGTGGGTGGGGGGAGGAGGAGTCCAGCGCACTCGCCGATCGCAGGTGAGCGGCGCCTCGGCACGCTTCCTTTCCCCCCCTGCCCGCCCACCCCCCAAAGAGCCTGGAGCGTCCGCTTGGACGGGGGAAAGGACCGGGAGGGGGGGGAAACGGCAGGTCGGTCATAAAAGCAGCGGGTGCAGATGCGCTGCTGAAAAGTTCAAAATCCAACTTTTCTGCTTTTTGAAACGCACCACCGGCTGCTCCGTCCAGAAGCCCAGGTTCGGGAGGGCTGCTTGGCTTCCACTTGAGCCCATCTATGTCTGCGAGCCCCCCCCACTACCCCTAGACCTCAGCCTGGGTCCCCTGTCCGACCCGGAGGAGTATTTTTTTTTAAAAAAACTTCCATCGGGATTTGTTCCTGGAGTTTAAATCCTTGCAGTCCGAAGCAAGAGAGAAAGCCGCAACCTCCTCCTGCGGGAGATTCTCTTCCGGCTCCGAAGTGCTCGACCACCAACGCCGGGGCGGCAGAGGCTTGCAGGGCTGGCAGAGGTGGCGGCAGTCCAGCGTTGTTTCTCCCCTTCGTGCGTGTGTGTGTGTGTGTGTGTGTGTGTGTGTGTGTCAGACCCGCAGGAATGGCTAGTAAAGGTGGCGGCAGTCCGGCATTTGCGTTTCTCTGTGTGTCAAGCCCCGTGGGCTCGACACACAGGAAGGGGGGGAATGCCGGAATGCCGCTTCCCTACCAGCCATTCCCGTGGGTCTGACACACACACGCACGCACGAGGGGGAGAAACAACGCTGGACTGCCGCCAGCTCTGCAAGGCTCTGCCGCTCCCTTCTCCCAGCAGCCTGTTCTGAACGAAGGGACAGTTCTTTTTTTGTTGACTTGAGTATAAGCCGAAGTGGAGTTTTTCAGCCCAAAAAGTGGGCTGAAAAATTCGGCTTATACTCAAGTATATACGGTAAATGGAATTTTTAAAAAAATCATTTTTTGCTGTAGGCTACATTTAAATCATGGTCATGTGACTGGGACACACTGCAAACGGCCCTTAATGTGGCCAGTTGCCAAATGCCCCAAAAGTGGTCACATGACTGGGGAGGGTGACATTGAAACTTTGAAACTGGGTCTAAGTAGCTTTTGTGGTAATTTCAAAAGGTCTCTAAAAGACTGGCCATAAGCTGTGGATTCCCTTCATGGATTACTGCCTTGTTGTGGCGAAGGGGCTTGCATAATTCAATGAAGCTATGAGCTATGCCATGCAGGGCCACCCAAGACGGACAGGTCATAGCAGAGAGTTCTGACAAAACGTGATCCACTGGACAAGGAAATGGCAACCCACTCCAGTATCTTTGCCATGAAAACCCCAGAGACAATACCAAAAGGAAAAAAGATATGACGCTGGAGATGAGCCCCTCAGGTCGGAAGGTGTCTAATATGCTACTGGGGAAGAGCAGAGGGCTAGTACTAGTAGTGCCAGAAAGAATGAAGCGACTGGGCCAAAGTCGAAAGGATGCTCAGCTGTGGTTGTATTTGGTGGTGAAAGGAAAGTCCGATGCTGTAAAGATTTTTTCTCCATAGGAACCTGGAATGTAAGATCCATGAATCAAGGAAAGCTGGACATAGTCAAACAAGAGATGATAAGACTGGACATCAACATCTTAGGAATCAGCAAACTACTGTAAAATGGACAGGAATGGGTGAATTTAATTCAGATGACCATCAGGTATACTACTGCGGGCAAGAATCCCTCAGAAGAAATGGAGTAGCCTTCATAGTCAATAAAAGAGTAGGAAAAGCAATACTGGGATACAATCCCCAAAATGACAGAATGATCTCAGTTCGAATCCAAGGCAAACCATTCAATATCACACTAGTCCAAGTCTATGCCCCAACCAGCAGTGCTGAAGAGGGTGAAATTGACTGGTTCTATGAAGCTCTACAGCACCTTATAGAACTAACACCAAAAAATGATGTCCTTATCATCATGGGAGATTTGAATGCTAAAGTAGGAAGCCAAAAGATAACCGGAATAACAGGCAAGTTTGGCTTTGGAGTACAAAATGAAGCAGGGCGCAGGCTGACAGAATTTTGTCAAGAGAATACGATGTTCACAGCAAACACTCTTTTCCAACAACCCAAGAGATGGCTCTACACATGGACATCACCGGACGGTCAACACAGAAATCAGATTGACTATGTGCAGTCAAAGTTGGAGAAGCTCTATAAAGTCAGTAAAAACAAGACTAGGAGCTGACTGTGGCTCAGACCATGAGCTTCTCATTGCAAAATTTAGGCTTAAACTGAAGAAAGTTGGGAAAAGCACTAGGCCACTCAGATATGAACTAAACCATATCCCTGACGAATATATAATAAAGGTGACAAATAGATTTAAGGAATTAGTTCTGATAGACAGAGTGCCTGAAGAACTATGGATGGAGGTTTGCAACATTGTACAAGAAGTAGCAACTAAAACCATCCCAAAGAAAAAGAAATGCAAGAAAGCAAAATGGCTGTCTGAGGAATCTTTGCAAATAGCTGAGGACAGGAGGGAAGCGAAAGGCAAGGGAGAAAAAGAAAGATACACCCAATTAAATGCAGAATTCCAGAGAATAGCTAGAAGAGATAAGAGTGCAAAGAAATAGAAGAAAACAATAGAATAGGGAGGACCAGAGATCTCTTCAAGAAAATTGGAGAGATGAAGGGAACGTTTCATGCAAAAATGGGCATGATAAAGGACCAAAACGGCAGGGACCTAACAGAGGCAGAAGAGATTAATTAATTAATTTATTAATTTATTAAATTTTTATACCACCCTTCTCCCGAAGGACTCAGGGCGGTGTACAGGGCAATAAATATCGAAATACAAAATACAAAAGTTAAAAAAGATTAAATAATTATGCCCAATATAATACAATAATTAAAACTATGTTAAAACCAAACCCAAACCCCAAACCCATCAGACCAGGCCGGTCTGAAAATGGAAAAATTACACAGAAGAACTATACAAGAATGAGCTTAATGTCCCTGATAACCATGATGAGGTGGTCGCTGACCTCGAGCCAGACATCCTAGAATGTGAAGTGAAATGGGCCTTAGGAAAGCTGAGCAACAACAAAGCTAGTGGAGGTGACAGTATTTCAGCTGAGCTATTCATAATCTTAAAAGACAATGCAGTAAAAGTGCTACACTCAATTTGCCAGCAAATTTGGAAAACTCAACAGTGGCCACAGGATTGGAAAAGATCAGTTTACATTCCAATTCCTAAGAAAGGCAGTGCCAAAGAATGTTCAAACTATCGCACCATTGCACTCATTTCACATGCTAGTAAAGTTATGCTTAAAATCCTACAAGCTAGATTCCAGCAGTATGTGGATCGAGAACTACCAGAAGTACAGGCAGGATTTCGAAGAGGCAGAGGAACTAGAGATCAAATTGCCAACATATGCTGAATCATGGAGAAAGCTAGAGAGTTCCAAAAAAACATCTATTTCTGCTTCATTGACTATGCTAAAACCTTTGATTGTGTGGATCATAAAAAACTGTGGCAAGTTCTTAAAGAGATGGGAGTACCAGACCATCTTATTTGTCTCTTGAGAAACTTATATGTGGGTCAAGAAGCAACAGTGAGAACTGGACACGGAACCACTGATTGGTTCAAAACTGGGAACGGAGTCCTGCAAGGCTGTATACCCTGTAAACCCTGCCTGTTTAACTTATATGCAGAGCACATCATGAGAAAGGCAGGGCTAGATGAATCAAAAGTTGGAATTAAAATTTGCCAGGAGAAATATCAACAACCTAAGATATGCAGATGATGCCACTCTAATGGAAGAAAGTGAAGAGGAACTAAAGAGCCTCTTGTTGCGAGTGAAGGAGAGTGCAAAAGTTGGGTTGAAACTAAACATTAAGAAAACCAAGATCATGGCATCTGGCCCTCTCAATTCCTGGAAAATAGATGGGGAAGAAATGGGGGTAGTGACAGATTTTATTTTCCTGGGCTCCAAGATCACTGCAGATGGGGACTGTAGCCAAGAAATTAAAAGACGCTTGCTCCTGGGGAGGAAAGCCATGACAAATCTAGACAGCACACTAAAAAGCAGAGACATCACCCTGCCAACAAAAGTCCATACAGTCAAGGCTATGGTCTTCCTAGTTGCAATGTATGGCAGTGGAAGCTGGACCATAAGAAAGGCTGAGCGCCAAAGAATTGAAGCCTTTGGACTATGGTGCTAGAGAAGACTCCTGCGAGCCCCTTGGACTGCAAGGTGATCAAACCGGTCAGTCCTAGAGGAGATCAACCCTGACTGCTCTTTAGAAGGTCAGATCCTGTAGTTGAAACTCAAATACTTTGGCCACCTAATGTGAAGGAAGGACACACTGGAGAAGAGCCTAATGCTGGGAAAGGTCGAGGGCAAGAGAAGAAGGGGACGACAGAGAATGAGGTGGCTGGATGGAGTCACTGAAGCAGTAGGCGTGAGCCTAAATGGACTCCAGAAGATGGTAGAGGACAGGAAGGCCTGGAGGAAAGTTGTCCATGGGGTTGCGATGGGTCGGACATGACTTCGCAACTAACAACAACAACAAAAGTTGTGGATTCCTTTTACAATCTGTTCAGTACAGGTATTCCTCAACCACAATTAAGGCCAACATTTCTTTTGCTAAGCAGGACAGTTTTTGTCCCATTTTATGACCTTTCTTGCCACATTTGTTAAGTGAATCACTAGAGTTGTTAAGTTAGTAGCATGGCTGTTTGTTAAGTGAATCTAGATTGCTTGTTGACTTTGCTTTTCAGAAGATTGCAAAAGGTGATCACATGACCCCAGGACAATGCAGGCTGTCATAACTATATGCCAGTTGCCAATACATGAATTTTGATCACGAGATCATGGGGATGGTACAACAGGTGTAAGTGTTAATAACACTTATAAGTCACTTTTTTCAGTGTTTTTGTAACTTTGAATGGTCATTAAAGGAAAGATTGTAAATCAAGGTCTACCTGTAGTGCAGGTATTTACATTTAAACAAAGCCAATATATATCTGTTGAAATTCATGAAGTTCAACAATACAGTTATCTCAAGTGTGTTCCAGTGTAAAGGAATTGCTGCTATATACTGTAATCCAAGTTGAAATAAGCTTCTCTGCTACAGACTATCTCCTTTTGTGTATATTATACACAGTTTGCCATTTTACTAGTTTTTACCAATATAAAAATCAGACAGTAAGGCGTCGCGGACAAATCAAAATTTATTAAGACAGACAAAAATGCAACTACTTTGGACTACAGTTCAGCATTTACAATTAACCAAGGAAATCAGCAAAATATTCACATTCCTTTTAAGTTTTCATAGGGAAAAAGCATTCAAAATTTACTATACTACTCTAACCATGATATTTGTACATTCCATCTACAGTTAGGGACATGAAACTGACACACTTAATATTTGGACCTCTCCTTACAACGCTACACATTAAGCAGTAACAGATGTCAGCAGCATTGAGAAAAGTATAAGAAGACCAAGTACCATGCACTGTAGAAAGGGCTCTTAGGTGCTTGTGACTTAGACATTCTGTGCGGTTAAAGCAAACTGAATGACAGAAAGAAAGGAGAGCTGGGAAAGCAACAAACTTAGGAAAAAAGGTGAGATTTCAAATGCTTTGATGGCAGTGAGAATCCAGGATCCATTATGTATCATCAAGCTAAGGGTAAGCCTATTAAGCCTATTGTAGGAGGGGGAAAAACATACAGTTAACTTTGCCATGTGCTAACAGGTGTGAGTTATTTCTTATTGTTGGATTGTGTCCCATGTCATTTGCTGCTTAAAGAATATGAAATTATTAGCATCCAAATCTCTGTAACAAAAGTTAAACCAAAGAAACCAGTAAATGTATTATTTTAAAAGATGAGTCCTGGGTGGGAAATACAAACTATAAGAATAAATATGAAATGGATAGATGAAGAATTCAGCAAAGAGGAACGGTTTGCTCCTGCACATGCTTACTTAAGAAGCTCATGAGGCTCTATGTGAGAAGTTTTATCATGCATAGGCTCATCTCTTATACTGAATTCTGTATTAAGGTGGTAACATCAGCTTCCCTCCAGCATTTTATCTCACCGTCAAGAGTTATCCTAAGCAGAATTTGCTCAGTGCTTTTTCCTCTGCAATTCCCAGTGTATTCCTCCTGCTGTCTGAGGAATCCCTCAAGCTGTTGTAACAGGAAGAAAGCAACTGTCAAAATATCCCTGTCTATCATTTCAAAGGCAGTCCTCATTTAGGAATAGCTTGGTGTTAAGCGATTCAGCCACTAAGTGAAACTGTCACTGTGCTTATTGTCTTCCGCTTTCCTTTGCTTTATAGACTTCTGGAGATCGTAAAATGTTATGATTGGTCATAAAGTTATGTTTTCATCATAATTCAAACTGTCACTAAAGCAGGCATTTGCTAAATGAAAATACCAACATTGGCATCTGAGCTTTTCATCTTGGATACAACCTATTGCAGAATTTCAGAGGAGGCTGTGAACCAATGAACCAAGCTCTGTTTTGTGGGAACAACACGTGAAATGCAACATGAAACCATAATGATTCTCTTAGTAAAGATAATGTAACAAAATTAGGCAGCAGTCCTAAAAGCTTCCATATTTCAAAATGGCTCCATTTACACAGACAGACTAATAGGTATGAGTATTTCTGGACTGCCCTGGTTCTTTTTTCATATGGGACTTGTCAGCTTTCTAATTTTGGGAAGGTCAATGAGTCGAAGAAAAATGGAATACTTTAAGGGAAACAGAAATTAAATGAAGGGGGGGGCAAGTTAAATAGCTTCCTGCTGCCCAATGGGAGAAACAGAATACTTGATTTTGCTGTAGGGTATAATATTGGTGGCTCTGCCTTATGCAGAATTAAAGAACTCATTTATTTATTATTTTAATGAACTAAAATCCTTTTTAGAAGCATAGTTTCAAACAAGAGGGCAAAAGGCCACAGTAAGAGTTCTTATGGTTTTAATGGAGCTTGCATTAACCATTTAAAAGTAGGTGTTTGTTAATTATGAACAAATAGAGTACTAATAATTCTAATAACCAGTGTTCATCATATAATTTATACTGTACCTCCTAAAATCATTCAATTAGATTATGAGATTTGCTCTCTAGGAAGACTTTTTACTCTGTTAATTTTGCCAGAAAAGCACCAGACTTAATTTAAAGATTTTTTTTTTTGCTATTGAAAGTTTTTTTTTAATGAAGATGGTTTCTAGATATTGCTTTTGTACACATTGAAATAGCAGGCTTAATCTTTATTAACATTCATCTAATTCCATTTTGGGTGCTTATGGATCCATTCATAAAACCAGTTCAGTAGATGGCAATAAACTTTGGGCAAAAATCATACTTTCGGCTTCAGAGTACCAAAATAGTCATAATAATCCAAGTATAACTTTAATAATGCAGATGCTGTTCTAAATATATATTTTTTAAAAAAACATTTGCTTTCTTATATGGTTGGAGTTTACATGAATTTCAACATCATGCAACAATATATAGCATTAACTGTCCATGGCCATAGTTTACATTTCATTGTAAATGTTAAGTGCCACTATTTAGGCAAGGTTTCTATAGAAGCAGCTGTTCTCCATTATATAATGTGTTAGATTATGTTACATAATGGTTTTTTATTGTGATATTAATCACTGGAAAAAATGCAATTAAAACTGCAAAAAGGAAAATCTTGTCACAGTTCAAATCAAGAATCCAATATGATAAGTGAAAAAACCCTTGGAAAATCCTTATGTTTTAAGTGTTGGCTGGAAATAGGAAAGGCCTAAAGTCACAACAATTCTAAGAATCAGGTTCCCCATTGGCATCAATGTGAAATATAAATTGGAGCTTCTTTTATCTAGTTATAGTAGCAGGTGATGCCACTGAACTAGAGAATGGAAGAAAGGCTTCAGATGAAAGTAAATCAAAATTCTAATCTCTGGGATTGCTAAAATGTTTAGTTTTTCCTCTTGTTCTTAGATGCTATAGTTGCTAAAGTAATGAATGCCACTTCTATACCTGCAATAGTTGCTCCCTCGCATGATTAGGTAAGTATGCTTTGCATATCTTCTGTTGTAACCAAGTTCAGGACCATTTAGGTTATTAAAGGTTAGAATAGAAGACCTTGGCTCTTCAAATATGTCTAAAGTTAGTTGATTTTCGGTACTGTTCCCCTATGTACATACACATTGGAGAAAATGGTCATCTGCTGAGGTTAGCATTTTCTATCTAGAAGGAAAGAATTATTTGGGCAAAAATGAATAAGGGCCATGATGCAGATATCCTGATAGGCAGCAACATGGAAGATCTACAACTTTTGCAGATGAGGATATTCCTGTTAAAATGATGGTACTTGGGCATCACATTGTAACTGGATGGATGAGGTGGGTGCGATGGATATATGAGGTAGTAATGGAAACTCCAATAGCTAATTACAAGAAAAACTGACAGTGACGACAATAGGTTTAGCATGGATGAGAAACAATGAGAATATTAGAAGGGAGCGTATATATCTTCTAAAAAGACGATTCATAAAACAATGGAATGGAAGCTGCATGTTTAGAGACAAGTCCACAATATGGCTTGGTCTTCAACACAGATTGCTGTTGATTATAATCTCTTTGAACCAGCTGCTGGTTCATATCACTGTATCAAAATTGAATATAACTTAGTACAAAATAACCCAATTTGTGTTCTGGTTATATGCATAGCCAAACACCATTGTTATCTTTTGTCCGGTAGCAGTTCAATCTATGAAAAGCTATAAAGTATTTTTTTTTAAAAGAGAAGCTAGGACAAGATGCCTATTATCGGTTTGGTAAGACAAAATAGTAGTTACATTATTATTATTTTCCCCTCAGCAGTTTAATGAAAAATGAATTGCTGCATTCTCTGGCTTGATAGGAAAATCAGAGATGCTGCCATGGCTTTGTGTTTGGACTTGTTCTAGTTTTGCACAATTTTGCAGAGGAATAATAGGTTATAAGGCTTGCTTAGATTATCCTGTGTAGTTTTATCCTTTTGTCCCTTTCTCCAAAGCTTATGTTTACTGTTTTATAATGAAGCAAGTATTCCACATGACAATGACTGGAAAATTACACTGCCACTTTTCAGTTCCTCCAAAGGCACAGTTCTATTCTGTTTTTTGGGCTTGCTGTCATGGGCTACCAAGCCTTGGTCTTTCCTTTACATGCTGCTGATAAATTTATAGCTGTAGTCGTTCCTACAAGTTTCCCACCTGAAATTAATAAGTCCATGATGGTTTATAACACATCCTTGAAGTCTTGCCCACTTTCCAAGCTTAAAATGTTTTCTCTACCCAGGGGCAACTTTAAGATTCGTGAACTTGAACTCCCAGAATTCCTCAGCCAGCCATTCCATGGGACTTGAAGTCCACAAGTCTTAAAGTTGCCAAGGTTGGACACCCCTGCTCTAGACTAGGGGTCTTCAAACTTGGCCCTTTTATGACTTGTGGACTTCAACTCCCATAATTCCTTAGCCAGGCATGCTGGCTGAGGAATTCTGGGAGTTGAAGTCCACAAGTCATAAAAGGGCCAAGTTTGAAGACCACTGCTCTAGACAAACAGGAAATCATGAGAGGAAATCACAAACAGGACAATGATTACAGTTTGCAGGTACAGACAAAATGAAGATGGAGCAGGGCAAGTCCTTAAGATTTTATTTTATATATGTTCTTAAAACTAAGGAGGTTATCAGTTACACTTCATTTCTATGTAGCATATATGAAATGACTTTCTCCTTTATAATGTTCACATCTTTTGCCATGGTTTAGTTAGGATATTATATTTCAGGGAAAACATTTCAAACACCTCTTCAACGAATTGTACACCACCATGTGTTGGCAACTTTGAATGCACAGAGGTACCACATACAAACGAAAACTATATTACCCTAAGACTGTGGGATCAACAGATGGATTACAAATTTTGAAGAAACAAGAAGATAAACTCTGTTTTTGTACAAGTCTATAATCAGATGAAATATACTGTTAATATTACATTTAAATCCAACTGATCTCCCGATCTGTATTTTTTTTAAAGTTTCGGATTAGGGCTGTTTTATTTCTGAAAGTAATCATGTCTACTACATCCATTTTAAATCAGTGGGAACTTTATTGTCGGATTTAAATAGAATTTCCTGTGAGTTGCAGAGGTGTATGCTAGTCAAATAGGAGAAATCAGAATAGAATAGAATAGAATAGAATAGAATAGAATAGAATAGAATAGAATAGAATAGAATAGAATAGAATAGAATAGGAGCTGGAAGGGACCTTGGAGGTCTTCTAGTCCATCCCTCTGCTTGAGCAGGAAAACCTATATCATTTCAGACAAGTGATTGTTTCATCTTTTCTTAAAAATCTTACAAATCACTGATTCAATAGACAGTAGCGGGGGACACCAAACAAACATGCACATACACATATGCAAACCTTCTCAAAAAGCTTCTCCCAAGTTACTGTTTGGGTTGAAAATAAAGCTAAATGTCAGTTACTTTCCAGTGTGTAACAGACAGCATTTCATTGCAACTAAAGGGAAGGTGATTTCTAGGAGCTTTATTAAGCAGAAACCTTACCTTTAATCGGGTAAGAATGAAAAGTGGGCATTATATTACAGCTTCCAACTGGCTTTTGACTTTTCTTTAATAGCTCTGCAGCCAAATCTAAACACTATGGCCAGTGCAATTCATATTGTACATTGCACTTAACATCACTTTTCTTTGGGAGCAAACCTCATTAATTTTCCAGAACTTTAAGCACAAGTCCAGGAAAAATATCACACGGTTTGTTTTTCTGAAGTACCTTACAAATGTGATATGTTAGAGCATTGGGGTAAGAAGGTGATAGCAACATGTAACAGCTTTCCAATGCTCCAAGGTTTGACCCAGTACCCACTGCTGTTGTGGCCAACAATATAACTTTTACCATCAGCTGCTACCGTAAGCTGGTTGCAGCTCTTTTAAAGGATTGTAGTTTCATGGCTTTTTTTTTTCAAAGGGATAGGGCTGGGAAAGGGAAAATCAGATTAACAGTTTATCTGCTAGGGAGAGCTGTACAAACCTCCAATGGACATTACTAGCTATAGGAGGAGGCCAAATGGCAATTAGGGCAGAGCCCAATGGCTTCATTGTATGTCATATTAAATGTAACAGGACACATCACAGTTGGGGTTGCTATAGATAAAGCGTTGCTTTAAAAAAAATCAAAGCTGCTATATGAATTTCTTTATTGGAGCTCTGCAGTAGAAGATAGGTAGTAGAAATCTGATTCCTTAGGAGTCAAATATCAAAAAACCTTAGGAATCAAATATCAAAGCCCAAACTCTGCATTAAAATACTAGAAATCTTTGTGGGGAAAAATTCAGAAAAAGGTTCTGTCTATGATGGGTAGGCAACCTTGGCTCTTTTATGACTCGTGGACTTCAACTCCCAGAATTCCTGAGCCAGCGTGGCTCAACTTGGAAACCACTGCCTTTTCCCTCAGCATGGCTGGCTCAGGAATTCTGGGTGTTGAAGTCCACGAGTCATAAAAGAGCCAAGGTTGCCTACTCCTGGTCCAGGAAGTACCTTTTCTGCTGGCCAATTATTTTGGATTACTCTCTCTAGGAGGAGTTAAACAATGTGAAAAATGTAATATTAAGCTCTCACATTTGGCATTATTTTGAAGGATTCATTTTCAGGCCATTTTGTATAACTTTTGTTGAAAAGCAACTCAAGACTACATCGTGCCAGAAGCAAAGGGCATAAATAAGCCAAGTTGTAATAGAACAAGTAATGGTCTGTGGGTAGATGCCATTTTGTAGTTATGTAGAAAAAGTATTAGAAATTTATACCAAAGAAGTAGTATCTTTAATATACACTTTTCTTTCTTTTTAAATTTGCCTTAGAATACAAATATTTTTGCATTTGTCTTTAGTGTTAAGACTGAGGAAAAAGAAGACTAAAGCAGAGATGGCCGTTAGCTTTTGCAGAATTTAAAAGATGTATGTAGTAGTTGATTTCCTTGTATTTAATAAGAAAAAATGGGCACTTATTATAAATGCATTGGCTGTTGCCCCAGCTCTTCATCCTTGCCCATTAAGTTTGGTCATTATGTGGACATCAAACATAATAAAATGTCTGCAGTAGCACATTTATTTTCCCACAATGAATGGCAATTGAGCACAATAAGATGCTGCTACGGAGATAGAATAATGCACGAACGTTTATGGAATAATTCTAACCACACTCTTCTGGTTCATGAGTGTAAGTTTCTCTTGTGATGTTAACTAGGAGTGATATTAACCACGGAAATAACTGCCTAAGGATATTTTTCTTCTAAAATGGAGCAAATAAATATCAACAATTTAAAATAAAAGAAAGACAGCTTATTACTTCTGATGGTTAGTGCCTCTGACACTTTCAGTGCTTCCTTATGAGGAATCATTAGAGTAAATGAAAAAAAAAGCATTTTCAGCAATCCATCGGTATGTTATTCCGGAAGTAAAGAGAAGCTTGCATAGCATTAGTGCAAACTTGATTAAAGCAAATTTGAGATTTGCAAGTCTGCAAAAAAGACTAACAAGAAGTAAAGAAATGCTCTTGCAAAGCATTGCTTCCTCGTGTGTTTTGAAAAGGAGGTTCCTCTTGTTAGAAGTGGAAAGGTGAGCCTCATGTGTAAGCATGCAAATCAACCTTTTTTTTAAAGTCAACATCACTTTCATTAACTTAAACTGAACTAAAATTGATTAATGGGTAGAAAGGTCAACTGAGGTCTTGTCCTCTACACTTTTAGTCAGTGGGGAGAACTTAAGAGTTCTATTGGCATTCGGTTCTCCTTTTGCAAAACAACATCAGCCAAAGTGAGAAGGAAATGAAATGAAATAATTCAGCCAAGCCAGAATGCTAAAGCAATTTGAACTTTTCTAACAGGTTCTGCATAGCAAGACAAAAAGATCACCTGCCTTAGCTGGTGAAAAGAAAGCAGAGTGGTAGCTGACAGCAAATAGCACAATGAAAAAGAACTAACTCTGGACCAATTCCCCCCTTCTGTTTCATTCAAAATGATATTCTGCTTGGATGGGTTTAACTCTGAAAAAAGGGAAAAACAAACGAGAACGATGCGTGCAGTGATTCCGAACAGCAGAAGAATTTGAGAGTGAAAGTGGTTTTCCAAATTAATATAGAGTGTACAAAATGAAATCAAGTGGTGGGAGAATTGTCCTTACTGGCAGTATGGTGGTCACAGGAGCCCAAATGCATATGTGTGTATAAAGTTACCCCCTGTATACAAGGAGCACCACATGCAAGAGGTCTTCCCAGTTCACTTTAGTGACAGATTCAGCTATGCATACTGATCTCCAGTGTGCCTTTGGCTGTGTGGCTACCAGTAAAGTAAAAGGAAAGCCCAATTGGGAAGGAGATCAGTGTGCCTACTGGGAGGCCCATAACAGTTATTGACTGAGTGTGTGATGCCAGATGTTTCCATTATCTGCGGAGATACAAAATGAATTGTGATATTGTGCAAAACATGAGTCCTCAGAGTTATGGGAACTACCATATATACCCAATTTCATCATCCTTATCATCATCTTCATCTTCATCATCCTCGTTGGTTGCTCTTACATGTATCTTCTGTTTGTCCTTTTTTGCTTCTTCATGTGCTTCTTCCAGGTCATCCAACAATAACACTGATCCACCACTACCAAAATCCCCTGAGGTTTCTTGCTCTTCTTCTGCAAAAGGGAAGAAATCACAACTATAATTTAAGCCCAGTTGTCTGCCTTGGCACGTTAACTGTTTCATCCATTAAGTTATACTCATTCTTCTTGTCAGTTTTATTTTTAGACATTTCCCCCCACTATGGACCATATCACAACGGGAACTCAAAAGAACATAGCACTCCTGGCAGAACCTCTCCTCCCTCCCCCCAAAAAACCCCATGTGTTTTGAGGAGGAAGCAACAACTGAAGACAGAACCTTTCATTTCTAAATAGTTGGTTCAAATCCATTCCAGGTCAATGGTGACTAAAAGACATCACCATCTGATGAGTATTCGAAGGTATCTGAAATTAGTTGGTGGTCTCAGTAAATTGCAAGCCTCAAAACACCTCCCCACAAGCACCATGTTGGTTGTGACTGGACATCTCAAGAAATAATGTAATATAAATGGAATGAGAAATATTCCAATTGTGATCCTATCTACCAAGTCAAATAAGAAGATAGGGTAAGAAATTATTTATTTATTTATTTATTTTATTTAGTTATATTTATATACCGCCCTATTCCCTGAGGACTCAGGGCGGTTTACAGGGAATTAAAAATCCAAAATACAAAAATTAAGAACCAAATTAAAAAATATTAAATTAACCCTGTAGTCAGTTAAAAAGAACCCCAAATTAAAAATTCCTCCTCAGTCTGGGCCCGAGAGCTCGAAGAGCCAGGTCTTCAGGCCCCGGCGGAATGATCGAAGGTCGGGGGCAGTTCTCAGCTCCACTGGCAGCTGGTTCCAGAGGGCAGGCGCTCCCACCGAGAAGGCCCTATCCCTGGGTGTCACCCGCCGGCAGTCTCTTACCGGCGGGACCCTGAGCAGACCCTCCCTGTGGGAGCGCACTGGGCGAAGGGCATTTGATGCCGGCAGCAGGTGTTCCCTCAGATATCCCGGACCCAGGCCATGTGATGTGGTTCTGCATTAAAATAATTATGTGGTTGGTTTAACACTTCGGTTGTTGGCTGTATGATGTATACAGATTTGGGTTTCAAACAGTGTGTGCCTTGAGAGCTGAGTGGATGTTCCCCCCAAAGATCAATAGTAGCAGACAGACTTTCCTAACAGTCAGCTTGTCTATAATCCTGGCAGGTTTCACTTTTCTTAATTGAAATGGCATGGGTCCGGGATACCTCAGGGACCACCTGCTGCCGGCATCAACTCCCCTCCGCCCTGTGCGTTCCCACAGAGAGGGCCTCCTCAGGGTGCCACCAGTCAAGGAATGCCGACTGGTGGCCCCCAGGGGGAGGGCCTTCTCTGTGGGCGCTCCGGCATCATGGAACCAACTGCCGGTGGAGCTCCGGACGGCATCAGACCTCCGAACTTTCCGTCGTGGCCTGAAGACCCACCTATTTGAAATAGCTGGTCTGGCCTGACGGGGGATTATGGGTTTTAATTTGTCGTTTTAGATTTGTATTACTGTTTTTAACTGGGCATGGGTTTAATCTTTTTTAATTTTTGTATTGTCTTTTTTATATATGCCCTGTGAACCGCCCTGAGTCCCTACCAAGGAGAAGGGCGGTATACAAATTAAATAAAACTTGAAACTTGAAACTTGAAAGTGTGCCTTAATAAAGAATCCAGAAGTCTCTGCAACACAGAATGTTCCCATTGCAAATATGCAGGATGCAAAGAATGTTATTACAAATGCATAATATACTTTGCAGCTAGAAGGAACAGAAAAGGGTCCTAGAAGTCTAAACTCCACCGCTTATCTTTACTCATCATACAATTAAATAAATTCCAAGTCTACTACAGGACCACAATTGAGCCCAGAATTTATGCTGTTAATTTATGCCCCATTTTGAGACTTTTATTGCCACATTTGTTCAGTGAATCACTACAGTTGTTAATTTAGTAACACGGTTGTTAAATGAATCTGGTTTCCCAATCGACTTTACTTCTCATAAGGGTGCAAAAGGTGATCACGTGCCCTCGGGACAGTGCAACCATCGTAAATGTGAGTCAGTTGCTAAGCATCCATAAGTAAATCACGTGACCATGGGGATGCTGCAATAGTCATAAGTATGAAAAATGGTTATAAGTCACTTTTTTCAGTCCCATTGTAACTTCAAATGGTCACTGAGTGAACTGTTCTAAATCAAAGACTACCTGTACTTCTAATGCTTTGATTTTAAAGAAGAATTTCCAAACTCACACTTTCCATTTATAGGGAATCAACGCCTCTGAATAAGACTGCCTTACAAAAGCTTCAGGACTTCATTTCTCAAAAGCCAAAATGTTCCTCTTCAAACCTATTTCCTTGCTGAAAGGACTGAACTGAATATGGAGTTGTGGAAAACTGCACTTGGCCTGCATTGTCTCTGCTCCTAGCAGTCTGTCATGTCAATGTAGTAGGCCATTGTTATGACTTCTGGTTTTGAACTGTGGTGTAATGGGATGCAGGAAGGCAGGGCTCTGCCTTCTGCACCTGATTTTGCCCTGCTGGGAGCACTAAAAAGGGCCTAAAGTTGCCCCGAAGAGGCAATGAACAGGAGGGGTGCCTTGTTGATCACGGAGAGATGGCGGTCTTTCTGATCATTCTAAGGAAAGCCCTCCAAACTGGCAGGGGAAGGACTGGCTACATTCCTGTACCCGGCCATTAGCTGCTGACAACCAAAGAAGAAAAAGCACCATTTAAAACATTGTAAATAGCATGTTTGGAACTGAGAATATTGATCCTTTCTTTACTATTTTACAACTGAATTTCCTGGGAAAGACTCCCAAGAAGCTAAAAACCTCTGAATGTGAACGGAAGTGGCGATTTAATTTTTCAGGGGACAGAAACATACAATACTGAAGTGGAAGTAACATAAAGCTACAGTTTGATAAATTTGAGAACTGAGATAACTGTTAAGAGCCTTGGTGGAGCAGGGGGCTAATGCCTCCTTAAGTAACACCAGCTGCCTGCAATTAGTGCAGGTTCACATCCCACCAGGCTCAAGGTTGACTCAGCCTTCCATCCTTCCAAGGTAGGTAAAATGAGGACCCAGATTGTTGGGGGCAATTAAGCTGACTTTGTAATCATGCCGCTTGGGGTGTGTGTGAAAGCCCTAATAAGCAGGCATATACATAGAATGAAGGCTACTGCTAAGCTTGTAAGCCGCCCTGAGTCTTCGGAGAAGGGCGGGATATAAATGGAATTAAAATAAATAAAAAATAAAAATTTTCTCTTTGAAAAAAAGGGGAAAATATTGAGATGAAATATAAGAAATCAATCCTTTGTCTTAAGAGTAGAAAATGGGCTTTGAATGACATCTAGTGGTGGATTTGTGTACAGCACTATAATTTGCTTCCTGGCTGCTTGGCGACTCCTAGCTTGAGAGAACAGTTGGCAATAAAAGAAAATATTTTGTCATACTTATCACCCTGACCTTCTTGGACTATAAAGCTTAGACTTTTAATATCAAGAGCTAGTGGGAGAGAAAGAAAAAATTGACCTTGGACTACGCTTGGCTGGAAGAGACTTTTGAGCTGTTTTCAGGGAGATTGAACATTTTGAACACTTTGAACATTGTGGATTACAACCTTGCCTGACTGACAATTTTTGGGTACTTGAGACAAAGGATCACTATAAAATATTGCTTTCAGGACTGGACTTTATTGGATTATAAAGGCTACATATAAAGATCAGAAAACTAGAGGAAATTCTGATCTACTCTTACTGAGACTGGTGATACTACAGGATCTCCAGGAATGATGCCTCAAGAAAAAACAAACACCTTTCAGAAGGAAATATACTCTATGCTACAACTAATTCACCAAACAATTGTTGCATACAAACAGGACATAAAAAGAAATCATAAGGAGACTAAAAACAATTTAGATAATATAAATGAGTAAATCTCCAAATTAAATTTACAACTAGAAAGTTCCCAGATAATGACCACAAAGTATGAACAAATCAAAAGACGACACAGAGAAAATGGGTTTAGAGATGGAAGAGATAAAAGAAGGGAAATATAAACGACTGTGTAAAAAGAAAATACTGCAAGACTTAGCCATAACAATGAAAATGCAAAAGACCCTTTATCCCTTAGGTCTGCAAAATACATCTGATGGCAAGGAAAGCCACTGTTATTTTGAGGAGTTTAGTAACATATTTTGATTTCTTCTTCATATTAAGAAAAAATCTAGTTTAGGGCTCATTGTGCACAAAGCTGCTTGTTTTTAAATCTTGCTTGCTGAAAAGAAGGAAAAAGGGAGAGAATCCTCACCTAGACTCTTGGTTCTCATTCCAGAGTCATGTGTCAGCAGTCTCATGACCATAGCAGAGCTATGAAGATATGATGCCAAGTTTTGATAAAATCCAATTGGCTATTGTTTGTTGGGAGCTTCTGCACAAAACCTAGCCTGGATAATGTGGAATCTGGCTGCCCTTGGGGTATCTCTGCTATTGTTATAAAGGAGCTCCAGCAGTTTATAAGAGATTTGAGTATTACCCTGTTTGGTAAGTATACTTTTTATATTACACTGTTAAATCTGTCTGCTTGAGTTAATAATAAAGCTTGAAATCCTTTCATTTACTAAGTGCTTATTGCCTCTGGATAGAAAAGAACCAATTGTCTGGGCAACTGATAACCGTCCTGACACTTGGCAAAGAAGAATTCCTTTTGGTGTTGTTTGCATCGCAGTTGACAGAGAACGGTTGAGGCACAGCAGTGAAGAAGACATGGCCAGCAGTGGTGGGTAGTGGGACTAGATTCTGCTCAAGATCCACAAAGCTTTTGCTGGGGCTGGCTGGTTTGAGATGTTTACATTTGCAACATGCGCCTAAGAATATGTGTGGTTGCAGAATTAGTATCAACTGTTCATTTTAAACTTCTGTGGCAACAATGCTTATGCAATGCTTCAGTTGCAATTCCAAAAATGTGCTACACCAGGAAAAGATGTGGCTTCTTCAAAGCATCTTTCCTGAATGATTTCTGAAGCATTACCTAATCCTAAAGCAACTCTGATAAGTTCGTTATTTGTATGTGGTTCCCCACCCCCGCCCCAGGTATGGAGAACATTGTATTATTTTAAACCTAAAAACAAACACCCACAATAATCACTCCATCAGAATATTTTACATAAGTATAAAACCACTGTTGTCTTTTAAGCTGATAGGAAAAGCAGACTGGATACTTTTACCAATCTAATATTGTTTTCCATGCTTAGAAAGAAATGTTTTTTGCATGAGCACATTTGTTTAATAAATACAAAAATGTGAAGATAGTTGTCCTGATGATTAATATATTTCTTCTATATCATGTTGTACTTTCCTAGCCAGTATTACAGAATTAATTCCTATTTTTTTGCAGAAAGTTACTCACCACAGCTTACTGTCCCTTGCTTCCTAGAGCCAGCAATCTCATTTCCATACTTATCCACACACCAACATTGGCCAGTACTTCCATGACACTGAGTTGCTTTGTAATAGCCTTCTTCACTGCAGCGGGGGATGAAGGCACCTGGAGGCAGCAAATAGAGACTAGGTCAGTAATAAGCCTGAGCCTGGCATTGATTTTCCAGATTGTCCTTTTGGACTCTACATAGCTAGGTCAAAATTATCATGCCTCCTATTTATTCCTGAATCAATACCTCTTAGATACTTTGATACAAGGCACATATTCAGTCTGAATGGAGGCTGGAACTTACCTGGGATTATTTTACTTTATGAAGGAGCAAAGTTTGCCACCTTAAATACCCATCCCAATTATTGGCAGTTCTCTCCCAATACTTGTCTAAGAACAGTGCATCGGATACTGTGCTATGTAGTGCTGACTAGTTACTCCAAAGCAATCACTAAAATGAACCTACACACACACACACACACACACACACACACACACACACACACCCCATATATTCCATTTCATCATTAAACACAGCACAAATCAATGCACTCTTTTTCAACCATAGATGTACGCATTGCATGCTAGCTTGAAAAAATCAGAAAATTATTAAGTCTTTAGAACTATTGCTGGAAATATGCACAAGAATGTTTAGGATGTACAAGTTTTGTCTTAGTGGAAGGGTCTACCACACTAGACTCATCACAGTAAATTTTCCCAGAATGGCACAGTATACGAATAATCCTTCATCCTTACACACTGCCAGTTGAGCTCCAGATGGCACCGGATCTCCGCTCCTTCCGGCGCGGGTTAAAGACCCATTTATTCAAACAAGCTGGCCTGGCCTGATGGGGAGTTAACTTAGGGTTTTAATATTTGTATATTCTTACTGTTTTATTTTGGGCAATAATTTAATTCTTTTTTAACTTTTGTATTTTTGTCTTTTTATTATATGCCCTGTTCACCGCCCTGAGTCCTTCAGGAGAAGGGCGGTATAAAAATTTAATAAAACATAAACATAAACAAACAACTCCTATTTCATTCTCCAGCCTCTCCACTGAAGGTTAGCTTCCCGAGAATTGTGTTTGTGGTGCCTGGAAAAATTCTGGCTTTAGTATCTCTCCATTTGACTATTAGATCTTTATATAGTACCAAATCCACTCACCTCATGGATGGAATAGTATTCACACTGAATTTAGAAAACAATTTACTACAAGATTATTGCTGCCTTATACTTTTTGACTCAATCTGATTTAAACTCGAGTCTTTCTTGACGTATCCTGCTTCTCTAATCTGAAGCATGTGGATGCTGGGTCTGTCAGGAACCTTGCTCATACTGGCACGTTGAGTGATGAATAAAGTAGTATAATGTAGTATTTTTAGTACTTGACATAGTCTAAGTCCTAGACTGATTTTTACCAGAATTCCTCTTAAATCTTGTGAATATCTTAGGATGGCTGCTTTGGTATATTTCCATTTCCCCTGGAGGTCTTGAAACCACCTTTTAGTGTCTTTCATGTTTCTTAGTATCATTAGAAATACTTGATCTTAAATATGGTTGAGTAGTTGGGCCATGAACTGTTTCAGTTTCATCAGTGTTTTGACTTCCTTAGCTGTATTGGCTACTATCTGTTTACATCAGATATAAGCAATGGTGGGATTCAGCCAGTTCACACCACTTCGGCAGAACCAGTAGTTAATTTTTTGTTGCCCAGGCCCAGAATGGACTTCTGGAAGTGGCATCCACACAGAGAACCGGTTGTTCACATATTTGAATCCCACCACTGGGTATATGTCATGTCCATTCTATGGATGAAGGCCTTAAAGGAATCAGACATCTTTCACTATAGAGCCTTGAAATTCCTTCTAGGACTTTCAGGCATCAATTCTTGCAGGAATTTCACCTTTTTTAAAAAATAGTGCATAGTTATCCATTTAATCTCAAGCCATTTCACAGGCCTTAACAAAGGGTTCAGTTAACTTAATACATACATAAACTGACTTCCCTCCACGCTGGCCAGTCTTTTCTCAAGTGTCAAGTTTAATGGTTAGGATCCTCTTTTTCTGTATTCTGTATTTTTCCACAGGAGTGTCTAGAAGTGTAGATTGGTTGCAGTAGTAATAATCCATTTTTAGCCATTTATTTTTAGTTAAGAAACCTTTTATTCCAACACTGCTGTCTTTAATCTTTCCACTTGCTCCATTTCCAATGTTTAATGTTTTCCCTCCCTCTGGGATGCCATTTTTCTTAATTACGATTTCTTAATTTAACTCAAGTGGGTCAATAGGTCCCATCACAGTGCTCAGTTCATTGTGTCCACTCATGCAGTTGAGCTATCTGCCCTGTTTTCAGGCATGAGACTCTTGGAATCTGGAACTTCAAGATGTTTTTAATAGCTGGGCCAAGATATCATCTCACTTCTCCATAGTATATGAGAGAGCTCTGTCCCTTAACACTAATCTAGCTATCCTGTCAAGCCTGGAAACTCAAAATAAAAATAACCTTTGTGTTATTTTTTTGTCACTTTATGTCTCTGCTGGAAAAATACTGTGAAAAAGAAAATATTTTTCCTCCATCTACCTGGCACAATTAGATTCCTTCCTGTGTGACAGGCACAAAACAATCATGACCCCACTCAAAATCTGGAAAAACATACGGAGCGGGGAGAAAAAAGAATTATATGAGGTTGGTTCTTAGTGTCCTTTTTTTTTTAACCTACTATAGTAGTAGGATGGAAGAACTGTTCCCAGAGGTCCTTTGGGGCTACACATTCTAGCTCCCTTTCCTGCCTTGAGGTAGCACTTGCTGGTTCTTGCTGTCTCCGCCTAAGTATCAGGAAACACCTCACATGCACCCTCCCCCTAACTCTGGGGCATGCCTAAAACTAGGCCCCCATTCCTCCTGTCTAGTAGTATGGAGAAACCTAACTACTGAAATTCAGCTCTCCTTTCCTTGCTACTTTGTGGAAGATAGACCAAATTCACAAAATACAGGGAGAATAAAAATATTAATAAAAGGGGGAGGAGTGTATAGCTGAGTCCTTTTTAGCTTTAAAGCATCCAGTGGGTAAAATATTCAGTGGCAAAGGAGATGAAAATAGTGCTATTTTAATGACAGACAGCATCTGAAAAGAACCTCTGAGAGAAAAAATTTCCAAGATAATACAAGGCTCTGCGCAAATTACATGATACTACAATATAGAAGCAACTCTGACAGAAAAAGCTGCTCATTTGTATAAAGCACACAAGGAATGAGACAATAAATGAGTCCCAAACGCCCACAGTTAAATTAACAGTAATCTAAGTCAATATTTCTATTTTAGCATTTTTAAAAAATCTATTTTTTTTTCCTGAAACAGGTTTTCCCCTGTTTCTTCCTAGAATCCCCTCCTGAACTGTCAGGTCTGGGAGATGCCCTGATCTTTCCCCCCAAATTCTGTCACTGTATCTAAAAGATAATGTGTCTTCTAAAAGGAGACATTAATCTGACTCCGTATGTGATCCAGGACATGTCAGTGAAGATACATGTTCTATGTCTTGAGATGGTTGAAGGTGAATTGAAACTCAGGTACATCTTATGGGAAAGGAGTTTACTACATGAGCCTTTCTGTAAAAGGAAAGAATTTTCTAGGCATGCTTTCATTTTATAACAGTGTTGCCTAAAGTGGTCAATAATGACCCTCCAAGGGTTGATAGGACTATCCCAGGGGCCGATAAGTGGCTGAGCGTCAAAAGGGGATCTGTAAATGTATGATAGTCAGTAGGAGAGTGATAAATGATGGAATGATGGAAGATCAATTGGCATCAATTAGTCTGAGCTACACCTGTCCCTAGTCCTGAAGTTGAGGTGGCTGGCAGTGAGATAGTATTCCCCAGGGTTGGATGGTCACCAAGGCCTTGAATTGTCTCTGTTGTAGTTGTTATTGTTCATAGTAAAAATTAAAGTAGTATTTATTAAATTATTTTTATACACTATACTGAATATTGCATATTATATTATGTTCAATATAACGAAATGTGATCAAGGGGTTGGATAAGCTGAATAGTTTGGTAATGCTTTGTTTATAATAAACCCCCTGGTACAAGCTGGTTTTGTGTATAACTGGATCCATAATGCTGGAACCCACCCAGAGTTGTTCACGATGAGATGGATGCCAAACAAACAAACGACAAACAAACAAATAACTGCAGCTGCCCACTTAATCGGTCCTGCGTTAAGAAAATTGGCTTACTTCTGTTATCAGCTTCAGCAGATTCAGCATTAATGTACATCAAGGCTCCCTACAACCCCTGTTACTTTTGCCTGGAGGATCAGACAGATTCATTCCTCATGGGTGCCTCTGTAATAATTTCCATTCTCTGCTTCACTTTCAAGGAAAGAGAAGCAGCTTTTATTATGTCCAATGATACTGGGTGGTGACGGTATAGGAACCCTCACTCTTTTGTCAGATAGATGCTCCTTGATTTACTGGTAGTAATAATGAAAAAGGAGCTTCTTTCACCAGTTCTATACATGGAGCGTGTCTGCAAAGTGTGCGTATATGTCAAAAGGGCTATTTTCACTCCATTTCCCATGGAAGGAAAAAAAATGAAGAAAATGTATTATTTGAAATGCCATGCCATTACTTGCCTAAGAGACAGAGAAATGAGAAATCGCTCTAATATTTCATACATTATAAATAAATGCATTTTCTATCTCAGCTATTGCCGATATTAAAGTGACTGTCCAATTTTTAAAAGTTACAAACATAGTTTATAAATAGCTATGCATTAATCTTCCTATATCTGATCTGAGTCCAGCTTAGATAATAATACCAAGCTAACTTTTAGAGGCTCTTTAAAAAAAAATGCTAAGCAGGGTTGGATCTAAATAGTGTGGATGGATCTAAATAGTGTGGATGGGAGACTACCAGGAAAAGCCAAAGCTTTGTAGGCTAGAATGGCAAATTGAAAAATCATCCTAGAAGAAGCGAATGAAAAACCTGTCATGATAGCATGAAAATGACACGGATGTTTCAAATTAGTCACCAGGAGTCACAATTAACTTAAGAGTCGTTACCTTTTTCTCTTGCCTTATTTTAAGCAGTTGCAGTAAAATAATATATATATTTTCCTTTCCAAACACATTAAAGAAATCTTGATTTCATGAAGCAAACCAGTAGCATTAGTGTTAGCTGAGTATATGAGATTATGAAATTAAAGTCCAGGACCCAATAGATATGGAATGTTTACTAACTCCTTTGTACTCAGAGCTCTCCTGCTAATCCTCATTTATTATCCTAAACCAGGTGGATGTTCTGTTTTTTTATTGGGAGGGTAGGGGAGCAGGAAACAAATCATGTCTTTTACTAGGTAGGGGGAAATTAAATTTATCAGTCATATTGTGATTCCATGCTCTTAAAAGAAAAGGAAAAAAATCCCACTTTTTGTGGCAATGGCCACAGGAGTAAAGTTTGGGTTATTATTTTACTCAGAACACATTATGCTAATTAAATTATAGTTTGCTTCCAAAGGCATGCAAAGTTATTCTGGCCACTAATTCTGCCTCAGTGGGTTCGAGTGTTTTTAATGGCAAACTTTATCTCTAGGTAATCTCACTGTGCAAAGTTGCAGTTTTAGAATCGATGGAGTGGATTTTCTTTCCATGGTCCTGATTTGGTTCTCACAGGAAACTGTGAGGACTAGAGGGATGGAGCCCCTTGGCTCTTTACATATACAGGGAATACCTGTGCAGAAAGGATTATCATGTGGACACGTTGTATGTAACATGGCATGCTTGGAAATCCACAATAAACTTAGACTGTGGATTTCCAAGGTCCTGATAAGCCATAACATTATTTTTTATTTTTATTTATTTTAATCCCATTTATATCCCGCCCTTCTCTGAAGACTCAGGGCGGCTTACAATTTAAGCACAAACCAATGTGCTTAGCAATAGTCTAATAAACATTAGACCATCCCTAGGTGCCATCTGCTGGAAACCTTGTCTTCAATAAAAAATATTCTAGGCAAAGGTTCCACTGTCTAAAGTTATGATCAAGTCCCTGATAAGATGTGCTACCAGATGTTTTCATCTATATTGCCTGACTGAGAAGATGCCAAAAGCTCCCACAATTTAAACCTCAATGTAGACCCAAAGTCCTGAAGACTGTTACCGAATTCCCAATTCCAAGGGAATCCATCTGTCACCATTCTTGGGATTTGTGTCTTGTTGAAGGGATATGGATTGGTATTTCTTTCTCTGTTTTTTTATATTTATTCCATAAATATCCTCTGGCATTTCCCCCGTTTCCAGTTTATTGCCTTTTGAATCCTAAAGAATTTATTGGATTCCAGTTAGCCAGCAGATGTCAACAACTATGCTTCACAGATACAAATGGAGAAGGGCATTAGTAGGAAGATACCGAAAGAAAAAATGTGCAAAAGGGAAGTGCAACCTGGTGGCTCAGTGGTTAAGTGGAATATTGCAGGCAAACTCTGCCCACAGCCTGGGGTTCAATCCTGATGGGGCTCAAAGTTGACTCAACCTTTCATCTTTCTGAAGTCAGTAAAATGAGGACCCAGATTGTTGAGGGCAATATGCTGACTTTTATAAACTTCTCAGAAAGTGCTGTAAAACAGTATGGAGCAGTATATAAGTCTAAGTCCTATTCCTACTGCTAATCTAAACCTAGCTAGAAATGATAGCACACATTTTAAAGGAGTTTCACTCATCTTGATAAGTTCCGTTGATTCATTATTTTTCCAATCTCCAAAAGTCCTAATAGAGTTTTATTGAGGGACCACTTATCTCCCAAGGTTTCTGCCTAGCCATCCCAGTGAGCCAACCAAGTCCCTTCAATTAAACATTGTCACCTGCTGATATGACTCTATTGTGCTGCCTGTCCTTTGGAATGAGGTCCCCCTGAGATCAGATGATTCCCCCTCTGATGATATTCAGGAACAGACATGTCAAACTCGTGACATCATGTGACGTCACACAACGTATCGGGACGGTTTTGCCATTGCCGGCAATGGGGTGGACGTGGCTTCCGGATGATGCATCCGGCCCGCAAGCTGGCAGTTTGAAACCCCTGCTCTGGAAGAACTTGAAGAGCTGGCTGTTGTATCTTGTGTTATATGGCTGCATTTTGCATGTGTTTATCTAAGTTGTTTGGTTGTTCATCATTTACTGATTATTGCCTTTTAAAAAAAATCTTATTTTGTCATAGTGTGAGTTGTCCAAATTCAGTTTGGAGTTGTGTGGTGCCAAAATCAAATAAATAAATAAGCAAGGCCAAAGCTTTAAAAGGTTGGATTAGACCCCTTCCAACTCTGTTGTTCTGCTTCAGCGGTTCCAGTTAAATAGAGTGGGTTAATCAAGGGGGCTGAGTGTGATCCCAAAATGATTAAGAAATTATTTCAATCACTCATAAACACAGCATCTCTTTTCTACTCAATAAATAAGGCAAGCATATTATCTTTCTGGTATATATCTTTAAAGCTACCTAGTTTATTAAAAAAAACTGCCTTAAGAGCAGTATTAAAAAGGTGATTCCTTGAAGTAAATAAGTCCCTTTCCCCCCCCTCAAATTCAAAGTGAGCCTGAAAAAAAGGTACAGCTACTTCAAGGAATTACCTTTTTAATACTGCTCTTAAGGCAGGTTTTTTTTAAATAAACTAGGTAGCTTTAAAGATATATACCAGAAAGATAATATGCTTGTGCAAGATCCAAAGCATTTCTTCTCAATTATTTACAAAGTGGCCACAGTCCTATTAACCATGCAATCCTATTTAAAAATATACTGGCTTAAATAGGGTTTGGTCCCAAGATAGCATGCTAAATAATCAATGAGATTAATCAATACGCTGAAACAAGGCAACAAAGGAAGGAAGGATTTCATGCCATTTTCATCTGAAACAATTAGATTCAAATGATTTCCCTAACATATTACATTATTTTAATCATGGATGATTAAATACAGAAGATAATGCAATGGCTGATTTTAAATCTTCATTTTTCGCATTAGTATTAGTATCCTGCAATTTAACAGATGGATTCTTCAGCCCCCCCCAAAATGTTCCGTCCATTAATGTCTTGATATTTCTATGATTATAATATTGTTAAAAAGTACAATTTAGACTTTAAGGAAGCAAAAGAATTAATAAGTACCATTTATGCATGTTGACTCAGAAAGGTCAGTTGAATTTCGTAGGCCTTATTTTAAGGCTAGTATGATTGTGAATGGAGCTTTAGTTCTCTTCTTGTGCTTCGGATTTCTAAACTAATGAGGAGAAAATATATCTAACTATAACCAATGTAAATTCAATTTAATGGCCCTGATTTGAAAATTTGGCAAGAAGGCAATGTCCTTTTGCTATAAAGATGCCAAGTCAGGTATCACATATATTACTCTTCTTTTCTGTTTGTGATTTTATAAAGGGGGGGGGGAACCAAGGACCATTGCTATTTCAATAGGAACCGATTACATCGTATATTAGATTTGGGTCCCGTCAATTAAAGAATGCCATCCTGTGGAACCTTGGACCTGTGCCTTTTCTGACACAGACCTGCCCTCTAGAACACCTTGACGTCCGTGTGATGGACCATAGTAATGCAGAAGGTTTCCAGGAAGGAGTGAGTGAGACAAAAGGCAGCACAGTACCAAGCTGGATTGGGGGAAGAGGAAGAGATTTAGGATAGCTGCCCTTTGGAATCTCCAGGATATATCATTTGGGATGGCATCTTATGGGCTTAGTCTGGCAGGATCCTGTCTATATGGTGTCAGGAAATAAAGAACTGAACTTTGGCTAGATTTCTTTACATTGTTCTTGGGCTACATCTTATGTTGAGATCGGATTGGCTCCAACCCTGCTTGCCTTCTGAAAAGTTTGGAAAACCTGGTTGTTTGCCCAGGCGTGTGAATTACGTAGTTAGTTAAACCCAAGTGGGTCGATGTTACATTTTTTATTCTGCCTGATATTTTCCTTTTGAATTATAGATGTAGCATTGTAGGTTTTATCTTGTTCTGTTCTAGCTTGCTTGCTGCTCAGATGAGAAAGACGGTCATATAAAAATAAACCAATACATTTGTAATGTTCTAATAATAATAATAATTTATTAAACAAGTAATGGATTGAGGGAGTGGCAAATCACTAAACTTACCCAGCAAGTTCTTCCCTTTGCCCATCTTTTGAATTCTGTTCATCTCATTCTGGCATGGGAGACCTAAAACATAATTCATGAGAATGAGTTTCCAGATGGTGAGGGACAGACCCTCTAATGATTAGCTTCACAACTGACAGGCAGTGTAGTCGATTGCTCACCTGGGAACGAATGAACTACATATGCTTGTACAGTACAGCAGAACAAATGCATGGCATTAGCTTTACTAATTAAAAAAGGCACAACCTGCTATGCTTAAAAATAGTGTTTGGGGGCCATTGTTAAACACTTTTTTATCTCTCTCTTCATCAGCCTGATATAAACAGGATGCTAATTTACCATTGGCTTGTCAATTAATTTCCACATTTTAAGCAATTGCCTAAGCTATAAACTAATAGCAGCTGAAACAGTTCTGAAGTTTTAACTGCAGCTGATGACCAGGATCTATATTTCTCAGGGTATTTACGGAGCATCCTGCTGCTTAATCAATGGAACAAAGTCCTCATGTGATAGAACATGGTGTATTTTGTAGTAGCTGAGTAGCAAACCATGCATGATTTACAATGTTTGGTTCTACAATGGAGAAAGACAGACATTTTTGTGTGGATATATCAGATATATTGTTCCCGAGCCTTTCTTCCCTACCTGTAAGCTGAATGCCTATGAAGACTGAAGTTTTGCTAAATTGTTTGCAAAAATCTGTATGGGATATTGCAAATGGGAATAGTTCCCCATTTCTCTCAGAAGCAGCCCTAAAGCATCTGTTATTCCTGCTTAGACTATTACTGAAACAGATGGGATGGAGAAGCTGTCATGTTGATATAGAGCTGCTTCTGAGGACGTGGAAACAGATTCACAGCCTTTGCAGAATACTCTACAGATTTCTAATACCATGTAACATTTGAGTGGATGTCTTTTGCTTATGTAATAATAGTTTTGTTTATGCTTATCGGGAAATGTAATGTAGCAAGAAAAATATGGAGAGAGTAAAGAATAGTAATTTGGAAAAATGTGGATGAAAATAGAATATTTTGTTCAAAATGAAATATTAGGATTCAAAACATATAAAACACATTAACAGAGAGGAGAATTGCATGAAAAAGACTGATACATCGTGAAATGAAGAAAAGAAATATACAAAAGAATATATTAAATTTGATAAATTTATCCTTGAATATATTAGAGACTGTCTGGCTGGTGTCTTTCTGAAGCCACCATTCAATCATCCTTTGTTCTCTTTAAATGAAGAATGTAAATGAAACAGCCAAAAGGAAAAAAGCAAAACACTTCCATATCTGAAATTATGTTTTTGGATAGGAAAAACAGGTCCAAACCAGAAATTATTGCACTCACTGGAAAATAATCCTAAATTACTAAATTACACAAAACCTTTCTTCCGTCTGGGAAAAAGCTGTTCCCTGATCTCAAACAGGCTCAGCATATCAATAAATGTTTTTGTTCTCTGTCTCAAGGGAAACAGGTGGTAATAAATAGATATAGGTCTTGGAAAAGTCAGGTGTCTTCTGTTAATCCATTTTACGTTGGAGGAGCAGACAATGTTATAGGGCAAGTTAATGAAAGTATACTGGTTATGGGACTAATTGCTATGTCAAAGGGGTGGAAGGGGGGAGGAACTAAAGGAATGTTTATGCTGCATCCCACTTATGGTTTCTTCGAATTGGGCCAAGCTATAAATAATGACTTTAATGCAAAATTCCAAAAGGAATCTCCGCTGAAAACTGAAAATAAGAACTAGGAACCTACAGGCCAATGACAGATACTTCTGTGCAGAAAATGGTTGGTTTTGTTGCTAATTCATTCCTTCTTTCAGCAACTCAAATGACAGCTATATGCCTGAATGTATCCAAATGAACAACACAGTAATGGAATAGATTACATCTTATGTAGCAAGATATGGGAAAATTCTCTGCTGACTTGTAAAACATTGTAAGGTGGTGAAGTCAAATCACAAGACAAAAGCTATAGAACTATGGGTGCATCATGAGGGCAGATACATCTATGGAAAAGAAAATAATATTCAACAAAGGAATGGAAGATCAAGAAAAGGCTGATAGAACATGAGGTAGAAAGCAGAAAAGCATCTACTAGGATTGTCTAATGTGGTGAAAGACAGAACCGCTTGAAGAGTTTTAACCCATAAAGTCCCTAGAGTTGGTTTGAGTTTATTAAGGCATAACAATAAATATTGTAAAAATAAATAAAAAATAAACTAAAGAAATGAGACGACTCTGTACATTGTAGTTCACATGGGAAGGACATAACATTGCTTCCTGTACTGTTCAGCAACTCAGCTACTATTCACTAGACTCAAATATTGGATATTCGGATTTTGGCATCCTTAGGCACTTAACATGTGAACATTGCTTTCTAGATGAATAGATACATGGGGCATCAAATCATTTGTGCATGAATACGAACATCAATACCATTCTTAAAGATGTTCATTAACTCCAGAATTTGCTTGTTCCTCCCATTAAATACCACATCAGCTGTATTGTGGACATATGGTTATAAATACCATACAAAGCATCATGAATTCATTTCCTCTTAATTTTATTGGAAGGAAAATATAGCATACTGAATTGTAATCCATTTTATCTGTGGTTGAATTTGGTCAATTACCTCCAGGCTTCTGAAAGCAGTAACACCACTCATTGTTGGAAAGCTTTCCATCTTTGAAGGAGTCACAGGAGTTGAAGAGAGGCTTAATGCATGGTTCATACTTATCAAGGTAAATAGCATTGATCTCAGAGTGATCAAGGAGAAGGTCATAGTTCATATCCAGTTTGTTGAACATCCAGCCCAATGAATCCTTACAGATAGGTAATATGCTAGTATCGAATCCTGTAGAGGAAGGAACAAACAATTCCAGCTGAGAAGAAAACACAGATAGATTAAGAAAGTTTTTTAAAAAAATCTCACGCTAATTCATTGTATTCTTGTGTTTTGCAAATAATGGTGGCAAAATTGGATTTCACATTTTCTTTTCTTTCCTGAATTGCTAGAAAATAGAACATGATCTTAGTTCAGAACTAAATGAAAATCAAATTCAGAGTCTGCATCGTAGCATCATGATTGTTTCATAAAGTTGCACATGGCCCACAGTTAAATAAAGACTTTTTCAATCAGCATTCAGTTTAACAGTTCATCAAAAGGAACACTCTTCAATAAATAAAGTGATTTTATTATTTAAGGTATGCTGGTTTTCAATAAACCATATATTCCTACAGTGGTTCAAATAAATCATTAAACTGTAGTGCTGAATACTGCTGGAATTGGCATTTATAATTGAAACAGGAGCCATACACATCCTCCTCCCCTCACAATTTTAACAGAAGCAGCACTAATACCTACAAAGTATCTAGAAGTTGACAGCAAGAGCTACCATTAAGGATACCTTAGTTTTCTACATTACATTTATTAATAGCCATAATGTCACATTCCTTAGAAACATTTGATCTCTGAAAGCATTTGCTTTGGAAGCAAAAAAACAGGATTCTACCAGCCAGTGAACAGTTCTCACCTTTTTTTAAAAGAAAGATAAGTGGTGTGCATATATTTTGAGGCAGAATCATTTTAAAACTTCAGGTGTACATTGATGAGTATTAACTGTAATAAAATGAGCCTGCATTTCTAGGAAAAGTATGCAATTACATTTTGTCTCTTTCAAACTTCTTAAGATCTCAGGTTACAACCTCCAAATACGACAAGTTCCCCATATTCCTTTCAAGATCCAGTTTGCTAAAATTTCACTTTCTCTTGTATCTCTTTACTTCATTCAGGGTTACTGATAAGAATGACACACAATTTATCAAACTATTTTCCCTGATATTTACTTATCTAGGTGGATAAGACTTTTTTGAAAACATGGTAACCAGGTAGTAGATCACTTCTCAGAGAGTCCCATCCACAGATCCAAGCTGTTATTTTCTTATAATATATAAAGAGTTGCATTTCCATTTGTAAATATTATGTACAATATCAGAATTTTCTGTATGATGTTTTAGTGGTAAAGGTCATTCTTATCACCTGGACTGAAGTGACATGAAAACTAGAAAAACATTATAATGTACTTGCTATTATAAATGTTAATTTTTAGAAACAAAAAGGCATCTTGCTAGAAGAATTAGTGGCAAACCCAGATGAGGATCATCAGTGACACTGAAGAATCATCAAAAGAAGCTTTGGTAATACAGACACTAAGGCTATTTTATAACAGGCTGCACTTAACAGATAAGGTAGAGATATGATGGATGAGGTCTGAGCAACAGTTCCAGGATCTTGCTTTTTTTGGCAGTATGTGATGTGGCTGAGCAAAAATATATCAAATAGTGCAAAGTCTTGTTCACATTTAGGTAACTTTGGAGAAATAAAGGTATGACTCACTATTGAAAACACACACACACACACACAGAGTCATGTGATCAAAATTCAGATGCTTAACAACTGACTCATATCGTCTGTGTTTCCTGAAAATAAGACTGGGTCTTTTTTTTGCCTCTAAAAGAGGCACCAGGTCTTATTTTCGGGGTAGGCCTTACCTCACCTCTGGCACTGACAGCCCCACCCAGCTGGTCCACTTCTCCTGGGGCTGAAGTTCTGCAGCTGCATTCAGGCCTGCATTTTGCAGTCATGCCTTTCCAGAAGGCCTATGCAGTTGAGTACTGAGCTATGGATTCAATCCATAGCTTGGTGCTCGGCTGCTGAAGTCTTGCAGAACTGAGCTACGGATTGAAACATAGCTCAGTTCTTGGCTGCACAGGCCTTCCAAAAAGCCCTGTGACTGAGAAATGCAGGCCTGGCAAGGAGAAGCCTGGCTGCAAAGTAAGTGGGTGCGGGGTGGGTGGGGCAGCTCCATATACCCACCCCTACCCTCACTTGATTTTTAGGTGTGTGCCTTGCCACAAAACTAGGGCTTATTTTTGGGGTGGGGCTTTTATTAGGCTCATCCCCAAAAATGAAGGTAGGGCTTATTTTTGGTGTAGGCCTTATTTTTGGTGAAACACAGTATGACGGTTGCAGTGTCCTGAGGTCATGTGATCACCTTTTGCAACCTTCTGATAAGCAAAATCAATGGGGAAGCCAGATTCATTTAACAACCATGTTACTAACTTAACAACTGCAGTAATTCATTTAACAACTGTGGCAAGAAAGGTTGTAAAATGGAGCAAAACTCACTTAATAAATGTCTCACTTAGCAACAGAAATTTTGGGCTTAATTGTGGTCATAAGTCGAGGACTACTTGTATAGGCATATGAGAGAATCATCCTAGAATTTATCTGTAGAACTTTATATCCACTGATGTCAGCTGAAACATAGTATTTCCAAATGGGCCTAATTTCAAGACATCTAAACTGAAATGGCTAAAAATGTGCAAAGTAATTTCTATAACTAACATTTTAAACTTCAATAATAATACTCCATTAATTTATGTTTTTTTAATTTATATAAAATGAATGTGTTCACATTTGCTTTCTCTGCCATAGGAGATGTTCTGCATATTAAAAACAAGATTATTACATATTCCAGATCCAATATTAACCTTCCCATCTTTCTTTATAAGAATTCCACAGTATACATTGATGCCATTTCCATTTGCTGCTCATTTCTTCCCATAAATACACACTAAATTAGAGGATTAATGCACTAATAAAATCTCTATGATTGCTATTAAATTAATCAGCCTGTTTATTGGTTAATAAAATAGATGGCTACTATAAAATAATTTCCCCTTCATGGATTACTGCCTTGTCGTGGCGAAGGGGCTTGCGTAATTCAATGAAGCTATGAGCTATGCCGTGCAGGGCCACCCAAGACGGACAGGTCATAGCAGAGAGTTCTGACAAAACGTGATCCACTGGAGAAGGAAATGGCAACCCACTCCAGTATCTTTGCCATGAAAACCCTATGGACAGTACCAAAAGGCAAAACGATATGACGCTGGAAGATGAGCCCCTCAGGTCGGAAGGCGTCCAATATGCTACTGGGGAAGAGCAGAGGGCTAGTACTAGTAGCGCCAGAAAGAATGAAGCGACTGGGCCAAAGCCGAAAGGACGCTCAGCTGTGGATATGTCTGGTGGTGAAAGGAAAGTCCGATGCTGTAAAGATTTTTTCTCCATAGGAACCTGGAATGTAAGATCCATGAATCAAGGCAAGCTGGACGTGGTCAAACAAGAGATGACAAGACTGAACATTGACATCTTAGGTATCAGTGAACTAAAATGGACAGGAATGGGTGAATTTAATTCAGATGACCATCAGGTATACTACTGCGGGCAAGAATCCCTCAGAAGAAATGGAGTAGCCTTCATAGTCAATAAAAGAGTAGGAAAAGCAATACTGGGATACAATCCTCAAAATGACAGAATGATCTCAGTTCGAATCCAAGGCAAACCATTCAATATCACAGTAGTCCAAGTCTATGCCCCAACCACCGGTGCTGAAGAGGATGAAATTGACCGGTTCTATGAAGCCCTACAGCACCTTATAGAACTAACACCAAAAAATGATGTCCTTATCATCATGGGGGATTGGAATGCTAAAGTAGGAAGCCAAAAGATAACCGGAATAACAGGCAAGTTTGGCCTTGGAGTACAAAATGAAGCAGGGCACAGGCTGATAGAATTTTGTCAAGAGAATACGATGGTCATAGCAAACACTCTTTTCCAACAACCCAAGAGACGGCTCTACACATGGACATCACCAGACGGTCAACACAGAAATCAGATTGACTATATGCTCTGCAGCCAAAGATGGAGAAGCTCTATACAGTCAGTAAAAACAAGACCAGGAGCTGACTGTGGCTCAGACCATGAGCTTCTTGTTGCAAAGTTTAGGCTTAAACTGAAGAAAGTAGGGAAAAGCACCAGGCCAGTCAGGTATGAATTAAATCATATCCCCGTTGAATATACAGTAGAGGTGACAAATAGATTTAAGGAATTAGATCTGATAGACAGGGTGCCTGAAGAACTATGGACAGAGGTTCGCAACATTGTACAAGAGGTAGCAACCAAAACCATCCCAAAGAAAAAGAAATGCAAGAAAGCAAAATGGCTGTCTGAGGAAGCTTTGCAAATAGCTGAGGAAAGGAGGGAAGCAAAAGGCAAGGGAGAAAAAGAAAGATACGCCCAATTGAATGCAGAATTCCAGAGAATAGCTAGAAGAGATAAGAATGCCTTCTTAAATGAACAGTGCAAAGAAATAGAAGAAAACAATAGAATAGGGAGGACCAGAGATCTTTTCAAGAAAATTGGAGAGATGAAGGGAACGTTCAATGCAAAAATGGGCATGATAAAGGACCAAAATGGCAGGGACCTAACAGAGGCAGAAGAGATTAAGAAGAGGTGGCAAAATTACACAGAAGAACTATACAAGAATGAGCTTAACGTCCCTGATAATCACAATGAGGTGGTCACTGACCTCGAGCCAGACATCCTAGAATGTGAAGTGAAGTGGGCCTTAGAAAAGCTGAGCAACAACAAAGCTAGTGGAGGTGACAGTATTCCAGCTGAGCTATTCAAAATCTTAAAAGACGATGCAGTAAAAGTGCTACACTCAATTTGCCAGCAAATTTGGAAAACTCAACAGTGGCCACAGGATTGGAAAAGATCAGTTTACATTCCAATTCCAAAGAAAGGCAGTGCCAAAGAATGTTCAAACTATCGCACCATTGCACTCATTTCTCATGCTAGTAAAGTTATGCTTAAAATCCTACAAGCTAGACTCCAGCAGTATGTGGATCGAGAACTACCAGAAGTACAGGCAGGATTTCGAAGAGGCAGAGGAACTAGAGATCAAATTGCCAACATACGCTGGATCATGGAGAAAGCTAGAGAGTTCCAGAAAAACATCTACTTCTGCTTCATTGACTATGCTAAAGCCTTTGATTGTGTGGATCATAACAAACTCTGGCAAGTCCTTAAAGAGATGGGAGTACCAGAACATCTTATTTGTCTCTTGAGAAACCTATATGCGGGCCAAGAAGCAACAGTGAGAACTGGACACGGAACCACTGATTGGTTCCAAATTGGGAAAGGAGTCCGGCAAGGCTGTATACTGTCGCCTTGCCTATTTAACTTATATGCAGAGCACATCATGAGAAAGGCAGGGCTAGATGAATCAAAAGTTGGAATTAAGATTGCTGGAAGAAATATCAACAACCTAAGATACGCAGATGATACCACTCTAATGGCAGAAAGTGAAGAGGAACTGAAGAGTCTCTTGTTGCGAGTGAAGAAGGAGAGTGCAAAAGTTGGGTTGAAACTAAACATTAAGAAAACCAAGATCATGGCATCCGGCCCTCTCAATTCCTGGCAAATAGATGGGGAAGAAATGGAGGTAGTGACAGATTTTATTTTCCTGGGCTCCAAGATCACTGCAGATGGGGACTGCAGCCAAGAAATTAAAAGACGCTTGCTCCTGGGGAGGAAAGCCATGGCAAATCTAGACAGCACACTAAAAAGCAGAGACATCACCCTGTCAACAAAAGTGCGTATAGTCAAGGCTATGGTCTTCCCAGTTGCAATGTATGGCAGTGAAAGTTGGACCATAAGAAAGGCTGAGCGCCAAAGAATTGAAGCCTTTGAACTATGGTGCTGGAGAAGACTCCTGCGAGTTCCTTGGACTGCAAGGCGATCAAACCGGTCAGTCCTAGAGGAGATCAACCCTGACTGCTCTTTAGAAGGCCAGATCCTGAAGCTAAAACTCAAATACTTTGGCCACCTAATGAGGAGGAAGGACTCACTGGAGAAGAGCCTAATGCTGGGAAAGATTGAGGGCAAGAGAAGAAGGGGACGACAGAGAATGAGGTGGCTGGATGGAGTCACTGAAGCAGTAGGCGTGAGCTTAAATGGAGCCCAGAAGATGGCAGAGGACAGGAAAGCCTGGAGGAACATTGTCCATAGGGTCGCGATGGGTCGGACACGACTTCGCAACTAACAACAACAACAACATAAAATAATTTTCAATTCAGAATTCTGTACACAGTTTATTGGTTTTATTTCTAACATGCAACAGATTTAATATAACCATTGTATGCTGTTTTGGCTGGGCTGTGAGAAAATCTAGGGAAATAGAATAAGGATTCTGTAACAGCACATCCCTCAAATGCAGCAAATTTCATATTCTATTTCAGAGTTTCTTAACCTAAGCAACTTTAAGATTCCTTTCCTTTCAATTCCTAGAATTTTAGCTGACTGGTCTAATCCATTGGAATATGTATCAGCAAATCAAACCATTAAAAATATAGTTACTATTGATATCTCCTTTATGTTGAAGTGGGTTATTGCCTTTAATCCAATTAGAACAGAATTTCCTTATTCCAGCATGGAGTCATTAAGAAATTTCACTTAGCTACTTCTCTAGGAGAGAGAGTACATTCCATGTGAATAAAGCCAGAGTCCCTTCACCATTGTCACATTGTTGTAACATGCATTTTGATGCATAGAGTGGAAATACTGAAGTGAAAATGGGCATCATACAGGTAAGTGCTCGACTTAGGACCACAATTGAGCCCAACATTTCTGTTGCTAAGCGAGACAGTAAATGAATTTTGCCCCAGTTTATGATCTTTTTTGCCACCATTGTTAAATGAATCACTGCACTTGTTAAATTAGTAACATGGTTGTTAAGTGAATCTGGCTTCCCAGAAAGTCACAAAAGGTGATCACATGACCGTGAGATACTGCAACTATCATAAATATGATGTTGTAACAAACAATCATGTGAAAAATGATCATAATTTTTTTTCTGCTGTAACTTCGAATAGTCACTAGACAAACTGTTGTAAGTTAAGAACTACCTGTAATTCTGTTATGATACACTGCAAAGATCGGGGAGAAACACAGATGTTGACTGTATTTTTGGAAATGCTAGTTTTAATACAACGTTCATTATGTATAATTATAATAAGTTGTTATGCCTCCCAGAAAATTTACTTTACTGTGATTTATAGGCATTTTGAAAAGAATTAAGAAAAAAATAGCTGGATAAATGCACATTGCTGTTGAAAATGTTAATGCTAGGAAATGTTTCCAGGACTATAATGTACTGAGATACTTAAAATTGCAAGTGCATTAAAGTGGATTTTAATGCCAACATTAGGCAATTTCCTGTACTTTTTTAAATCATCAAGAACAAAAATGGTACATATATTTTCTTGTTTCTTTCTAAACAACCTGAATTTTAAGTACGCAATGCATTCTGCCTAAGATACATATTTATCTGAATGTAAGCAATAGTAGGATTGTTAGCTTGGAAATGTGTTAGATAACTGATAATTTAACGCACTTAATGTAAATTCTATATACCGTAGGAGAGGATTCTAAACATTATTTACTTACCTGTGATAATGAGAAATACTGTCCTAAAACTTTCAGGCTTTGAGAAACTACCTCAATTGCTAGACACTGCTTCCTATTTCAGGAACTAGGATTAATATACAGAGCACTGTTTGCACTAAGAATGTTTCAAGGTAATTTTAGATGACTAAAGCCAACGAGAATTCTGCCTCATTTTATACATCTTATAATAGCGTGTGACTTTTTCATTATATCTTTGGCTGCAGTGTTCAACTGTTATGTTAAACTACAAACTGTATGTTATGCAAAAAGAGTAAAAGATGTGTTATTAGTCTGTGGGATTAAGAAGTACCATCAGTTAAGAACGGGGGTCTTCAAACTTGGCCCTTTTATGACTTGTGGACTTCAACTGCCAGAATTCCTCAGCCAGCGTGCCTGGCTGAGGAATTCTGGGAGTTGAAGTCCATAAGTCATAAAAGGGTCAAGTTTGAAGACCCCTGGTTAAAAACATAGCTTTTACTTCTTTTTTTTTTGCATAACATACAGCACGTAGTTCAGACATGTCCAACGCAAGGCCCGGGGGCCGGATCCGGCCCGCGAAGTGGTTTCATGTGGCCCGCGAAGCCATCCTGGAAACAGTGAGGGAACGGCCCCCACTGCCTTGGCCCTGGCCCAGAGACCCTCCTTCTGCCAGAGACCCTCAGATCTGTCCCACTCCTGCCCAGGCCCCCATAGGCACCCTTGATGCCAACGATGTAGATCTGGCCACGCCCACCCAGTAGGCCATAGGCACTCTAGCCACACCCACCCAGTAGGCCACGCCCACCCAGGCCATACCCACCCGGCCCCCTGAGGGCAACCGCAATGCTGATGCAGCCCTCAATGAAATTGAGTTTGACACCCCTGACGTAGTTTAACAGAACAGTGGAACACCCCCAGCCAAAGATAGAATGAAACTGTCACTCGTTAGAGTTGTCGGATTTGTGGAAAGTTGAAGCCTGGGAAAAAAAAATACTTATAGTAAATACTTTTTTAAAAATACTCTGAAACTTTACAATCACTTTCTTACTTTGGGGTACAGTACTGTAATTTGACAGGCTCATAAGCTCATAATGTATGGTGCAAAAATTGTAATCTGTGTATTTCATCAAAACTATTTGGACAAGTGGTACAAGTTAGTAAAACTTCAATTATTGACAGAGATTATGGAAATATACCAATAAAATGAAATGGAACATAACGTACAGAATTCTGAACTTCTAGTTTTTGTTTTCTTTTTACATAAAAAAAAGGATTGTTTTGGATCCTTTGCCTTGTTTTATTGTTCTAAATGTCAAGCTCAGCTTATAGAGAGGAACAGAAGAGCCCTTTCTAGCCCAAACTTTTAAGACTTGCTGTATTCTTTTGAGCAAGCACAGTAGGTAGTTCCTGGTTTCTAATTTAGAAATAAATAAATGCTGCCTGCTCTGCTGCCTTTCCAGTTCTTTGACTCCTAGTTAGGGTAGCAGAGGACAGGAAAAGATCCCTCTACCCATACAAAACTGCCCTAATAGAGCACTAAAACAAGGAAGCAATTGACAGCATCCTGAAAGCAGAAATGCATTTTTTTTTTCTGGCAAGCATCACTTACCAGGAATTATAGGACTAATAAGATTTACTATGATCCTCTGTAGAAAATCACCCTGTTACATAGCATCAGTCCTTTACTTGAAGAAAAAATTATGTAACCAAAATTATTTTTTTTCATTTTTTCCAGTTCTCAGGAAAAATGAAACAAAATAATAAAAAAAAGTATTCGGGGAGGCCAGGGTTTCTTAAGTACAAACCTATTGCTAATAATTCCTGTTTTGACATCATTGATTCAGATTATAATGAATTTAAGCAAGCATGATTTGATGATGAGATGTCAAAAAATTGCCCAGATGTACAGTGCTAGGCAATATAAAAGTTATACCAGGAGACGCTGAGACAAAATTCCATGCAATGCCAGTATGGCTCAGTCTAGGAATTATAAGAAAAAGAGAGAGAATAAAATTGTGGCTAGAACACAAAATTAATTTATTGATTTATTAATATCCCGCCTTTATTATTTTCATAATACCTAACACTCCTTCTTCTTCCTATTTTTCTGACAGCAACAACCTGTGAGATGAGCTGGGCTGAGAAAGAGTGACTGGGCCAAGGTCACCCCAGTTGGTTTTTATGCCTGAAGTGGGACTAGAATTCACAGTCTTCTGGTTTCTAGCCTGGTATCTAAATCACGATATACTGGCTATCTTCTCCTCCATCCCCACAGGAGAAATAAGGGAACTTCTTCTGATGAGAAAGGCAAGCAGGGTTAGATATTCTGATTGGAATAGAGTGGTAAATTGGCCTCAAAGTTAAAGGGCTTTCTGGGGTGAGGGGTCTGTTTACCGAATTCATGCAACATGTCTTGTCTAATTAGAATATACCTGGGAATAGGCACAGGTCTCTCTTAGGGAGAGTATATAAATGGGGCAGATATATTAAGCAATAGAAGAAGTAGTTGGGCATTGTTGGTGTTTTATATGTGCTGTGGGGATTGGAGGTGATATATGAATCTAGGAACAGTTAGACAGAAATCTGCAACTGAGGACCTTTCAGGAGCAAGCAGAGATCTATCTCCAGAACAGTCAGGCTGATGAAAAAGACCACTGGGACTTAATAGTGCAAAATGTTTAGGAAAGAGTTATTTTTCCTTCTTTTCTGCCTCCTCTCCAGGCGATAACAAGCCCAAGAAACACCAAAGCTGCTTAAAAGAATGAGCATATCAAAGTTGAAATGCATATTGTAGCTTTCCCTGTGTGAATTATGGAAAGAATAAAGAATCAATTAAGCTGTAAAATTTGTACAGAAATTTATGCATTGGTTATTAAATTACATCTACTGAATACTTAAGAGAGAAACACAAATTATTTACTTGAAAAGGAACAATAAACCTTACTGCATTTGTTTGCATCTGGAAGGATATTTTTTTCTTTTCTGAGCCTCCATCAAATACTCAAAAGGGTTTTTTTTTTAAATCAGCTCATCATAAATGAGTTGTACCCAGTGCTTTTTTTGTAAAAGAAAAAGGTGCCGGAACTCATACATGTCATACAACCCGCCTGGCCTACCCTACAATGTTCCATCCAAAAAAGGTGCCGGAACTCCGTTCTGAGCGTTCTATGAGAAAAAAGCCCTGGTTGTACCATTATCTGGAATGAGGTCCACCCCAAGGACTTTCACTCACTAATGAAGGCCATTCAAGGACAATAAGATAATTCTGGAAAAAATCATTTTAGAGGAGACAAATTTAGTACAGAATAGGATCTGCTAAAGCATTCACAAGGAGCAGATATTAATTCTCATACAGTATTTTCTAGTCCTATAACTTATGGAGACAAAAGTGGGTGGAGAAACACCTGATTTCTAATTCTGTAGAGAACAATTAGCACATTGAACTGCAGGCAATGAAGCTCAGTGTGTTCATTACAACCTTCACCACAGGATAAAATCACTAGATTGGAACAACAGGGAGGGAACAAATTAAAAATAAAATGGTAATACACTGATGGATAAAATAGAACAGAAGACTTTGACTAGAATTTTAAACTCTGGGCATATGTCTCAGAAAACAGAACAAAGCTGAAGAAAGCAAATATTAGTAAATATACTACAGTAACAGCAAAACAGAGAAAAAAGGAATCTGAACTGATCTCACAACTAAATCTAGGAATAGTAGATTAAGACATGATTTTGATTCTGCCAAGTAGTTGTCAGACTGTGCTACTTCTCTTTGGGTGTCCAAAAATTGACTTATATTCTTTTGGTTGCAAAGAAAGAAAGGAGCTTTGTCGGTAACAGATGAAGACTAGTACTTAAATCTTTGTCAATATTCCCATTTCAAGTTAGAAGATTTTTAATTTTTTGACTGTTTTTAAAATTTACATTCATAGCAACATTTTACTACCTCATGTGATGCACTGAAAGAAGTTTTAACTCATCATTTCCCACTATCCTTAGGTCACTTTATAACTCTAATCCTCAATGTTGTACCCATGGTGCTTCCTTCTATGTCTCATTTTGTTAAAAAAAAAAGTTATTATCATTACTCTGTTGCTTTGCATGTACACTGAGAATTTCTACACTGGAGACAAATTCTTGTGTGTTTAATCACGCTTGGCCAAATAAAAGTATTCAATTAAATTCAGTTCAGTTCAGTTTAACTCAACTCAACTCAACTCAACTTAATTCAAATTCTTTTTATTTAAAGGAAACAAAATATTGATCTCCAAGTACATTTTTATTTCCAGTAATGTTTCCGGATATCACGTGAGCCCCACAGAGATTTGTAGAAAATAGAACTGATGGGTGACTGCAGTATTTTGCTTAGTTATGTGACACATCTATCCAGAAAAATACAAACGTGGCATGGATGGTGGTGGAAAGAGAAAGCACTCTAGGAAATTAGAAGATTTGGGAGAAAAAGTACAAGAGTTGTGTGGAATGGTCTGCTGAGTAAAAGGCTTGATATAGCTGTATGAATGTTTGAATTTAAAGAATAATTACAAATGCAATTCTTTTCATCTGAATGATTACAGGTGTTCAAATGCATAGCAACATCTTATGGTACACATATAGGTTCTACATTGGGTCACTGATTCAAGGGAGAAGGCAACTTTTCTCCAATGCCCATCATTCCATAAAAAGAAACATTTTTTAAAAAATTTATTCTGCCTTTTTTCCCATTTGTACATGTAATTTGCTCACAGAGATGCATGCTTCATAATATATATATGTTTTAAAAGATACTTTGCTAAGGTTATGTTTTCAATTGAGAATGTGTCAGGAACACATAGATTTTTGTGTTTTTTTTTAACCTTCCGACTGAAAAATTGACAAGTTTGTCAAAGACTATCATGAGTAGCTAAGGAAAGAAGGGAAGCGAAAGGCAAGGGAGAAAAAGAAAGATACGCCCAATTGAATGCAGAATTACAGAGAATAGTTAGAAGAGATAAGAATGCCTTCTTAAATGAACAGTGCAAAGAAATAGAAGAAAACAATAGAATAGGGAGGACCAGAGATCTTTTCGAGAAAATTGGAGAGATGAAGGGAACGTTTAATGCAAAAATGGGCATGATAAAGGACCAAAATGGCAGGGACCTAACAGAGGCAGAAGAGATTAAGAAGAGATGGCAAAATTACACAGAAGAACTATACAAGAATGAGCTTAATGTCCCTGATAACCACAATGAGGTGGTCACTGACCTTGAGCCAGACATCCTAGAATGTGAAGTGAAGTGGGCCTTAGAAAAGCTGAGCAACAACAAAGCTAGTGGAGGTGACAGTATTCCAGCTGAGCTATTCAAAATCTTAAAAGATGATGCACTAAAAGTGCTACACACAATTTGCCAGCAAATTTGAAAAACTCAACAGTGGCCACAGGATTGGAAAAGATCAGTTTACATTCCAATTACAAAGAAAGGCAGTGCCAAAGAATGTTCAAACTATCGCACCATTGCACTCATTTCTCATGCTAGTAAAGTTATGCTTAAAATCCTACAAGCTAGACTCCAGCAGTATGTGGATCGAGAACTACCAGAAGTACAGGCAGGATTTCGAAGAGGCAGAGGAACTAGAGATCAAATTGCCAACATACGCTGGATCATGGAGAAAGCTAGAGTTCCAGAAAAACATCTACTTCTGCTTCATTGACTATGCTAAAGCCTTTGATTGTGTGGATCATAACAAACTCTGGCAAGTTCTTAAAGAGATGGGAGTACCAGACCATCTTATTTGTCTCTTGAGAAACCTATATGTGGGCCAAGAAGCAACAGTGAGAACTGGACACGGAACCACTGATTGGTTCAAAATTGGCAAAGGAGTCTGGCAAAGCTGTATACTGTCGCCCTGCCTATTTAACTTATATGCAGAGCACATCATGAGAAAGGCAGGGCTAGATGAATCAAAAGTTGGAATTAAGATTGCCAGAAGAAATATCAACAACCTAAGATATGCAGATGATACCACTCTAACGGCAGAAAGTGAAGAAGAACTAAAGAGCCTCTTGTTGCGGGTGAAGAAGAAGAGTGCAAAAGTTGGGTTGAAACTAAACATTAAGAAAACCAAGATCATGGCATCCGGCCCTCTCAATTCCTGGCAAATAGATGGGGAAGAAATGAAGGTAGTGACAGATTTTATTTTCCTGGGCTCCAAGATCACTGCAGATGGGGACTGTAGCCAAGAAATTAAAAGACGCTTGCTCCTGGGGAGGAAAGCCATGGCAAATCTAGACAGCATACTAAAAAGCAGAGATATCGCCCTGTCAACAAAAGTGCGTATAGTCAAGGCTATGGTCTTCCCAGTTGCAATGTATGGCAGTGAAAGTTGGACCATAAAAAAGGCTGAGCGCCAAAGAATTGAGGCCTTTGAACTGTGTTGCTGGAGAAGACTCCTGCAAGTCTCTTGGACTGCAAGGCGATCAAACCGGTCAGTCCTAGAGGAGATCAACCCTGACTGCTCTTTAGAAGGCCAGATCCTGAAGCTAAAACTCAAATACTTTGGCCACCTAATGAGAAGGAAGGATTCACTGGAGAAGAGCCTAATGCTGGGAAAGATTGAGGGCAATAGAAGAAAGGGATGACAGAGAATGAGGTGGCTGGATGGAGTCACTGAAGTAGTAGGCGTGAGCTTAAATGGACTCCAGAAGATGGTAGAGGACAGGAAGGCCTGGAGGAACGTTGTCCATAGGGTCGCGATGGGTCGGACACGACTTCGCAGCTAACAAGAACAAGAACATCATGAGTAGCTGGGAAGTTGCTGACAAGTTCAGCAAAATCTGCTTCCCACCAGTGAAGGAAGAGAATATCAGGCAGATTTATTTTTCCTTGACATCTACCATGCTGTTCTGAGAAACAGCAAGGCTGCCAAAGGCCTTTTTATGTTGCCCTATGCTTTGGTTCATAATCAGGGTTTTGTAGGTCTTTTAGCAGGTGATTATAATTAGAGCTTTACCTGCCCTTTGCTCAGTGCTCTTTGTTTATGTGTAATTATGTCTTATATTTTTCCAATGACATTTGCTGTTTTACTAATTGCTATATATACCACCCAGAGTTGCTTCTTGTGAATTGGGCAGCCATATAAATATGACTTATAAATAATATATTGTAACACTCTGTGGTACGAAACTTGTTGTGTAGTGTGCAGATTTGTGTTTATAAAGATGCCCTTATAAGCTGTTCAATCAAAGTTTGAAAGTTCCCAAAAACCAATATTCCATGTCATCAATGAAAATTTTCAGTCATCCAGGAAGAATTGTCTGGAAGGGGAAGCATGGCAACTGGACTTATTTTCTTGCTGGTGTCACTGCTCATCCAAACAGCTTCTTCAGTCTGAATAAGTTTTAATTTTAGGAGGTGGCACATTCCAATGACTCTCTGCCTGCTCAGATTACCTCTAACCATCTTGTTCAGACTGAAGAAGTTGCTTGGATGGGCAGCAAAATATCTCAAACCAACAAGAAAATAAATCCAGTTGTCCTGACTCAACTTCCAGACAATAATCCATGTCCTTCACTCAACCTGCGTATTCTGCTAGAGTTTGCATTTCTTTTGGAGCCCTTCTCAGACTTAGCTGTCTCAGATTTTGGCTGAAATCCTTTGGGGGTGAGTCTCTAGTTCACCTGTTTCTAGCAATAGTTATGGCTCACAGAAACAGGATGATATATTCTTCTACAATTGCTTCAGGTTTCTTTTTTTTCCCTGCTATGTTAAAGTTTGCATTTGTGTTTGATTGGGCTGGGTTTCAATATTATTTTTCATATCCATTCCTTGCATTAGCTCTACTCTATCCCATAGTTTTAGGATCCCAATTCTTGCTTTTCTTGAGCTATCTTGGTGCCTCATTTGCCTAGAGAGATCTTTGCTTTGATTAAAAACTTCCCCACTGACAGCAAATCACGGGCATATGAACTTTCTGTTTCCATTTGCTGTTCTCTTGTAGTAAATAGTATCTCTTGAATAAATATCTGGTTTAATGATCAGTGGTTCTGGGATAATGCAGAGGATTTAGAGTAGTGTTTCTGAAGGACTTCAACTCCTAGAACTCTTAGTAATGGCCATGATGGTTGGGGAATTCTGGGAGTTGAAGTTGCCATATCTTAAAATTCCTAAAAGTTTGGAAACACTGATTAAGAACATTTAGTACAGGTAATCTTTGACTTATACCCACAACTGAGCCCAACATTTATGTTGCTAAGTAAGACAAATAAGTTTTGTCCCATTTACGATTGTTCTTCCAGTTGTTAAGTGAATCTGGCTTCCCTGTTGACTTTGCTCATCACAAGGTTGCAAAAGGTGATCACATGACCCTGGGACACTGCAACCGTCACAGATATGAGCCCATTGATAAGTGTCTGAATTTTGCTCATATGACCATGGGGATGCTGCAATGGATGTAAGTATGAAAAATGGTCATAAGTCACTTTTTTCAGTTCGGTTGTAACTTCAAATGGTCATTAAATGAATGGTTGTAAATTGAGGGTTAATTGTAATGTACTGTCAGAGCAGTTGAGCCGATCACACCAATTAGTCACCATTTAATTCTGTTCTTATACCAAGTTCTGAAACTGGCTTGCAATGGCTAAATATCAATTTAGTCTCTTTATTAGAAGCCATAGAAATGGCTGTTCAATACTAAATAGTTTCTGGAGACTGAGAAACTTGAGATACTTTGCCTTCTTAAAACTCAGAATCCAGCCTACAGATGAGAGGATATAGCCTGTGCACATTCTGACTTTATAAAAATGAAGTGCACAGTTTTCTTCTTCTTTACTCTGGAATAAACAATTATAATGCTGTCATTGTCTATTTCATTTCCTTGTCCTTTTCCTTTCAAAATCTATATATTTCACATATGTGGCCCTGTATTTTACAAAAACATTTTTGGCGGACATAAATTAATATATTTTTTTTCATTTATATGGATTTTTTTTATTTGTTATTTGGTGAACTCTAAACATAGTATACAAATTACTGCATTCTGAATACAAGAGCTGGTGCAATGTAGCAATTAAGATGATGGAATATGGCTTGGGATATCCCAACTAAAATCTATCCTCAACCATGGAAACTCAATGGTAATTTGAGTTTCACTTTCTCTTAGTCCAGTCAACCTCATCCTGATTTTTTTATATATATAAAATATTCTGCGCTTCATTGTTAGATGACTTAATAATTGGTATTTTGAACATAGATCTTTTTAACATTTATATTTTACTGTGTTCTACTAACCTAGATGAAATGTTAATATATATTACTAGTTCATGTGTGATGTGCCATATGGTAAATAAATAAATAGTGAGAATAAAATGAAAGCAAAATCTCCATTCAGGAAAGGTTGGATAATAAATATAATAAACTAATAAACAATAGCATGGAAAAACAATTCCTCATGTCCATCTTGTACTCTTTCTCTATGTATTTCATTGGGATATAGGACTTTAGTTACAGTGGGATACAGGACTTTAGTTTGATCCATTAAGTCCCTTCTAATGCTTTTATGAAAGAGTCCAGTATTTCAGTGTCAGAGCTTGATACTGTAAGCAAAGTTATTTTTTGTTTTCTGTCCAGACATTGATCCCTATCAAGACATAGAAGTATTTATGAAATATACTAATGCATCTTCCCTAAAACCTCTGTCCCCAAAACTATGATAAAGTTGAAAGTAGTTCTTAGATTAATTCATGCATAGAAGGTTGAAAGTAACAAGTAGCAAGACAAGTTACTAAACATTATACCATGAATTGATTGTCCTCCTGTTTTAGAATCCTTCCTCATTATTTGTTATAGTTTAATTTGTGTAAATTTCCAAGTTTAATTCAGCTTTCTCATTTAAGCCTAGAGGGTAAGAACCTGGAATCCCTACGGGCTAAAAGAGAATACGATACCATTATACAACAAACTATATTTTATTTTCAAAATATATTTAAAATGGCAGTCCTGGCTACATGAACCCTGCTTCCCTACGTAATGAAAAGTAGTGGTAATGGTATTGGGTCACATAAAAAATAGCTGTCATTGCTATTCTTGATGAACTTGTGAATATATCTCAAATTTTATTCTCAGATTTGTCATCTTACTGCCTTGTGCTGAATCTGAGCTTGTTGGCTTGATGACACGATTCGCATCTTCATGAAGACTGCCAAACCAGTCTTTTAGACGGGATGCAAGATTTCGCAGTTCCTTGTCTGTACAAGCTGCAAAAAGAATGACAGCAATTATATGACAGATAACATCATAAACATAGCCTTATCAAAGATTATTTTTGTTTACTGCCTGAAGAATAAACTTTGATTCCAAGACAACTGAATTTTCAAAGAGAAATTTTATAGCAGGTCAAAGGGTAAAAGTGTATCAAGAACACACAAAGCATCACAACAAGATTTATTATTATACTTGAATTTTGACTAAATGGGAGACCTAATTTATGATGTACAATCTGGACACAAATCCATCTTCTGTTGCTTCTCACTGATGTGTGGGATTTTTCTATTTTGTTTTTTTGGTAATAGGTATCACCTTTTAGATCTTCCAAGAAAGGACATCAATCAAACAGCAGTAGGAAAAAATAGCACTGCTATTAGAACAAGAACCTGGATATAATTTATCACCTTGTTTGGTTTAGCTTAAAGTTATTGATATGCCAGTAGGAAATCTTTTAATGTAAGGTTTCATTTTTTCAGTTCGATGGCATTTTTAAATCCCTTCTCTATTCTTAAAGTATATTTAAACTTGTAGCAGGCACTAAAACATTTCAATAATAAAACATTATAAATAAAGAGATAAAAAAGTACACAAAAGCATACAGATGTTGTTGTGTGTAAGTGTCTGTATGCATTTGTGATCTTTAATACTGAAATATTCAATAATTCTGTCCAGAAAAAAAATTGTATAGATGGAGATAATTCATTACAAAGTGTGTTGTTGGTGTACAGTAATTAAAAAAGAGAAGCATGATTAAAGCAACCTTAAATTAAAACATTCTTCATGTGATGTTAATTTTTTATCCAGTGCTGAAAAGCTAATCTTTAGTTTTCCAGCCAGCATTGTTATAGCAAAAATAGCAGCTTACAACATAAATTAAATTATTTTCTTATATTGCACCATTTTATATGTCTTGGGAAAAATAAACAATAAGCTTATATTAACATCAATTATTAAATATTGTTTGTTAATCCTTCAGTTTCCTCAAGATCTATCAGTCAACATTAAGAATCACATGGTTACTACCAGCAGAGATAGAACATGTATTGATTTGACCATAATCCCTGCAATGCAATCAACACATTAATATAAAACAATTCTATGGAGGTATCTCACCATTTATAATTATTTTTATAGTCAGTTCTTGATTTTATCCAAAATAAAAGGAATTGAGAAGGATTTTTATAGCATAACAAATTCCCTGTTGATTCCTTACATTCCAAATCCCAAGTTGTCTTAACATACTATTAAAAGGTTTGTTGTAATTGATGCTAGGCAACAGTACCAACCTTCCCTTAAAAAATTAAGAAGTTGGGTAGATGTTGGGTGGGAGACCTACCCGGAAAGTGTAAACTGTAGCCAAGACAGGAAATTAGGGGAATCCTAAAAGGCAAACTATTTCTATATTGTTTCCAAGAAAATTATATGGAATTTACCTCAACAGTTTACCATTCTATTCTAGATTTACATAATACTGAATAGACTCATTTGATTCTAGGATATAAACTATTAAGTGTTAATTTCAGGTGTAATAATATTCAGGTGTAATAAATATTAGCTTAAGACAAAAACTGAAAACTGAGTTCTTAAACTCATATTAATTTAAGAAAGAAAACTGAACTTGTATAATTTGAATTTCTGGCTGATTTTTCTTTGAAATAAATTTCACAGAAATAACAGGCACTGAAAAAGCACAGTATAATAGTAAACACTGAATTTCCAATCAGTGACTAATCTTATAGTCCTCCAAGTTACCATTTCTTGGACACGTATTTATTCATGCATTAAAACTTGTATGATCAAGGAATGAGAGAAAAAAGGACCAATGGTCAGAATGTTATTCCCTTTTCAAGTTCAAATTTCAAAAAGTAAGTTTTAAATACAGATTTGTGATCTCAGTATGAATAACTAAACACCAGGGAGAAACTGAATCACCTAAGAGATGAACATTTACTCAGTTAACTTGTACTACTAGATGTCTTTGGAATTTTGACTAAGATGAATTCATGCATTTTAACTGAAAAGCATGAAAGCAATTTGGTAAATCTGGACCTCTCCCATACTTTTGCTTATCATTTTTGCTTATCATTTCCTTGGTCTTAGTTTCTTTAATTAATTAGGAAAGTATGTATATGTATGGGTACTCAAGTAGCTAATTTTTAGCTATATACAGTATGAAGTAATAAGGCAAATGTAAGTGTCTGAAACAGGAATTAAGATTGTAGATTGAATAATTATATTAATTGCAGGTATTCTGACAAGCAATAATAAACAATGCTGTCATGTTAAATTCTTGGATTTTTCAGAGTAGGATCACAATTACATTGTTTTATTTAGTGACAGCCCTTTATAATAATTATCCCTCTGCGATCTCTTAATGGTAATATCATTTTTTCATGTTATCTAGATAAATATATCTACTATTCGTGGCCAGCAGAATCCATTATTTATGAAACAGGGCAGAAAAGATGTTCTAGCATTTGATTATCTTTAGTGATATAATTCACATATTCAAGCCATTTTATTATTCTTCACATGAGTTCATTCAAAAAATTAGGTAAGATTATTCAAATACAAAAGAAGATTTTCCTCCACACTTCATACAGTAATCCATGAATTAATGGACATGCTTCACATAATAACTTACAATGTAATATCTCCACTCACTACATATTCTAATATAGTCCCTTGAACTATCTCTATACAACCCAAGGAATGTCATTGTGTTGTACAAAGCTAGGAAATTGGATTTTTATTTAATGCAAGACATTTTAAAAAATAGTTTAAAAATGGAGCAAGAAAGAGAGATAGCATAGCAAAGGACAGAAGTGGTAGTCACAAGGATTATATATCAAAACCAAAATCAAATTCAATTGCATGAGCCAATATAATTAAAAGATTGTATCAGAACATTCAGCAAAATGGACTTTTATCTATGAAGCCAAAGAACAATCTTAGCAGCCAAAGAGCAATCACAGCAGGCATATAATGTATGTACATGTGTGTGTGTACAGCCATACACACAGATACGCATTTATATATACATGCACATAAACAAGAGAGACATACATCCACCTGATGGAATCCCAATCAGCTAGTGTCTACAATAATTCTGTTTTGCATTCAGTTTGCAAAATATCCTTACAAGATTTGTAATGAGCTACTTTTAGTCTGTTTGCTTTTTAGCAACGACCCTGTGCTATTATTTCATGTTCAGATAGTTTATTTTAAGATATTGGAACCATATATACAAAGGTTAGATTTTTTTCATACCAAACCTGGTCCTTTGACTTGTTGCACCTAAATGTATGTACATTACCTTAATTCATTAGCATCTCATCATCCATTTTAATACACTACTTCAACTTTCCAAGACAATCTTTGAACTACCACTTCTGAATGTGAAGCCTTATATACTATGTATACTGTGTACAATCTATGTACCTTGGATAATTTATTCTTTTATTCCATGATGAGTACCCCTTCTATTCCCTCATCTAAATCATTTATAAAGATATTGAAAAGTACTGTGCCTCAGACAGAACCTTGCGGTTCCCCAGTTAGCAACTGCACAGTTCTAGAGGAAAAAGATGCAGCTGTTTTCAGATGATGCTGAAAGGACTACAATTGCATTCCTTTGTGCTGCAAAACACTTTTTAAAAACTGAATTCTAAGGTGATGCATAACCCTACTTATCAACATACCTATATTATATTTTGGTGCTTAAAAGAAATTGAAATTATAGTTTCTGGCTCTGCTTTCATTGAGAATTTGCGACTACAGAGCAGTTAATGGAACATCAGATAAAAGGCAAGAAATTATTCTGCTGCTTTAATTTAATGCTAAATTTTGAGTCTGATGACAGGCTCAACAACTGAAGCTTCAGTATACAGTCAGGACTAAGCTAGGGCTGTTTTTGAGTAAAGTTTATGTAACTGTATAAATATTTGTTGATCTGCCTCCCAGCAGAAACTACTATTATTCTTTTAGTGAAATTAAATGCATGTCTAGTATCCTTAGGCATGGTATGGTTCTAGTTCTTGAAAATAGCTTTTAAGGCCAAATGAGTGGTATCAAGTCTTTTAAAACTGCCAGGTTCTGCATACTTATCTGCTTACCTGCACACATTTCTCTTTCAGAAAGCTCAAGGCCCTTTGGCACATATATTAAATATTATAGTGAAAAGTTGAAAGTTTGGAGAATTCAGATTGTTTTGCTCCATGCTGAACTGTTCATCAGTCTAAAGGAGAAAGTATGATCATGCAAGCTATCTCAGCACGCATTTTAATTATAATAATGAACAATATTCGAGCAGTCTGATTCAGAGATCCAGATGAAATCCAGATGACAAATGTTATATTCCATATAGATGAGAAAAGGACTGCAAATCAATACTGTAATGTGCACCTAATTCAGAGGCAGTGTATTTTTTTTAACTATGTTATAGATAAATGGGTTGGAAGGAAATGGTCTTTCAAATCAAGCTCCTTCTTTTCATAAAGGTGGGAAGTATTTCTTTGGAGAGATCCTGAATGGCATCAATTCTGATAACACTCAGGAAGCTAATGAAGACCTGGAGGTTCTCCCAGGCCACTGAATAGGTTGGCAGTGGAGCTCCTGCTGTAAGGGGTATTTTGTATAGATGCCTGTCTTCTGGCTATAGATGACTATTTCTCTTTTATGGCGTTGTTCTTGATTTTTAAATCGGAAGTAACTCAGAATTGTTTAGGAATCGGGTGGCTGTCAATGAATGAATGAGTGGGAAAGGGACATAAGTTTTTCTCCCCTGAAATGTATATATGGTCAGTTCATATTTACACGAGTTTCCAAAGAACTGTCCACCTCTGCATAGTGTCACTGATCAACCTACTAGGAAGCAAAGGCTTTGTCTGGGTAACTGCTTTAGGTCTTTCCCTCACACCTGATCCCATAAACAAAGTCAATAGAGAATAAGACTCTATAATAGTAGCTGTGAGATAAATAGTGGTTTCCTAGAGCAGAATATTTTAAATTAAAAAATTAAGTTAAATTAATATTTTGTTCTTGGGTCCCTATATTCTTCCTATATTTAAAAATTAGAGAAGTGTTGCTTATGTTAGTGAACCACCATATGTTTGTATGGGTTATATTTATCAATATTTACTGTATTAAAAATTAAAACGGATGCATTTGTAAAAATATTTATTTATTGAATCATCTCAAAATAACATCCTTGAGGCCATTAGACTTTAACATAAATTTATTTATTTTTTATTTTAATTCCATTTATATCCCACCCTTCTCCGAAGACTCAGGGCGGCTTACAAGTATTAGTGCATGGAAAAAAACTGTGGACTTTTTAATCAATAAAAAATAATAATAGTGAGAAGACTGACATTGCTTTATTTTTTTTAAAAAAAATATCATCAATATGTGGCAAACAATTTTGATTTTGCAGATTCCTGAATGGTTCTTGGGGGATCTACAAGGATCTTCAGGCTGTATTTTGAGAGAAGCTGCCCTGTGAGCACACATGTAAGATATGAAGGGTACCAGACACATTAGGGCAGACTGTTCCATTCACCTCTAAACAAAATAGAGGTAGGATATTCCTATGTATTTGCTCTATGTTGTTAAAATATACACCCAAAGAAATTAGAAATAAAGCAAGACAATATATCTGCACCGAAACAAGAACCTCCAGTAAAAAACGAGATTGCCCCTCCCCACCCTTCCCCTTCCGTTCCCTTAATTCCTGCTGTTTTCCCCATTTATTTTGCTTGTAGGAAGTTTGCACAGAGAAAGTCAGTGCAGATGTTGGCAGGAAGTTGCAAGTTCAAGGCCTTCCTTCCTTCTTCCTTCCTTCCATCCATCCATCCATCCATCCATCTCTGTATTTTAACTTTCTCTTTCAGTACAGAAAAAGTCTCAAGACAGAGGGAATGTGAGGTGCATGGGATAAAAGCTATTTTTTCTTTGCCCTTCAATTTTTCTTATTGCTGCAATACCTTGTTTAGATTTTTATTCTGACTAGTTCCAGAAGGTCAGAGTAAGACACAATATAATTCTTAACAACAAAAATATTACCAAGAGGGGCAGTTTGATGAAAATTGGAACAAATGGATATAAATTGCTAAATTGCAAGGGCAAATTTTAAATAAAGGTAGTTCTCGATTTATGACCACAATTGAGCCCAAAATTTCTGTTGTTAAGTGAGATATTTGCTAAGTGAGTTTTGTCCCATTTTATGAGCTTTCTTGCCACAACTGTTAAGTGAATCACTGCAGTTGATAAGTTATCATGGCGGTTGTTAATGAATCTGGCTACATATTAAAGTGAAATAGGACTGAACTTTCTATTAAGGGATATGTGAATTAGATCTAGATATGGACATGCACACCAAAATCATTCCGAGTGGATATTCTTACACATCTTGACACAATTTGAATTAGCTTGCTAGGCTATCTATTTTTTCCCCAATTGTTGACCTAAACTGTTAGAGCCTTAAGAAATTCTCAAGCAGATTTATCACAATTTCTCTCTTGCACAAAGAAACAAATTGCAAAATGGTGGTCATGATGTAGAAACTGATTAAGTCTAGATTTTATTTTGTAAGAAATAGACACATTATGATTGTGAAAATATGTTTGTGAAAATATAAAAACAATGCTCAAAAACCAAAAACATGACTGGGTAAAGATTTCAGATGATGATGATGATGAAGAAGAAGCATTGCACAGCCAGCCAGATGTTCAGACTGGGTTTTTGTCTACTTATCGAGTCCTTACCAAGGACCTGGGATAGACAGATGTGGATGTTTGATGGTGTTACTACTGCTACTACTACTACTACTACTACTACTACTACTGCTACTACTATTACTGTTGTTGTTGTATCATAATACTAAGTAGTGACTAACACAAAGAGAGTAAAGTAGACAAATCATCTTCTTTCTGCATAACTGGGTGGGGGGTATCACAGAATTTAGTTTCCATGGATTAGATTTTTTTAAAAGCATGGTATATGTCCTACTTTAAAAGTTATTTGTATTCATCCTCAATTCATTCATTTCTGAAATGCAAAAAATGTTGATAATAGCAAAAATTCTGAATCCCTTCCTTTTAAAGTTTCTCATTTCAAAGTCATCAAAGTGATACAAATCCATAACTATCAACAGGTACTTCTTGGTATAGTCATCATCAGACATCTCATTTTTTTATGAGTGCACCCCTTTGCAAACCTATTCAGAAGTAAGACTCACTAAAGTTAAGGAGACTGATTTTCAAGTAAATTTGCATAGGACTGCAGCTTCAGTGCAGGAGTGCAGAAAATCATTTTGTGCTGTTTTTATTATTGAATGCAGTTAATGAAGTATTCTGGTGCTGTTTAAGAAGGATGAAATTGAAGAACATACACAGGCAGCTCCACTCAAATGCATTTGACATCTGAAATTAATTAAATCCCTGCTGGTTATTCTTTTTATTTTAATAATTTTTTTTTAAAAAAATGATGTTTTCATAATTTCTTCCTTTTATTACATACCCTGGGGAAATCCTTTTATTTACTTAGTATGAAAGAACACAAATAAGAAATTATTAACTACTTGCACAGATTTAAATGATTTACTTCAAGCTGAGCTGTTTACTCAACGTAATCCTATGCAAGGCATTATGGAGCTTTCTTTACTCATGAGCTATGTAGCTGGGTTGGCTTTCAGAATATCTCACAACTCTGCGGGACATGCAATCTGTTTGTTTGTAAGACGTCCTTCTTAAAAGCGAAACACTGCAAGACAATACCCAGATCAGACACTGAAAAACTAACTTGTCTCTTCTACCAGGTTGAAAAGATTGATATGCTTAATTTGGCTGAAAAAATGGCTTTTTTCTGGACCTATTGTAGGAAATGATGAGAAAAATTTGATTAACTGGAAGATGACAGTAGAGACCTTGATGCTGTCTGAGCTTGGTTGTTGGCTTGTAGATGTTTCATTACTCAACTAGATAACATCATTATTGCCTGCCACCCTCAGTATCCACTGCTGATATTACTAGTCTGGTAATGATACATCTGCAACTCAACAACTGACAGCATCAAGGACTCCACAGTTCATCCCTGGCGTACATATATTCTCTTCTATTAGGAAATGACTAACACTACTTTTGAAAGCTGGTACAAAATTCAATAAAATAATTAAAACAATTCTTTCCCACTCTGGTCTATTATAAAGTCTATAAAGGCAGTCTATAAAGTGAGACTTCTGGTGAATATTTGTTTTCTCTGAGCCCTCCATATAAGGCAATTGGGTTTCACAATTGCTGTTAGAAATGTTCCTAATTGTTCATCTTTTTGAACCATCAGGAGTTTCTTATTCTAGTACTCCAGACTGAAGACTATCTAAACTCTTTGTCTCCAGGAAATGCTGCAATTGCCATATGAGCATTAGTTAGGAAAAGCACTATGTCACCATTGTGGAAGCCTGGCAGAACAGGTAGAATCTATGGTGAAATAACCTACCCACGAGAAACAACACCTACATATCATTCCTATTAAGCTTTATTTTCATCCTGTCCATCAATGACATCAATGTGAACCTTATAGATGGACAGCAGTTAGCTCTTACTCAAAGAGGAAAAGTTCAGCTTAAATGCCTGAGGAAACCTACTTCACATTTTCACATAGGTAGACTTTTCTGAACTAAGTATTAGCTACTGTATGAAAATCAGTGTAGATACTGTCAGCATATACTGCCATACCCTGAATGACGAGAGTCATATTGCACTTTGACTATACCATAGATACTGTCTTTCCCCAAAATAAGACCTGGACTTGCATTTTTTTTGCTTCCAAAAGAGGCAGTAGATCTAACTTTCGGGGGATGTCTTATATTTTTCCTGATGCCTGCCTCACCTCACGACGGTGGCACCAACAGCCCATCCAGTAGGAGCCTACGTGGATGCTGACCCACTTCTGTGGCTGCTTATGGCCACTCATGGCAGGAGGTCGCCATGCCATGCCACTGCCACAAGGCGAGGCAGGTGGGGGAGGGGTGGGACTGCCCCAAGCACCCCATAGACTCCTAAACACTTTTCGCCCAGGAGACTGGAACCTCAATCTGCTTGCTAATGGGCCTTTTGGAAACTGAGGGATTCGCTCTGTTTCCAACTGCCCAATTTGCAAACAGACAAAGCTTCCAGTCTGTCATTTCTCCATCCAGGTGAAAAGTGTTTGGGTACCCCATAGGTGCCCAAACACTTTTTGCCCAGAGGGAGACTGGAACCTTCATCTGCTTGCTAATGGGCCTCTTGGAAACCGAGGGATTCGCTCTGTTTCCAAGCGCCCCATTTGCAAGCAGACAAACTTCCAGTCTCTGTCATTTCTCTGTCCAGGTAAAAAAGTGTTTGAGCACCTATGGGGCACTTGGAAACCAAGTGAATCACATACAGATCATAAATTTATTTACAGTTGATATAGATGGTCTTTCAGTTGTGATGTGGCATGAGGCATAATATACTCTTCTTATATAAACTTATTGAACGTAAACAAATTTTATTATTTTGTCTTTCAGAGATGTTCATTCTTCTTTCTTAAACTCATTATTAATTGTCTCAGGTTAATATGAGTAGTTAAGCTGAAGTATTGCAATTCTTATATACTTCCTGCTTTGTTATGTCATGCCACAATCTGACATAGTCTTAATATACAGATAGTAATTAGCAAGGAGGCACAGACTGTTATTGCTCAAAAGATGTATGATGAATAAAAGAGATGCCTACATTTTAAAAATCTAACAAAAAACTGTCCAGCTAAGGGTAATTCCAATTGTCCCCCTATGCCTGAAGAGATTTTTTCCCGATCAGTGTGTGCTACCTGCTCTAATGTATGCCAGTGAAATGTGAACACTAACCTCACAATTGATACAAAAGCTACCAGTGGCACAAAGAGCCGTGGAAAGATATATGCTTGGCATTACAAGACAAGATAGAAAGACCTGCACATGGATTAGAGAACAAATGAAAGTATACGATGCCATCAAGAGAGTAAAAGAATTGAAATGGGAATTGAACTGATGGCAGGTGGACCAAGGCAGCCATAGAATGGATCCCACTAGATAAAAGGTGTCCACAAAAGAGACCTAAAACAAGATGGATCGACGACATCAGCAAATATTGCGGGTCCAATTGGCAAAAGAAAGCTCAGGACCGTATAGGTTGGAAACAGGAGGATGAGGTCTTCATCCTGCAGTGGATAGACAATGGCTAAAACAATGATGATATCTCCACCTATATCTTACATTCAAAATTATTGCTTGGAACTTGATCCTGAACAGCTAAGACTTTTCAAAATTGTCTAAAATGGATAAAATAAAATTTGAGTTTGATTTCTAATGACTATGTGGACAAATCCAAGTAGGGTTTGCCACTGCATCCTTCTAGGAGGGAGGGAGAGAGGGAGGGAGGGAGGGAGAGAGAAGGAATAAATGCTAGAGATAGAAAGACAGACAGATATTTCAATTTCTGAGTTTAGATTGTAACCCTGGGAATTGTTGGTAGCCTTCCATGAAAGTTCAAACAGCCCTTTTTAAAAGATAAACTAAGTCGATGTAGAAGCTGTGTTTTATTGTGATTCAGAAAAATATGCAAATATTTTGGAAATTATTTTATATTTAAATTACTCCACCAAGAATGAACAGCTGACATACATAAGGGGTTAAAGGTGGAAATAGACAGAACTAATAGCGGAACATTTAAATCAGTTAAAACAATGGTAAAATAATTTACAGATCAAATATTGATGATATATAAACTAAATTCTTTGAAATGTGAAAAGAATAAGATAGTCTAAAGGGAAAAATAAGATCAGGGTTTGGGGAATTTAAAATAAAATTAAAAAAACCTGAAAATGTCCTTTAAACTATTTTACCATGTAAAACTTAAATTTTGCTTCATTGCATGATCTTCCATAGCCCTGTCCACTAAGGGCTTGTTACTAAGATCTGAGATGATTGTGATTCATTTGAACTGTATGGTATTTCCCCAACTTTTCAAAAAAGACTCTTTGCTGAACTGACATAAATCTAACTCATTCTGGTTGCAGCAAGATGAAAATGTCACCTGCAAGTCAGCATTACATGCCTATGAATATCATTTTTTTCCTCCATTAATGTATGTTTTTGTACGCCCAGCTGATTTTGGTTTTAAATAATGTGTGTCCTCTGGGTCTTATCTCTATGTTTCTCACTGAACGTTATCATGTCTTCTACCATGAGGGCTTCATTAAAGTAGAATGCTGTCATGCAGGGAATTAGTTTCAACTGGGAAAAACAGTGGCTTCAAAAGGAAAATTAGGTATACTGGAGCACCAAGGTTTGCTTGTATTCAGAGTGGTCCCAAAGGATCATTCCTGCAATTTTCGGAAAACTTAAAGGTGATGACTGTGCAAATATGGAAAAACCCAGTTCCCCAATGCAAGGCAGTGGAAAAAACTTCATGGAAAGAACAAAGTATCTTTCTACCCTGCTGTGTTGGCTAAATTGAAATAAATGAAACATGCTGGCTGGGTATTTTGAAGAACAATTTTTAAGCAAGTGAAGTTCTGACTTGATAAACAAGGCAGAACAGGCAAACTAGCCCAAGAAGTTTGCATTCAAATCAAGGTGCGTTAAAACAAGATAGAAGGACTGCTGGTTCAGGCTGTCAACTTTAATGCAGAGAATTAATTCATACAGTGAGATGCCCTCTTATACATTATTGACAAAACCAAATATAACTAGTTTTTAAGATGAAACTGTATGTCATGGTTGAATATTTTTAGCATTCTTGGAGAAGGAAATGCTGTCACGTGGATGTTCTTTCTATATGTATTTTCAGAGACAGGTTTAGATAGATATACAAAGTATCATGTAAGCAATTCAGTTGACAGTGAAGTCCCAAAATATCTCTAGAACTCTGAACTTATTCTGTAAGCATAGATTTCTTGCTTATTTATGAATTGATTTGAATTTATTATAGTCATCCAAATCTAAAAGATAATGTTTCCCTTGGTTTCTGTAATTTTCTTAAATGTCTCTAATACTTCCCATTGTTATGGTTATTAATTTCTTTCCATTGCTTGCAGATTTTTAGCTCCTCTGAAACCTACTTACTATCTGTTCCCCACAGTATCTGTGCTGTGTTTGACTCACAATTTTCTATTGTTTCTTTGCAGAACTGTTGAATGAGGGTATAGGGAGGAACTGCAGGCACTGTATAAGCCTCTCACAGTCACTTCACTATGCTGAAATAGGCAGGATATCAATTAAAACAAACAAACAAACAAATAAAATCCCATATATTGAGATACTGCAAGGAGGAAAAGCTGGACTTTTGCAGGTTTAAGTTTTGACTTTTCCTAAATGTATTTGTGTGGAATGCCTGTGTATCATTGATCTCTAGATTCTGCCCAAACGTCCATAAAGGCCAATAGCAGTTGATCACAACTCTTTAATATGAAAGATCCTCTTTTTTTCTCATATAAAGAACAACTGCATATCCGTTTCTGTTTTCCTTCAATAATACTGCTAAGTAATTCATATTAAGAAAAATGAATACTTCTTATCATTGTGCTCCTCTCCCAGAAGTGAAAAATGAAATGTCACTCTGGCTATTTAATTAGGGTCCGGAAACAAGAAAAGGATATCTACTTTCTGCTCCTCAGGTTACATGTCATGGGATGATTTTATAAGGTTAAAATAATCAATATACATTTTTTGTCTATACCAACGTTATTGAAGAAAACAGTGCATGTAATTGCCTGACGTCTTTGAAGACTCACAGGCCAACATATGTATTGATCTATCTGAAGTAAAATCTCTGCTGAAATGTGCTCACATAATAAAATTATTGCCTCAGAATCAACATGCAAGTCTACTGCAGCAAAAAGAGACTGAAAATGAAGGAAATTATGCAGAGGAATATAAATCCATCCTGAATCTGACACTTAAGCAACTGGATTAGTATCCAGTATAGAAAGCTTTGCCATGTCTGTGGTCTCTCATGCTCCCTCTAGCTATACAGTAAAATAATTGTTTCCCCTACCACAGTTCTCAAATGGACCTTTATAGTTGCCAATAAAAAACCGTGGAATGAATAAATTAAACCTCCTCAGATCCAAAATAAGATGATGTGAAAATGGAGGAACTAATCCAATTTTAAATTTTTACCAATTCTGGAGAAAACTAAAGTTACCAAAAAAAATATGCAGACAGGGAACAGTATTCTGGAAGATGGCATAAGACTCCATTTACATTTAGATCTGATGTGGTTCATTCAAACCAATCTCCTGTCTGGCCTCATGGTAGTGTTCTGAATAATTATTTCATCAGAATGCCTATGGATGAATCCATTCAAAATGTTGGCAATTAAAAAAAAGTCTTGAAAGAGGTCCAGCCAAGCATTCTTTACAACCAAGGATCAGAAATCTAGATAAAAGTTTTATATTAGGCATACATCAGCAGCATTACAGCAGAGACAATTTAATTGCTAACAGTTTACTGATATATAATATGAGTACTTAAGAGGTCTCTTTTATAACATGAATGCACTTTTATAAAATTTCATTGTATGTCTAAATTTATGTTATGCCTGAACAGTTCCAGTTATCAATTTGATTCAAGACCTGATTAGGTTTCAGTTTTACATAATTTTCTCTATGTAACCTCTGATTTTATAACACTCTCAGTAGGAAAGGATATAACAGAGGATTAATGGAAAATGGGGCCACTATTGCTGTTCTAATAAAAGGCAAAGTGGGGACAGATATGCAGATTTCAGGGATAGAATTCTCCATATTAAGATGTGACACAACAGCTTTCATAACAGAAAGTTTGGACAACCTTGTAAAAAAAACCTTTGAATGCCACTCTCTTTGCCAGCAAGTGCAAGAGGTTAGACTTTAAAATGATATTTATCGTACAACAATGCAAGAGCTCAGGAAAATAAGCAAGCTTACTTCAGAATCCATATTCCATGCAGGGAAATCCAAGATCCAAGAATAAGAACTGAGAAAAATATAGTTTTCACATTGACAAAGATCAATCAGAAAATCAGATCCAAGGTGAGAAAATTACATGCCAAATGAAGACTGGATTTCTGATCACTTTTTTAAAGGTTTAAGTCAGGGATGCTGATTTTCCTAGTCATGTTTTCTTCTTTTGTAGAACATAATTAAATGTCTTTGTTTTACTCACTTGATCCTTTTGCACGTGCAAGACCTGGTCATCTATTCCTGCCCCAGCTCCAAATTAGGTGATTTAGCTTAGCTTCTGTGTCAGGTGACTCAGTCTACTGCTATGCATCTCCAACAAGTGGCTGATTACTTGATTGCTTTCGAACTGCGGGGTCATTCTCTAACAGTTCCAGCTTTTTCTGAATGTCATATATAAATATCTAAAAGCTCATTACCTCCTGAGTTACGAGGTCAAAATCTATTAAGTCCTGCTCTTCCATGCAGTGTCTGACTCATCAGATAGGCTCATAACAGCCACACAAAGAATCAAAGATCTATCTAGGTAGAATTGAAGTGAGTTGTAGCTTTGTAGCAATGCACATAAACCCTCACTTCTCCAAATAAATGTAACAGTAACAGGAAAGTCCCTAGAACAGAGATCCCCAACCCCTGATCCTTGGACTGGCACCAGGTCCATGGATATCAGACACCGACCCATGCAAACAAGCGAAGCCCCATCTGCAGGATGCAGGCAGCACATGAAACCACACCCCTTCTGGTTTGTGGAAAAACCTCTCTCCACGGAACTGATCTCTGGTGCCCAAAACGTTGGAGGATGCTGCCCTAGAATGAAGGGAAAGTCAGCAAGATTCCATTGCAGTGACTGTCTTGTCACAGTGTTCCAATTGCTAAGGGGCTGCCATAAAGACGAGGGGGTCAATCTATTTTCCAAAGCACCTGAAGGCAGGACAAGAAGCAATATATGGAAACTAATCACAGAGAGAACCAATCTAGAACTTAGAAGAAATTTCCTGACATTTAGAGCAATTAATCAGTGGAACGACTTGCCTCAGAAGTTATGGGTGCTCCAACACTGAAGGTTTTAAGAAAAGATTGGACAATCATTTGTCTGAAATGATATATGCCTTCCTACATGAGCAAGAAGTTTGACTAGAAAACCTCCAAGGTCCCTTCCAACTCTGCTATTCCGAAACAACATTGATAAGAAATGACTTGAATGGCATCAGGAAATCAGTTTACTAACTAGCCAGTTGGAAATGCAGGTAGTCAGGGAACGTTTGAGGAAGAAATGGTGAATGGAAAATGGCTCTGCTGAGAGCAGAGCTGACAACCACAACAGAAGCAAGAGCCAGTGTGAGTGGACTGTCTCTTCGTGATTCCTCTCCAGACTAGGAAAGGATCTGGGATCAACCACAAGTGACCCTAAAACAGCCATCTTCCATGGATTTAGAGCTCTGGGATGTGAGACAATGTCATCTTAGCCCAGCCTCTAGTTGATGCCTTTTAAAAGGAAGGGTGATTAATAAGTTGATTTTGGAAAGTTACAACTGGACTAAGGTCCAGATGGATTTGAAATAAGATTTTGAAATTAATTATAAGAATCCTCATGGTAAAATTGTGTTATTTTGAATTCTTAAAAAATAGAATGGATCTTTGAATATAAGACACTGGAGGGAACCCAAATGAACTAAAGATTACAGGTAAAGAATTAAATTTATCTTACATTTGATTTACAAATTCATAATGGAGCAAAATACTTTAACACTGGATGATATGTGTGAACAATGGATCCAAACATTAATTTTAAGAGTCATCTGCCATTATAGGCAGACTATGTTTAGAAGAAGTTATAAAGATGAATGACTTTTACAAGACTGAGTCTGATTTGGAAGTAGATTTAAAATTGACAGGCTACAAGAGTAATGTGAAAAAAAGATGCTATATTGGATATACAAATGAAACCAGTTAATGTTTTGATAATTAAAACAGATATACAAATAACAAACCAAAATGTTATCTGAATAAGTATTCTATATTGCATTTACAAAAAAAGACTTGTAAGCTTTGTGAGAAAAGATTTTTAAAAAATGCAATGTATTTTATTGAGGAATACTGGATTATTGACATTAGAGGGACATGAATTATAGTTGGGATGGCATGCCTTCATATGGTATGGGAAAAATAGAATACACAGCTATTTCCAGAGACATCATATCAGGAATTCTTTATTGATGGTTTGGAAGAAAATAAAGAGAAAGCATTACTTGAGGATTCCAGATTGGCTCTCAACTATGGAAGCGTTAATACACCCCAATATGTTTAACATGGGAAACATTATAAGATATAAAGACCTACTAACAGACACAGGGAAGCTGAAAACCAAACAACAATTAGAGGAACAAGAAATAAAGATGGATTGGTATATGAGAATGCAAATACAATCTAGATATGAAAAAGATTCTAAAATAGATGGTTTTAATTTGGGGAGAACAGAATTAGATGAAATACTTACGGGAACTGAAGAAAAATGGATTAAAAAATGTATAGCTACTTACTATATAGAGAATTAGAGGAGGAACAAGTTAAGGAGTCAATGATAAAATGGTCAAGAAACTTTAGATACACGATTGAATTAGATAGATGGCAGCAATTGTGGGAAAGAAACTATAAACTGACAATGGTGACAGCGTATAAAGAAAATATGTACAAGATGTTCTACAGATGGCATATGTCTCCAGAAAGACTAGCTAAAATGTTTAAGGACAGATCTATGAAATGTTGGAAATGCCATCAAATACCAGGTTCTTTCTATCATATGTGGTGGACATGTGCAGAAGCTAAAACCTATTGGAATATAATCAGATCATGGATAGAAAAAATGATACAACAGCATACAGAACTAAGACCAGAAATATTCCTGTTGGGTATTTTACCAGAGAAATATAGCAAAGAGAACACATACTTGATTATTCATATAACCACTGCAGCTAGGATTGTGTTTGCACAAAACTGGAAGGCATTGAAAGCTCCTCCAGAAGAAGAGGTGGTCAGGAAAATAATGGAATGTGCGGAAATAAATAGATTAACAATGATAATTAAAGATAAGACAAGAGTCAGAGTATTATGAAATTTGGGGAAAATTTTACAAGTGGATGAAAAAGAGAATAGGCTTAAAAGACAGCTAACACTAATTTAGATGGAAGAAAAATGAGGAGATAAGGAGGGAGACCCAGGAGACACAGTATTGCATAACCAGAGGTAGTATAAAAATTTATAGAAGTATATACCAAGAAAGCCAGATTTATAGAAATATTGATGTAATAGAAAATTAATGTTACCATACCTAATATTGAAAATCTAAGGAGAGGAGCTGCTCGGACATTACCCCTGAATTGTATCGGAAAAGGAATGGAAGAAAAGAGAGGAGAGAGGGAAGAGAGTAGAGAAGGGGGAAGTAAGTAGGAAAATTAGAGGAAAAGAGGAGGAGAAGTGGGGAGAAATGGGAGGGGAGTGGTGAGGGAAAGAGGAGAGGAGAGGAAGAAGAAGAAGAAGAGGGAAGTAGGAAAGGAGAAAAGGAGAAAGAAAGTAGAGAAGAGGAAAGAGAAAGGAGTGTGGATATGGTGAAAGGGGAAATGGACGAGCAGCACCCAAACTTACATGTATGTATTTATGTATTGCGGTATATGTGTTGATTTGTTTGTGGAAGAAATGGAAAAATAAAACTGAATATAAATGTTGTGAACACACACACACACACAAAAGAGAGTAATGTGAAAAAAAGATGCTATATTGGATATACAAATGAAACCAGTTCATGTTTTGATAATTAAAACAGATATACAAATAACAAACCAAAATGTTATCTGAATAAGTCTTCTATATTGCATTTACAAAAAAGACTTGTAAGCTTTGTGAGAAGAGATTTAAAAAAAATGCAAAGAAAACAAATTCTAAGATGTTATTTGAAGGGATCAAAGATCAAGATTGTTAAAAGTTTAACGAAGGAATAGAAAGTTGGTTTATTTGATCAAGGTTAAAACAGATACATTGTTATCTCTAGTAACTTAATGGATTTGCTGATCAGGATTGGATGATGAGATTTTAAGGATTTGTTTATAGATGGGACATGAGTCATAGGAAGATGAGATAATTTGTTGCATTATAAGAAAAAGTTACTGAACTTCTTTTTTTTAGGAGGGAAAAGTCATGTTTTTAAGATATTATATTTTTTGTTTGTCATATTCTTGATTTTTCTCTTTTTTCTTTTCTGTACTTTCTATTTTTTATCTTTACATTTCTTTCCATTTGTATTCTTTTACATTTCCAGACCCAGAGAGGAAGGGGAAAGATACAAGGAAAAAGATGGTTAAGGAATGAAGCTGGGTGAGACAGGAACTAGCAGTTATCACACTAGAAAAAAAACCTGTTATGTCAACATAGATCAGGTGCCTTCCAAAAGGATAGCCAAGCTTTAATGGCTCGTTAAAGTGGGAGAAAAAAAGGCTATAGTTTAAATCCAGGGGCACAGATCTATATATGGATGTTGATTCCTATGTACTGTAGTGGACAAATGCTTTGTGTTTATAGGGCTTGATTCTTGCCTGCAACATATACTAATCTTGCTGAGTCATGTCTGTGAGTCTTCTGTCACATAAGCTGAGAAAAGAAGTCTCTGGAGAGCTGAGATTTACTGCATGGCAACTTGAAGCCTGCAAGCGATGAAATCAACTAAACTGAGTGAATTTCCTGGAGTGGAAAGAAACAGGCATCTTTATCATTATTATTAGATTTTTGTCCAGCCTTTTAACAATAGGGGATGAGGTATTACCCCTCGTTGATAGGGCTCGCAACTTGGGCGTCCTCCTGGATTCATGGCTCAGTTTGGAAGATCATATAGGAGCCGTGACCAGGGGGGGCTTTTGCCCAGATTTGCCTGGTGCACCAGTTGCGTCCCTATCTGGACCGAGATGCTCTATGTACAGTCACTCATGCGCTCGTGACCTCCCGGTTAGACTACTGCAATGCCCTCTACATGGGGCTGCCCTTGAGGACCACCCGAAGGCTTCAACTGGTGCAGAATTCAGCCGCGCGAGTTTTGATGGGAGCTTCCCGATACTCCTGTGTAACACCTCTTCTCCGTGAGCTACATTGGCTTCTGGTTGCCCTCCGGGTGAGATTCAAGGTGCTGGTAATGACCTATAAAGCCCTAAATGGCTTGGGTCCGGACTATCTAAGGGAACACCTGCTGCCTGCATCATCTTCCCATCGTCCTGTGCGCCCCCACAGGGAGGGCCTTCTCAGGGTACCACCGGTTAATGAATGCCAGTGGGTTATTCCCAGGGGAAGGGCGTTCTCTGTGGGTGCGCCTGCCCTATGGAACCAACTACCCACAGAACTTAGGACTGCCCCCGACGTTCGCTCATTTCGCTGGGACCTGCAAACTTGGCTCTTCAATCTGTTTGGTCCAGATTGTGGGGTTGTTAATTTAACTGGGTTTTAGATTTACTCTTGGGGCTTGAATTTAATTTAATTGTTTTAATTGTTTTTAATTTTTTGTATTCATGGTTTTAACTGCCCTATAAACTGCCCTGAGTCCTATGGGAATAGGGCGGTATACAAATCCAATAAAATAAATAAATAAATAAATAAATAAATAAATACATTTTAATCATGGTAAGGCAGCAAAGATACCTAATATTTTCCCCATAATGACAACCTCGTGAGGTAGATTGGACTGAGAGAAAGTGACTGGCCCAAAGTCACTCAGCCCTTTTCATGCCTAAGGGAGGCCTAGAAGTAACCATGCCCTGGTTTCTAGGCTAGCACCTTGACTAATACATCAACTGGCAGTCATAATAATCATGTCAGCTGCTAACATTTCACAGATGAAATTAAGGAAACATTCAACATCTTGGAACTGTTTAGATCATTCACTCCCTGCTAGTTACATTTTATGGAAAACTAGGCATTCAAAGGATCATACAGAAAGAAGCACTTCAGTACATCTTTCCTTCAGACAAATGGGCAAATTTGTGAAGAGAAGATGCAGGTCCAGCCCTGAAGCCCTTATATGCATTCAGGTGAAAGCTTGAAGAGGGCTTCTGTCATTTGATGTATGAAATAATTATTTAATCTGCGTTCATTTAACGTCTGCATTGGTTAAAAAAATACTTTTCAAAAGAATCTCAAAAGCTGTTATGAGCAATGCACATTTCACTAGCATAGATAAAAGTCCAGCCTAAATTTAACATCTTTTTCCTGTATGAAAAAGGAACTTTTGTCTTTAAAAGAAAAACTAGAAGGACAATCTGAGGACCCAGATTGTTGGGGGCAATTAAGCTGACTTTGTAATAATGCCGCTTGGGTGTGTGTGTGAAAGCCCTAATAAGCAGGCATATACATAGAATGAAGGCTACTGCTAAGCTTGTAAGCCGCCCTGAGTCTTCGGAGAAGGGCAGGATATAAATGGATTTTTAAAAAAAAGTAGTTCTAAAATAAACAGTTTACTTGCTTATATAGCCTTGGTGGTGCAGTGGTTAGAATGCAGTATTGTAGGCTGACTCTGCTCACTGCCAGAAGCTCAATCCTGACCGCCTCAAGGTTGACTCAGTTTTCCATCTTTCCGAGGTCGGTAAAATGAGGACCCAGATATTGTTGGGGGCAATATGCTGACTCTGAACACAGCTTAGGGAGGGCTGTAAAGCACGAAGAAGTGGTATATAAACCTAAGTGATATTACTAATGCTATATAGTTTGTTTCTTTGATTAAAATAGTATTACTTCAGCCAAAGCAAAGGGTTTTCCCCCCCCAGAAATTGTACAGCATTTGTATTACATATTAGCTGAATAGCATTTTCTAGTACAGTAATGTATAATTTCTTGACTTGCTAAATGGGACACTAAATTATCCATTTTATTTTTCTTTAATGTCTAGGCAAAACAGTACATCTATTACCCTTAATGTTAAAGATTGCTTTGATTATCATTCACTGTGACTGACATGCCTGTTGAGCTATTATACACAGTAGAATTAGGCCCAGTACGATAACAAAGCCACATGCTGTGGTTTTAAGAGGAAATGTGTGAATGAGCCTGATCATTCTCTCTCTTTTTCTGCTTCTCTTGTGTTTCACTTTACAGGTTAGAACTATTAGTCTTACTCCATTAGGAATGCAAGCACACACTAACTAGAACTCAGTGAGTATTGCTCAGGAAATAAGACTGGGGATCAAGCTTGGTACTATTTATTAGAAATTAACAAATATCTTGATGTGCCATTATTCATTCAGTTCTGTATTCCAGTCATTCTGAATTCTGATTAAATTAGTATTTTGATGTAATTAATTTCCAAATTGGAAATTTGTGTTGTTTGCTGCAGTATTTGCAAATATTAGTTGTTTCTGCTCATTTGTACTTTATGTTACATAAAAAGTGCCTATTTATCAATTAATGACTCTTCCATTTGGATGAAACACTAGACTAGGAGAAAAGCTTTTTATATGTATGTGTATATATATTCTACTCATGTATGTAATCATTTTTGCTTTTTGCTTGAGCACATCAGCAAAATCACTATAACCTTCATGCAATTGTATATAAAACATCAACATGTTATTTATAACATTTTGCCAGTCATAATGTAAGTACATGTCTGTGTGTGTGTGTGTGTGTGTGTGTGTGTGTGTGTGTGTGTGTGTGCACGGGTGCATATAAATCTGATTACAGATCGTGGGTTGTTTTTTTCTTGCAGCTTGTTACTTATATATACATGTTCATCCATAATGTGAGAAGAGGGAAGATATGAAATGAAACTGTAAAGGATGTAAACTTTAGGAGATGGGAATTTCCTAAATGGAATTATTTTCAAATCCTTTGCCAGCAGTGGCCATGGGAGGCTTCTCTCTTGTTTTTCATGTAATAAAGTAATATATTATGTCTCTTTATGGGCGCATATGTGTCTCCAACTCACGTTGTTTTGTATTTGTGAGTTTGCAATCAGAGGGCCTTATATGGTCCATTCAGGGTCATGTGACAAGGTGGGACTTGGGCTTAAGAATGAGTAGTTGAGAAAATTCCAAGCTGCTGCTCCAGTGCTTTTCTCAGTTGTTCTGCACCCCCTTCCCACATTCAACCCAGTTTTGTTTCTGATCTTTCTTTGTTTGGTTTCCCCCACCATACAATACCAGATTTGATCTTGTTCTAACATGGTTTGGGAAATTTGTCCTATTGAGCCCTGAGCCTTTTACATTTTCACCAACATTCTGGGTTGGAAAGAATAAAAATCATTTGGTGGTCAATTGGAAATATTATAAGGTAATCTAGGGAAAAGCTAAATTATTTTGGAAACATCTCTAGTATTTTTGTAGCTGTACAATTCTAAGCCTTTTTTGTGTGCTGTTTATTACACATCGCTTAGCAAACCCTGAAACCTCAGAGTGTATTTTAAAAATAGCCTCATCATTGTGCTTATGGGTGGATTCATCCAGGACATCAATCTTCACACTTAAAAATGTTATTTCTCATTATTGTCTGTTCCAAATAGGTAGACAGACAAATGACATTCTAGTCATAAAGCCCTGCTGGAAATCATTACTGTCACATTCTCTGTCAATTTTTACCCAAATCTGACTTATTACATAATTTGTAAGAAGTCTAAACCCAGTCAGTAGAATCTCTGTATCTAACTGACCTTCAAACTGAATCTGAAAATTGAACTACAAAATTGGATTGAACTGACCTGATTCAGGGCTTTGTACTAAAGCACTAAATCAAGCTGAACTTTCAAATGGTTAACCTGAAATCAGATTTGAGTTGATCCACCATTTGCTGTAATTAAGGGAATATGAGTGACTTTCTTAATGAACTATCATATCACAAAACATGGGGCAATTTGTGGGAAAATAAAAATAATTTCTAGGGAGTTTTCCTGAAAGCATGTTTATATCCAGTTTTTCCCCAGTATTGCTTATTATTTGATATGAGCATTCTATTAAAAAAAATGGCAGATCATAGTGATATAGCTTCTATTTTTTACGACATCCAGTAGAATCCCTGATGAATGCACTTTAGAAATACCTATCAACTTATAGGAGAAAGGAATAATACAGAGATTAAATATTTTAATACATTTAATTTATTTGTCTATCATTTCACAAGTTTTCTTCATCTATGTGCACATTTTGCTCCAGTATACACTGCAAACTTTTCTTTTCTAATCTTAGCAATCCCATCACTTTGACTGCTATGCTTCACTGAGTGTAATGGGCATGAGAGGAACAAAAATCCACAGATGTAGAATGTTACAAAGGCCTTCAGAATAGATATACCTGATGGCCAATGTGGAAATCCCTCATTGCTTTTATATTGAACTCAGATTCTGATTGTGCTGATGCTGCAACACACATCACTTCCTTAAGTATCAGCATCTCCTACTTTAATTAGAAGGGGGGGGGAAATCTCACTGAGAGTAAGTCAATCACTGTCAAGCAAAAATGGATCCGCATTTCCAAACAGAGAAACCACATATTTCAAATTAACAGCATTATCCTGAATTAATTCAAGACAGCTTCTTCCTATTCTGCAATAATACTTTATCATGGCCTGTCAATACAATTTTTGTCAGTCCTTCCTTTCAACTAAATATAATGGGATCTGTTCTTCATGGAGAGCAAACTGTCATAAGTGATTACTTTGTGTGTGTGTGTTACATTCTTCAGTGGGGAAAAAGAACGTTAAAGAATAGCCAGGTCAGAAGATCATAAATGGATGGTGTCAGCCTACCACCACACAGAACATGGATAGGTAAATTACTCTGAATAACATAAAGGGCAATTTTGCACTGCAACCTAAGCTGCTTGACTGTCATGTTGCTCTTGGAGTTTGCAATGGACTGGCAGTGGGACCAACTGCTACTTACATGGACTGCACCCACTACAAGATTTGGATGGTTGTTCTCCTGATTTTTGCTCTTCCATAAAGGGAATGCAAAAATTACTGCTTGGTTCCTACATGGACCAGGCTACCAGTGTTTGCCCTTTACTTTTAAGGGTTATTCCTTCCTCCATAGCCCTCCATATTTCTTTTGTTTCCCAAGGTATTTGTACACATGAATACCTTCACATCCCTTCCCATATATCTGCAAATGATACTATTGTATCATACAGTAATCAAAACAAAAGCGAACAGTCTTCCTTTGGCTCCTATTTTCCTCTCTAGGTCCTTGAAAACTCTGTAGCAAAAAAGACAGTTCAGCTTCAAAGGAACAAAATGGCAGCATTCCTATGTTTCAACTTAAAGATTTTTTCAAATAGTAATAATAATAATAAAGGAAAGAGAAGAGTAGCTTTGTAGGAGTGTGGGCACATGGATAGGGAGAAACAAGAGGAGCATGCTTTACCCATCTGAAGAGAAAAAGAAAGTGTCCCCACTGGGAGATATGAAGATTGGACTTAATGGGCCATCATTGGATCAATCACAAGGCCATTAACAAACAAAACAAAAGGCATACCCAATTGCCAACCAGCAGAGGAAAACATGGGGGGGGGGGAAATGATTGCCTAGGGCAGCAATCAGGTGCAGGACGGGAGGGGGCTGTTTGCTGTCAAGTGGAGCTGGCCTGATCAATCTGCCTTTCTTTGCTAAACCTGTGGAAAGCATGTGCTCCTTCAGGTGGGATGTACACAGGCTTCAGTCTAGTAGCAGTCAACTGATTTGAATGGCTTTGGTGAACATAAGAAGCCAAGCGTTTCTCTCTCCATTTGAGCCTGCTCGTTGTCTCTCACTAGGTAATCTCTCTCTTGGGGCAACTTTCTATTTCCCCATTGAAATGGTAACCCTCCTGACATATTTGGCTTGTGTTTTGACAATCTCTGTTTAGTATGAGCAAGTGCCACCTCTGACTTCACCTGCTGTTTACCTCTGCTTACTTTTTCTCTACCTCTCAATCTTAAGGTACAATAATAATCTCAGAAGAACAACTAAACCATACTTAAGATCTAGGGTGGCTCCCCATTCTAGAACCTGGGTTAACATGCAAGCCAATCCTTTGTAATAGTTAGCGGCTGTATTGTGACTGGAGACTGCCATATATAAGTTCCCACACAATCATAGTGGTCTCTAGATGATGTGGGGCCAGATGTTATCCCTACTCAATCCACTTCACAGAATTATTCTAGGGAATAAAACAACTGTATAACATAAAGCAGCAATAACAATTTGACTGGCAGAGGCTAATTTTTGCTTTGCTGTTGCTACTGATGGTAGGAAACTAAAGCAGATAATCATGTGGTAACTTGTTTTCCTGAAAATAAGTGGAAACCCTAAGTGGAAAGTAAGCCCTAGCACGAGTTTTCTGGACGCTTGTAATATAAGCCCCACCCCCAAAATAAGCCTGAGTTAAGATCATCAGTCAGACAGATGTATTTAGTACCGTTATTTCCCCAAAAATAACTTCTCTACATGGGGCTGCCCTTGAGGACCACCCGGAGGCTTCAGCTGGTGCAGAATGCGGCCGCGCGAGTCATGATGGGGGCCTCCCGATACTCCCATGTAACACCTCTACTCCGCGAACTGCATTGGCTTCTGGTTGCCCTTTGGGTGAGATTCAAGGTCCTGGGGATGACCTATAAAGCCCTAAATGGCGAGGGTCCGGGATATTTGAGGGAACACCTGCTGCCAGCATCAAGTTCCCTTCATCCAGTGCACTCCCACAGGGAGGGTCTTCTCAGGGTGCCGCCGGTTAAAGATTGCCGGCGAGTAACACCCAGGGGTAGGGCCTTCTCAGTGGGCGTGCCTGCCCTTTGGAACCAGCTGCCCGCGGAGCTTAGGACTGCCCCCAACCTCCGTTCATTCCGCCAGGACCTGAAGACCTGGCTCTTCGAGCTCTCTGGCCCAGGCTGAGAATTTTTTAATTTTTAAATTTAACTGGGTTTTTATTTTTCTCAGGGTCTCATTTAATCTTTTTAAATTTGTTTTTAACTTTTGTATTGATTTTCTTTTAAATATCCTGTAAACCGCCCTGAGTCCTTTGGGAAAGGGCGGTATATAAATCTAAATAAATAAATAAATAAAATAAATAAAAATAAGACCTAACTGGAAAATAAGCCGTAATGCATCTTTTGGAGCAAAAATTAATATAAGACTCGGACTTTCTTATTACAGTCTGAAATGAAAAATGATCAGAATGTAAAATGATACTTATGCTCTTTATTGGGTTGTGAGTTTGAGGGATGAATAGTTTAGCAACAGTTATATTTATACATTGTAACAAAATATATTGAAAAGTTTAAAAGTAAATATACACCTAAATGGATTTACTTTGGTGGCATGAGATGCCGTTTATTATTCCTCCCTTCAACCCTTCGCCTGCACCCCAAATTTCTCAAGATTATACTCTGTGAACCAAGACTTCATTTAAATCACCATCTGAATTCCTCCTTAATCTTGCTTTCAAACACCAATTAGCACATCATTGTATCGGGAGTTTTGATCATCTGTTCAAGCAATTTCAAGTTTAGCGTAAAGTGAAGTTATCATAGCCTCAAAGATTAAGTTTTGAAATCATGTGCATCAAAAAGTTTATGTGGTGGCAATGCATCACTCCCAACTCTTCTCAAGAGAAGTGAATCTCTGTAATATTCTGTAAGAGAAGGCAACGGGAAGCAGGCTGAACTTGCTGGACTTGTAAGGAGTATTGTCCATAAAAGCCAAGAGAAGGAGGAACCCAATTACTCTGGAATGACAGTGTTGGATAATTGAATCTCTGTGCCTTTTGCTATCAGGGAAGCAGTAAAAGTGGGCAGCCTCTTCACCTAGAATTAGATTTGTCCGTCTAAATGGAAACGCGGACCTCAGTCCCTATTTCATACTATTCCAGCACTAAGACTTGAAGAGAAGCCTCGACAGCACCCCCACCTTTTAATTCAGGCTAACAGGTCAGATTATTCTGAGCAAATAGCATCTTTTCCAGTCTATAAAACTTTCTAATCTGCTTTCTATATTACATTTATCTTCCTTTGAAGGTATTTGGCACTGAATACCAAGACAAGCTGAACTAATTTTGGAAGTGTACCTACCACTACTTTTTATCACTGCCAAACAATGCACTTATGAACAGATATTACATCTAAACAATTGTTTAGTTATTCTGCACTTAAAGGACAAAAGAACTGATACTCTGGGCAGGACTTTGTTTGACATGGAGCTGCTGGGAAAGGTCCTCCAGTAATGTGCACTGGAGGTACATGTTGGTACCACCAGTGTGCTTATGGCTGCTTTAAATAGCAAAAAAGCTGCATCAAGATTCAGTATTGATCCCGAGATGATGTGCATCAAAAAACATAACTGGCCCATTCATGAGGAGGAGGAATTTAGCAGCAAAAGCAAACAATAGAAGCCTAAAAGACAAATATGATTGATTATGGCTGCAATTAAAGCATACTTACTTAGAAATGCATCCCAGCGTATGCTATGTGAGTCAAGTCCAAACAAAAAATGTCTGGTAGTGTCTCTAAAGTTGAACCCCGCATTTTCCAATAAAGGTTATATCAAGCAAAGCTTGTCAGGCCTTTATTTTGGAAGTCATGTTTTTCTGTCTTTTTTTTGTGGTTGTTGTTATTCATTTTTCATTGGCTTGTCTTGGCTCCTGTTCTTTTTGTGCTAAATGCATTGATCAGACCATTGTGTCTTCCAATTTGAATGTTATCCACTAAATACTACTGCCCATCCGGGGTTTTAGGCAATAATTGTGTTTGGACTATTTGTGAAATGCCTTAGGTTAAGCCCCAAATCTGTTTCAAACAGATGACTTCATAGTTCTGTAAGCTCTAGAGCAGCCCATGGGCATAATGAGTGCTTCTGCCAGTTTATCCTACCCCTTGTCAGAGGATGATACAGATGAAAGACAGCAAATTCTGGGCAAGACTTCTAGAATGAGGGCAGGATAACACAAATTAGCCAGACAGACACAATAATCAGCTGTTGTTATCTCTGGCCTTGGAGAGACTACAGCAGTGAAGAGGCATATTCAGTCAAAATGTGCTCTGTTCCTATCATGTTATTTCTGGGCAAGAAAATTCCAGCATAAAATCCTTTCCATGCTGGACACACCTCCTAAACCAGGCTTAATTTCCCATTGCTTTAACTTAAGTTTAACTTAATATATTATGTATTTTGGCATTTTCTTGCTATACTGCCTAAAGTTGCAGTATTTTAGTTCAATGTTTCTCAAACCTCAAACTTGGCAACTTGAAGCTGTGTGGACTTCCAAGTCACGGAATTCCTTAGCCAGCATGTCTGGCTGGGGAATTCTGGGACTTGAAGTCCACATATCTTTAAACTGCTAAGGTTAAGAAACATTGCTTTAGTCTCGTTTCACCCTTTCTCCAGCTTACTTTTCAAATCCATCTCTCTTTTATAAATTGCCTGAAATCTTCTCTCTTCATATATGTCTATACGTGCTTTGCCTTCTTACCAAAAGTAGTTAATAACTACGTAAACTTACTTCAAATAAGACTGTATGATTGAAAACATCTGAACAACCAGCAAAGGGTTTTCTGTGGCTCTTTGCTATCACATAGCATGATCTGGTTTTATAGATCAATATAGTAGCCCTACAACAGACATGTCAAACTCGTGATGTCACATGACGTCATGCAACATATCGGGACTGTTTTGCCATTGCTGGGGAGGGTGCGGCTTCTGCATGACGTGTCCAGCCTGTGGGCCGGCAGTTTGACACCTCAGCCCAACAATATATTTTACTTTTGAGTAACCACTTTGGGTTTGTGTTATATTCTCCTCTTTTAAAGCCAAGTTATAGAAAAGTTCATTCAAAACAACTTTACTGAATTTAGTGATGCTTTCTCCCATAAGAAACATCTCTTCAATCAAATCAAACTGTGGTTTTGTTGAATATGAAAAAGATATTATAAAATGGCCTGCTCATGAGGTGCCTGCATTTAAGCCAGGCCTCTCACAGTCACTTCAGCATTTTACCTGGCAAATGATGTGTGTAGAACAACTTGTCAGTCCTGTTATCTTAAGTGATTTGCTTTCATTTTGTTTCCTTTGTGAGTTATTTTTAGCTGAACAGTTAGAGGTAGCCAGAATAGATTTACATTTGGATATGGAAAAGATACAGCAAAGACAGGAAAGCTATCACATAAATTCTAGTTACAATGCAAATAAAGGCAATAAAATCACTTAACCATAGTATGAGGCATAATGATCAAACAGGCAATAATTATCTTTCATAACATGCTCTTGGCCTTCTTTAACAGTTGCACTTCTTTGTTGCTGTTGTCACAAAATGTTCTGCCAGTAACTGCTCAACCATCCTATAAACACTTAAGAGTTCACTTCTTTCACAAATGCAGTCCAGAAAATCACATTTTTCTTCAAATTAGGATTTCTACTAGTTAATTATTTAAAGAAACACTGAGGGAAAATTCCTTCCCTGAGATAGATAGATGATGATGATGATGATGATAGATGATAGATAGATAGATAGATAGATAGATAGATAGATAGATAGATAGACAGACAGATAGATATAGATAAATCTTTATTGTCATTTTTTACTGTGGGCACACTGGCACACATTAAAAATGAAATTTAGTTAGATAAGGTGAATTGCAGACCTCAAAACATCTCACAGACCTTTATTTTCACTAGATTCACCCTCCTAGAATGAACAAATTCAGGGAAGGAAGGTAAGTGTCATTAATAGCTGATTTATTAGGCAAATTAATTCTATGAGCTTAAAATATCACATATTTTTTTACAAATGTAAAACTTTTGTCTTTTGAAGTTCACTTCCTTGGATTCTCTACATAAAGTTAGAGAAGTTAACCTTGAAATTAACTACGGTTATTCAAAATTTCTTGTTGTTGTTGTTGTTAGCTGCGAAGTCGTGTCCGACCCATCGCGACCCTATGGACAACATTCCTCCAGGCCTTCCTGTCTTCTACCATCTTCTGGAGTCCATTTAAGCTCACGCCTACTGCTTCAGTGACTTCAGTACAGTACTGTACTGAATCTTTTTATACAGAAGAACTAACAAGTGGAAGCTGTATCTATCTATGCATAGATTATTCCTTATGGTATTTTATTACACTTTAAAGACTGCCCTGTCACCCCATTCTAATATGGCCAAAAGTATTTATCATATATTTAAATGGATTAACATATAATGCCCATGAAAAATGTACTCACACTTTGCAGAGTGCTTTGGAAGATGCAAAGTATGTGTGTGAACAATGGAACAAAGATTAAGGAAAAAAGGAGCTTGCTTCAGAATAGGAAAAAAAACACAATCCTCTACGTTAAGTAATATATGGCGGTCTCCACATATCTGCAATCACAAAAACACAAAGCCACACACCCACTCACACTTAAAACACACCTTTTGCAACAAATCAGAAGGTAGGATGAAGATGTTGAAACACTGGAACAGTTTGTCTAATTAGCAGTTAAGGTTTTTCTCGCCTGCGTTATTTTTTATTGCAAGCATAAAAAAAAAGACCTCCTCGAATACATTCAACTACCACAAGGATCTGTTCACCTGTGCAAAGCAGACTAAAATCATATCCTTGTACTCCTTGTGCTTCTGGTGATTACTTAAGAAACAAAGTGTAGCACCAATCCCAGAAGTAATGGCAACCAATCTGGCTCAAGATCAATTCACAAAAAGGTTTTCCATTTTATTCAGTTCCTATTGCCAGATGAACCCCTTACAGAGAACTGTGATCTTCTCTAGAGAAGAAATATGGATGTTTGAATAAATGTGCCTTTGTTAAATGTGTCATTTCTTGGATGAATAAATTTAATTGAAAATAAGTCTTCCCTTGAGTTTCATGGTGTGGTCAGTCTTCTACTCGGTCTTGTTTATTATAAATTACCTGACTATCCTCTTTGTGTCTTAGTCAGAAATATTTTATCATCATTAAAAAATCTAATCACAGCAGTTCCACATGGCATGCTATAAATCAGTTGTCCTGTTTATTTGTCAAGCTTGTCTCCAGCATCAAACATGCTGGCATTTCATGAGAAAGTTACCCTTTATCTTATGCATCACTCTATGAAAATCAGAATAACAAACTGCTACATTCTTGTGGAGTGAAATATTAGCATCACATCTTTCACAAGCATGACCAATTAGTGACTGGATTATAATGATAACTTAAAGAGACAAAAGTGATGGCTGAATCTCAGTGGTGCAAGGAATGGATTAAAATAATAAACTGAAACTGCATGGCTAAGAATTGTTTAATCTTCAGAATGGGAAATCTGAATGTAATTCAACTGAAAATAGTTGGAAACAAGAACAAATGTTAGAATATTTTGGATTATTTATACAAAGAACCTTTATTTTATATGTATTTGGCCTCAGTTGGGTTTTTTTGTTATTTAAGGAACAATGATTTAATAAACAATCAATTATTTTTCCTGCTGCTTAAACAAATTTCACCAAAATATTTTACTGAAAGTTTTTGTTTTGTTTTAGCCTACTTACTGAATGGCGACTGAAAGGATAGCATATTAATATGCTTTCATATCTTCTGTGTCCATGGAAATGAGCACTGAGTAGCATTGTCACAAAATGCATCCTTCTTGTATAATGTTGCTGTGATTATGATAATCATCATAAACAGAATCCATTTTCTCTGGTCCCAGGTTTGCAGCACTTTTGCCCAGAGACTGAGGAAATGCCACAGTTAAATTTTGTTTTGGTCCAAAACTTATTTTGTAGTCTTAGGCAGAACAGAACAGAATAACAGAGTTGGAAGGGAGGCAAGCTAATATTATGTAGTTTTTGTTTTTCCCATCTATAATAACTCCAAATTATTTTACAGGATTGATGTAAATATTATGAGTAATTCATGTGCACCAGCTGAATTGGAAAGTACCATGAGGTTATTTATTATTACAATTAACAACAACTGTCATCCTATAGTAATAGGTTTATTTCCTTCAACCTCTCCATTGTTGATATATTCCAGGAGTTGTGTCTTGGATGAAACGCAGCATCCGTAGGGAAGGACTAATCTACAACAATTCTTCTGCACTCATTGCTGATGTTGCTGTGTAAAAGTACCTTCAGAGTCTGAATCAAGGCCTTCTATCTGGCCTTTGGTAGATTTGCAATAGCCCAGCATGCTAGTCAGTTTGCATTAACAAATTCCATAGAAATCCATGTAGCCTGGGGCCAATTCACACCTGAACTGTCTATACCTAATGCAGGCTCCAGACAGAACTGCTTATGGTAGGAGGAAAAAAGAAGGTATCTGCTGATAATATGAAGGGAAATCTTCCATGTAGGCTCTATTGAGCTCTTGGAAGAAAGGAAGAATGTAAATGTAACAATAATCATGTGAGAAAAGGTAAGCCAACTAATAGATCTGGAGGTGGTGCTCTTGAATAATTAAAAAAAATCTGGCTGAACTCTTGCTCTGTCTACAGGGATCTACATCCAAACTCAGCTTACTAAGCAGGTAAATTCAAAACCCCTGCTCTCCCCAGCAGCAGCAACTGTAAAACAAACTGTCTGTAGGTCACCTGGTTTCTCATCATGATGAAATATGGATTTCTATGAAAGTTGCAATTTGCAGATTGCAACATCTCTTCCTTATGAGCTGTTTTAACCACTAAGGCAAGCGGTAAGAGATAGATGGCTATGGTATCTTTATGTCTCCTACTCTCCTCTGGCCTATTGTTAATTATATATATGTCATCTATAAAACTAGAAAAAATATAATAATAATAATAATAATAAATAATAAACATTTATTGTCAAAGTACAACATGTGTACATTGAGATTAGCTGAGCCTCCCCCTGTGCTCTCTCCCCCCAACACACAGTGACAACAAACCCTCCATCCCACCACACTATGTGAACCAACTACACCACACACCGGCCTCCCAAGTCAACTCTGCATAAGATTACATCCCATTCAAAAGCCTAACAGCCCACGGATAAAAGCTGTTCTTCAGCCTGTTGGTACAGCTGGCTATATTCCTATATCTCCTACCGGATGGTAGGAGAGTAAAAAGATACCGTCCAGGGTGTGAGTCATCCCTGAGAATCTTCCTCACGCTTCCAAGGCAACGAGCCCTGGCGATGTCATCCAGTGGTGTCAGGGAACAGCCCACAATGTCTTGTGCTGTGCTCACTACCCTCTGTAATACTTTCCTATCCGCGGCTGTCAGACCGGCATACCAAACCACAATACCATACGAGAGGACGCTCTCTATGGTAGACCGGTAAAAGAGGGTCATTAGCTGTTGTTCTACCCTGTTCTTCCGCAAGATCCTAAGAAAGTGAAGCCTCTGTTGGGCCTTTCTAGCCACCTGGGTTGTGTTAACTTTCCAGGTCAGATCTTCACAGAGGTAGACTCCCAGAAATTTAAAGGAGGGAACTCTCTCTACACAGTCCTCCCCGATGTAAAGTGGGGCAGGTTCCTCTTTTTTTCTCCGGAAGTCTAACACCATCTCTTTCGTCTTGCTGATGTTTAGGTGCAAGTTGTTGTTACTACACCATATGGATAGTTTTTGTACCTCCGCCCTATATGCTGTCTCATCCCCACCTGTAATAAGACCCACCACAGTTGTATCATCTGCGAACTTGATTATCGCAGTGGATGGGTCAGATGATACACAATCATAAGTGTATAAAGAGTACAGGTAGGGGCTAAGCACACAGCCCTGTGGCGTGCCGGTGCAAAGCTTCAGGGGGGTGGACAAAGCAGACCCGACCCTCACTGTTTGTACCCGATCCCTAAGAAAGTCTTGAATCCAATCGCAGATAGCGGGGGAGAATTTCAAGTCAGTCAGTCATAGCTGAAACATAAATTGACAGACAGCCTAGTCTACAGTGATCTGATAAACAACAGCATCAACAATACAAAACAGAAATCTTAACTATCAACCCCTGGTCTGGGACCAAGCCAGGTTTTCAATGGTTTCCAGAACCCTGTGAAAGAGAGGTGGGAGTCTGTCCTAATGACTGCTGTCCCAGAGGGTTGCAGTTGCAATAGAGGAGAAATGCTTCCTAGGTCCCACAGGATGGCCAAGTTTAATAAATGGGACCTGGAATGCACCCACTCTGCTGGAACTTACTAGGCAAGCAGAAATGTTTGGAGATGATAGGGATAGTATGTGGACAGATATCTAGATCCTAAGCCATATAAGGTTTTATTGGTAATAGACAGTACCTTTTGTGCTCAGAAGGCAACTAGCCTACTGGTTTGCATTTCCCCAGCATGCTTGCCACACTTGATGCCGTCTTTGAAAGAATGAGGCGAGTTTGCTATGGATGGTGTACCACTCTGCCTTAGAAACATTTCAGAGACATCTCACATGACTTTTCCTTTCCCTTTGGTTAAGACACAGAGCTTTATCATTTATTAAACGTCAGGTGTTCTATTTTCTATTCTTTTATTCAACTAAGTAAAGAGATAACAAAAGAGCTAAATCCGGTCCAATTCTTAAGCCTGGCAGAGATAGCTAATTTAAAGAAATTTAAAAGGGGTGTTCTTTGAACATTGTAGCCTGGTTTGAAAAGCAATGAAACATATGATGGATTGGGAACATATATGGTAGTGATCTCCAAAACAAACACAGGTGCCTTGGGATCAGTCTCTTTGGAGGAATTCCTCTGAAGGTTTGGGGTCACAATTGATAAAGGTGTCTGCAAAAATCCTCAGGTCAATTTTGATAGCAATGTTTTTAGGATTATAGAGGTGACCTAATGCTCTTAAAGTTCATTCAGGCTTCTACATTTGTGTGTTCCTTGTTCTAGGTTGATGGGCAATCTCAGGTATGAGATCCACAAATCATAAATGGCATGTAACTGGAAAGGGAAGAGTATGTATATCCAACCCAAAATAATATCCATAGATTTAGCCATCTCTTAAATATGTGACGTTTTGCTCCCTGCTTTGCCCCCCAGACCAGCTGAAAAGCATGAGTGATGTCTGAATAGCTCTCCTTTGTGGCATGAGCCCCCTTGTTTCATTTTTTTGGGGGGAACATGTCTTAAACTACAACTCCCAAAACCTGGAATGTTGTTATCTTCTTTTTCCTAACTAGTGATTGTTTCCCAGCAATCCCAAAGTTTGACCCTGAAATGTGGAGTGCCAAAAGTTTTGTGCTGCTGGAAGAAATCCTTTTCTTTCCTTTCTCTTTGATTCAGTATATCACTTTGGCCTTCAGTTAATAGAAAACACTTATTTTTGAATTCCTTTTTTATGGTGTTCCATCTTGTCAGAGAGTGAGAAATAAGTATCAAGACATTATACATCTGCACCATGAACTGGGGGCGGGGGGGGGGAAATGAAATGCTTAGCATTAGTTATTTGTTCCAAATTTGATGACATAAGTCATAATATCTTTCTCATTTTCTCTCTTTGCCCATGTGTATGCATAAATCTTACATGTTCAGATATATGAACATCAGTTGTGAGCTTGGTGTGAGATTGATAGGAGCTATGTAACTGGATTTAAATAATGTTTCAAGAGGATTTCTATCTGAAAAAAGTAATATTTACATTGTTTTCTCCATGCTTGTCACAAAAATCAATTCATGTTGTGGTATTTTCATTCCCATAATGATCTTTGTTGTGAGAGGTTTTTTTTAATTCTCTGCATAAATTCTGGAGAAGACAGGTGTATAATACAGACTAAATGCATTATACATTTGATAATGTGACCTTTTCACAGTTCTAGAGTTTGACTGGTTAGTCACTCCAGTTTTTTTTTCTTTAAACAATCCTGGCAATCTGAGGAAAACAGGTGGTAGAATGCATAATGCACCAGCTCATTATGAAATTACCATTATAGATGTACTTGTTTTATAACAACGATTCCCAGTCTGTGGTTCATGAGGACATAGCAGATGAAAACCTATTACATTTTCAAATGTTTAAAATCTTATATCCTATATTCAACTGAATGTTTTAATTTTTTATTATTATTATGGTTGATCGCACAGTCAGCTACATATTTAGGCTTGATTTGGCTTTTTTCTTTCACCTATGGAGTCCTTTCCCAAGGACCTGGGATAAGCAGATGTTACAGTTTAATAATATTAAATGTTATCATCACAGGAGGTAAGCTGTTCCAAATAAAGCTGTTCTAACACCATCAAATATTCACATCTGCTTATCCAAGGTCCTTGGGAAAGACTTGAAAGACAAAAATGCCAAATCCAGTGTGAACATTTTGCTAACTGTGTGACAAACCATAATAATTAGAACCAATAATAATAGGCATTGTGAGTACAATCCTAAAATATTTGGAACACCACTTGAATACCAATGGCACTGACGAATATCACCATCAATCAATTGCAAATAGTAGTTTTACTTGGAAGACCTTACATTTTTCAATGATACATTTAATACTAAAACAACATTGCTCCATCCCAGATCCTTGGGAAGGATTCGATAGATGGATAAAAATGCCAAATCCAGTCTAAACAGTCTGGCTGACTGTGTAATCAACCATAATAATAGTTGTATAACAACAACAACAACAATGTGAAAATGTGTATAAAAGTCAATACCAGCTAAAGAACTGGCCTCTGTAACTCTACATTATTGTGAACAGATAATAGTAGTTGTTATTATACAGTATATAAAAAATGTGAAATCACAGCTGCCAACTCTTTAGCTGGTGTTGACCTTCATATGCATCAAGTTCTTACCAAGAATCTAGGATATCAAAATGTATTGGTGCACTATATATGTGAATCCAAGCAATGCGCTCTTTTGGAATTGATAGAAGGAAAATCTGTTAGTGTGCATATTTCCCAAGTGCCATCCAAGATGTTTTTAGTATGGTACCCAAAGTGCTAACAACCACTAAAGCCCATCACAGCTAGTTTATCTCAGATTCATTCAATTTTGTTTTTCAATTATTATATAATTCCACGGTTGTGCAGATATTCTTGGGAGTAATCCACTAAAGCGTTTGATAATAGAGGAATGGATTGCACTGAGGGTCACAGTTCTTCAAGTCAGTATATCATCTATGTTAGGATACAGACTCAAAAGCTTTCATTTTGAAACTGGGGACAATGAAAGATGTCTAAAATTAGAGGTGGGGAAGGGTTGTGGGAAGCAGTTATTGACAAGTGCACATAGCTACAAATCATTGTTAGTGACAGCAGTGGTTTCCTTCCCCTTTTTTTTACTTCTTTCCTCCAAAACAGATGGCAGTGATGAAACTCCTCTGAAGATCACCAAACTTCTTCACACCAACAATTTGCCCCAAATTACTACACCTTGTTTATAGGAGAAGATAGAAAGCTATATAGAGATAACATCACTGTACACAGTAATTGCGGAGATTACTACTAAAATAAAACATATCCATTATGTTACTGTATACTGATGTAATAGCTATTGGTTGCTTTTTCAAGCTTCTCTTATTTTCTCAGGAACATATTTTTGGAAGTAAAAGAAATTTGACTGCCACTGCAACTACCTTTGTAAACAAGCAAATGCAGGAATGCTTTTTTCTCCCTTTTTTTTGCTAGGAACAGATCCCTGACATTTTGAAAAGTTTGTAAAAATGGGGAGACCGGCAGGAATCCATGTTTTTTTTTTCTTCATCAGCCTGCACAGTACAAATCTAAAGGACATTCTCCTCTCTCTTATAACTACCCATGCAGATTTTGTAGAGACAAAGATTTTCTAAGAGAGGAAGCAAAGAGACTCAAATGGAAGTTCATTTGCCTGTCACCAGATGTCTTGCATATCTGAAGTTACCACCTGACTCAGAGCTCTTAAAATACCAAGCTTCACATGCTCTGTTTTATATGAAAGAAAGGGCAGGCTGTCCTTTCTCTCATGTTCGCTTTCTCTCCTCCACCCGTTCATTTTAGCTTTTGAGCAACTACATCTGTCATCCAGCATTTTGGGAAGTTGTCATTCATAGGTGAGATAAAATGAGGTTCTACAGACCTCTACAAGTTTGTCGTGAAAATGTGTGCTCTTTTTAAAATTTGTAGCAACTTAAAATGGCTCAAAATCTACTTCAATGAAAGGAAAATTAATAAGATGGACTGGAAGCTTTTGGGGCCAAGGAATTAAGGATCTTGTACGTCATTCTAATTTGCAAGGGCAGCTCTACTGAATTGTGGTGCACATTAGAGCCAATGGAAGTCTTGTGATTTTGAAAGAATTTTCAGATTACCCTTTCAAGAATAATTAGGATATGTCTCCTAAATTCCAGGTAACAGCAAAGTTCAGCAGGGATCAAGAGCTTGGTGGATGCCAGAAACACAACAAAGAGATCATCTCAGTCACTAGAAGTCATTTGATGAACAAAATAGATGAGAAAATAACTTTCTCCCACTTGTCTTTATGTTTACTAATTATGTACACAAAGGTTAATTCACTAAATAAGTAGAGTAATATATACCCAATAAATATGATTAAGTATCATTAATCCATTATTTGGTGACTCTTAGAATGAATGAAGACCACTCCTTTGATTGATGTAGGAATTTATTAAACCATCCTGATGGAGGTTCATTTGGTCTTCATCTGGAAGTCTTCAGGAAAATGAGTTTATCACTGATAAAAGACTGCTCCCCTCCTTTTATCATCAGGAAATTCCTCATAATAGTCAACCCATATCTTTTTGTTGACCCTGTCAACAAAAGTGCGTATTTATTTATTTATTTATTTAGTTATTTATAGTATAGTCAAGGCAAGACCATAGTCTTCCCAGTTGCAATGTATGGCAGTGAAAGTTGGACCATAAGAAAGGCTGAGCGCCAAAGAATTGAGGCCTTTGAACTATGGTGCTGGAGAAGACTCCTGCGAGTCCCTTGGACTGCAAGGCGATCAAACCGGTCAGTCCTAGAGGAGATCAATCCTGACTGCTCTTTAGAAGGCCAGATCCTGAAGCTAAAACTCAAATACTTTGGCCAACTAATGAGAAGGAAGGACTCACTGGAGAAGAGCCTAATGCTGGGAAAGATTGAGGGCAATAGAAGAAGAGGACAACAGATAATGAGGTGGCTGGATGGAGTCACTGAAGCAGTAGGCGTGAGCTTAAATGGACTCCAGAAGATGGTAGAGGACAGGAAGGCCTGGAGGAATGTTGTCCATAGGGTCGTGATGGGTCGGACACGACTTCGCAGCTAACAACATCTTTTTTCTAATTTCAATCCATTGGTTATAATTTTAATCCCACACAATTTTTTCTTTTTCTTTTTTACAGATTAACTCTACAGATTCTTTTTTTTAAAAAAAGTGCTGTGAAAATATACCAAATATTCAAATTTATTCTTACTTCCTTTCAAAATTTCAGTTGACAATTTAAATTTCAAGTTGAAATTCTAGAAAAGATAAGCCCAGAGGCATCTACTTTCTGTGCTTATATATGACACCTTTTCAGAATGTATGTGATTGTATGATACCACTCTATCTGTAAGTCTAATCTATCTCATCCTAAAATGGGAGCCTGATAAAGGTATGGATCAGAACACCAGCGGCAAGAAGAGTGACAAGGCTGTATACTCTTTCCTTATTTATTCAATTATATGCTCAATATATATTAGAAAAAGCTGTATTGGAAGAAGATGAACATGGTTTTAAAATTGCAGTATGCAATATGTTGATACACCTTGATAGCTGAAAATGCAAAAGATCTGCAAGCTCTACTAAAAAAAGTTATGGAGCAAAATGAAAAAATGGACTAAAATTAAATATAAAGAAAACCAAACTAACAATATCAGGTAGAACAACCAACAGATATAATTCACAATGAAGATATCAATGTGGTGGATATAATTTAAGATCATCTATCAACAGCAGAGGAACAAACAGTTAAGAAATAAGTCACAGACCAATAGTTAGTAGAGCACCCATGTAGGCCTTGAAAAAGATATTTAAATGTCATATTGTGTCTAAACCAACAAAGATCAGAATTATACAGGTCATGGTATTTCCTCTGATACTCTATGGAAATGAAAGTTGAATTTGAAGAAGCAGGATAGGAAGAGTATTAAAGTTTGCTGTTGGAAACTTCTATTGAGAACAACATGGATAGGAAATGGATCATCACAAACAAGCACAATTTTTCCTACTTTAGTCGCATTATGCAAAGAGCTAGCTCTATAGAGAAGCCTGTGATACTGGGAAATAGCAGCAAGGTGGAAGGAATCAGTTATACTGTTAATAGGTGTACCACTGAAATATCTAAAAACACAGGTTAGTGACAAATTGTTAAGGAGAAAAATCTATGTGGTCACTAAGGGTAGACAGCAACTTGATGGCACATAATCAATCAACATGGCTTTGCTATCTACTCTACTAGCTTCAAAAGGTTCCATGAATTGCTGCAAAGAAGCTCAAAATTGTGGAGTGGTCTCTGAGCTTGAAGATGTTTTATTGACTAGATAACATAATCAGTGCTAGCAAATGTGGGGTATGTTGCCTGCCTATACATAGTAACGTGCCCTGCCAATGTTGGTGGGAATGTGTGATCTTCTATTGCAAGCTCAGATTGTTAAAGTACAGAATGATAATAACACCACTATGTAACTGCAGTCATCTATTGTTACTTCAATCTCTACAGTGGGCCCAAAAGAGGCAACCATACAACAATTAACTGAATCACTATGACATCTAGCTCTCTCTCTGTATCACAGCTGGTTTAGTTTACATTTCGTATCCTGAACAGATTATTTACATCAAAATCATTCGAGACAATATATTTCAGTGGCCTTCCCGGTGAAGCAGCAGGCATTATTATGGCCATGGCCACTTGAATCTGGCTAAGTAGCACTGCAATCAGTTTTCTAAGCATACAGTATGACATTTAAAAGTTTTACAACCTTAAATAGGGGGAAATCCACAGCCGTTTCCTGTGAGTTTTCTCCGCTCATCCTCTTATCTTACCTTTCCCACATGATAACCCATTACAGCCTCAATATTATTACAATGTGTGTGTGTGTGTGTGTACGTGTGTGTACGTGTGTGTGTGTGTGTGTGTGTGCACGCATGTCCATCATGAGTCTGCCTATGTGAAGGGCAAGGACTAGTAATATATCAGGGCAATATATGTTTCTGTTGAGGGCTCTAATTTCCTAATGCTCTTAGTTTACAAACTGATTCATTAAGACTAAGATTTTCAAAGCAAAATGTGACCCAGTTTTTAAGAAATATGTAGCTCCTTTAAGCATCTTGGAAAGCTCAAACACAAGTCTTCCGGCAATGTTCAATATTGCAGCCCTGTGTCTGCTTGATTTCTCCTGAGTATTTCTTTGTATCTTGGCCTACTGCTAAGGGCATTTTTTATACTTCCGGCCCATGGTAAAGCCTCGTTTAATCCTGTTAGACGTTGGCACTCTAGGCTGGTAAGATAGAATCCTCTGCTTGCTTCCCCTGGGAAATAAGCATTTTTTTTTGAAAATATATCTGGATTTGTAGAATGACTTAAACAAATACAAAAGACCTGGTTACTAGTGAGTCATTCCATTTTCTGCTGCCCACAAAGATTACTACAATAAAAATGACCAATAAAAGAGAAGAAAAGCATATGCTTTTCTATATGGTCATTTGTGATATTTTATTTCTTTACCATCCCCATATTCTCCAGAAAGTCAATTTTCCCCCCCAACAGCAATAACTTAACTAAACCCTAAGATCGAATTGGCAGCTGAAATGTCACTTCAGTTTTCATTGCTACAATCATGTTTTCCCTCAGTGGAAAGTCAGATGCAGAAATAGTGAGACAGAAAGCCAATGCCAATTATGCCATGGAGCTGGATACCAATATTTGCTCAAAATGCAAATTTGGAGGAAAGATATAAAGTTCAATAGAGATGATACAACTGTAGAGAGGGTACTAAATTGACAGGATTTTTTTTAAAAAAATTAAGTGCTATAACAATCTTTTAGGTCTTATAAAAATATACAACATGGGCCACTGCCTCCAAAAAGTAACCTGACCAACATCAAAAATACTGCAAGAATCAACCTTAATCCATTATTTTAGATAATTAGAATGCAGTTGAAAACTAATTGGCAATCTGGCATGGTTGTAAAAAACAAAAATATAATTTCAGGCTGCATCTATAGAAGTGTTGTGTGCAAATTAAGGGAAAGGATAATTCCACTTTTTTCCTCTACTCTATTAAGCCCACCCAATATATACAGCCTATGTTCAACCTTGAGCCCATAGCTTTAAGGTGCTCAAGGATGAACATGGGTTCTATAAGAAGAGTTCACACAAATTATTACGGGTTCAGAGGAGGACAGCAAGGTTGATCAGAGCATTGGAAAATAAGTCCTAGGAGGAAAGCCTGTGGGAACTGGATATGTTTATCTTTGCTCCAGCTTTAGAAAAATGTCTGAGAATAAGCAAGTACTTGAGGGAATGTCATTCCTTGCTGCAAAGTAATATTTTTAAGTTAAAGGTAAAGGTTCCCCCGCACATGCGTGCTAGTCGTTTCCAACTCTAGGGGCTGGTGCTCATCTCCGTTTCAAAGCCGAAGAGCCAGTGCTTGTCCGAGGCCATCTCCATGATCATGTGGCCAGCATGACTAGACGCCAAAGGCGTACAGAAAGCTGTTACCTTCCCACCGTAATGGTCCCTATTTTTCTAGTTGCATTTTTTATGTGATTTCGAACTGCTAAGTTGGCAGAAGCTGGGACGAGTAACAGGCACTCACTCTGTTACGCGGCACTCGGGATTCGACCCGCCAAACTGCCGACCATTTGATCGACAAGCTCAGTGTCCTAACCCACTGAGCCACCGCATCCCTCAATAATTTTTAAGTGACAGCTAGGCAAATTCCAACTGAATATTTAGAAAGAATTTCTAGGGATTTGAGCAGTTTGACAATGGAAGTAGATGCTGGATGAAAGAAAGTTCTCTAACAGGGTGAAAGAAAGCTTTCAAGCAGAGCTTAGGCAATTATTTATTAGGGATGCGTCAAATGCATCTACCTCAGGTAGGAGAAGATTGTCTAAGACTATGAGATTCTTTCACATCATCATTTTCCGGATGGCGAGACTATGTTTTCTTTCATTCTGTCTATGGTCAACCTAGCTTCTAAAATTAAAGTTTCAGTTTGGTTCTAGCGTTTTCATTTTTATCCCCTGAAGAACAAAGACCTAATGGCAGAGTGAGCTCTTTTTCAGAAGAGGCAATAATTCTTTTATCACTCTACACTGAATTATTGAGGTATATCATGCATAAAAGTGGTTGATTACTTCTTCAATTTAGGTCCAGAAGTTCATAATGATGATATGCGAGAATCCAGCAATCTCCCTGATTCTGAGGGTAAATACTTCTGTTAACATTACCACAGCCAAAATCTAGACTCTGTGATGACTGGTTAATGGAATCTGAGACCTCCTTTTCAGTGCCCCAGGCATGAAGTTCTGACAAACAGCAATTTGTCAGAATGTGTCAAAGAATACAGCTGTACCATATCTAGTTGTATTAGCTGAAGCGTCTTCAGCTTGAAGGGGAGCTTAACAAACTTTGGAAAGTGTTTTTGTGCTTTTTGTGTCACTGTCTTGGAAATTAGCAATGGTCACTCTTCCTCTCTTCTACAAATTCATAGTCCAGATGTTTGATCAGAATAAAGGCTTGTGTTGAGCAAAGGTGACAATGGTTCTGATCTTATTGATATATACTTACTGTGTCCATTTACACAACAGTTCAATAAATAATTTGGCTCTTCTTTTTGGCAATCTGGTGCCAGATTGAAGTTATTTGCCATAATGGTCTGATGTGTGGTGAATTAGCTCCTAGATATTGTTTTGGCTGAAGTATTTCTCAGGTGTTTTATTTTGCACTTGTTATTCACTGAAACATATTATATGAAGAATGGTTGCAGGAATTGATGTGTCTAGTCTAATGAAGAGAAGGACTAGGGGTGACACGATCACAATCTTCCAATATTTAAGGGTCTGTCACAAAGAATAGGTCAACCTATTCCCCAAAACACCTGAAAGCAGGACAAGACACAATAGATGGAAACTAATCAAGGAGAGATCCAACTTAGGAATAGGGAGAAATTTCCTGACAGTTGGAACAATCAATGAATGGAATGGTTAGCTTTCAGAAGTTGTGGGTGCTCCATCTCTGGAAGTTTTTAAGAAGAGATTGGACAGCCATTTGATTGAAATGGTATAGGGCAGGGCTTTTCAATCTTTTCACCCATTGCACCACTTTTAGGTTATGGCAACATCCGAGTACCACCAGTCGCCTAGCAAGGTGTCAAAAACTTGATGACCACAAAAAAAGGAAGAAAGTGATGAAGTACAGGTAGTCCTCGACTTACAACAGTTTGCTTAGTGTCTGAAGTTACAATGGCACTGAAAAAAGTGCCCCCCAAGCCACAGCCGAGGAAGACACCTGCCTGCCCGCCCGGTGGCGCTCTTCCTCCTGTCCGAGGTTTTCATTGTTGTGAGCATTTCTGTTGAGGATTGGCAGTGGGGGGTGTTTGGTTTTTATTCCCCACCCCTGCTGGGTGGTTGCAGCAGGTTTTGGTCACTTCACATGACCCTGGGACACTGTGACCGTCATAAATATGAATCAGTTGCCAAGCATTTGAATGTAAATCACAAGACCCTGGAGATTTTATTTTATTTTATTTTATTTTAATCCCATTTATATCCCGCCCTTCTCCAAAGACTCAGGGCGGCTTACAATCTAAGCACAAATCAATGTGCTTAGCAATAGCCTTCATTCTATGTATATACCTGCTTATTAGGGCTTTTGCCCCCCCCAGTGGCATTATTACAAAGTCAGCTTATTGCCCCCAACATTCCAGCTGATTGGCACTTCTTCTGGGCTCAGAAGTGCCAGGATCAGTGCCGAGCTTCAGCTGAAGCCTGGCGCTTTCGCTGAGCCCTGCAGCTTCAGCCATCTCTCGCTCAGGCTTGTGCGGTGCTGCCACCGGTTCAGCTCATTCCCCTCCCCCGCTACCACTTTTCTAGGATGGTCGCGTACCACCTGCCAGGTGCCAATGTACCACAGGTGGTAGCAGTACTACTGGTTGAAAAGCCCTGGTATAGGCCTTCTTGCTTGTGCAGGGGGTTGGATTAGAAGACCTCCGAGATCTCTTCAACTCTATTATTCTTCAGTATGTTGATTTTACCATGTGGACTTTGCATATTTTTATTGCTTTATTGAACATGAGCAAAAAGAAAGAGAAGAGGAAGGAAAAAGAATACATCTCTTAAGTTCATATACTCTTGTGCCTAAGAGCATGCCTGACAGAATTTCTTCACATAATTAAGCCCAAATCTCTGCTCAAACCAGGAATCTATATTAAAATACAAGAGAAGACTGCTCAGCTTAAAGGCAACCCTCCCTTGGTCCCACTGCTATATTGAACTTATAGTTGATATTCAAGTCTTGTTACACAAATAGATGATTAACATATAAAATTTGTGTACCTAATAGTAGGAAACAAACAGAAACTAAGCATATGCATGAATGCATGCAGTCTATATTTATATGCAGGTCTTCAATTGGGACTCCCAACAATAAATTTCTTGTCTGGTACATAAAAACGCTGTATATCAAATGAAGAGTGAGTGTGGGGGGGAAAAACATGGTAGTATTGCCTTAATATAATTGTAATTTTCTTTGTTTGTTTGTTTTGCAAAGCCCTGAAATTTAAATCTCCTCTTACCTTTTCTTCTTTGTAGCCAATAAATGTGCTGATATACTGTGTATGCATACGGCATATTTCAAGGATAATGCTAAAAACGTATACATGAATAGAGCCATTCATTTTCACAACTTCAAATATTACAGCTCTAAACCTTAAAATCCTGAAATCAATTCCGATGGATGCAATTTACATTATTTTTGAGAACTTTACTAAATTTTTGAATGGAAAATGATTGAAGGTTTGCTATGACACATTATTACATACATTTCACATCGTTTGAAATGCTATTTTGATATTTGCTCCCTGTGTTACTTTTACTGACATTCGCCTTCCAAGTTACAATTGAAATATTTAATAATGCAGTACATGGAGATTTAAATTCCAAATATTATAGTGACAATGACACCAGCATTAAGGACAAATGACAACCATTTCCTTCAATTTCTCCTTATTTCCCTTGTGTCAAAGAGTGGAGTATGATTTTGGCAGTATCAGCAGTATTAGCAGTATTAGCAGCAGCAGCAATAGAAAAAGCATGACTGCTTCTCCTGAAAGTCCTCTGCCAGACTCTGGCCCACAGCAGAGATCTGGGACTTCTGGTTTCACATGTGCTGACAATTCCCTTCTCTTAACTATCAAAACATCAACATAGGTGTTAAAAGCCAGTACTGCAGTTCATGCCAAAATAAATTTGGCCCCTATCCTGCAAATTAATGATAGATCTTCTCAAAAACTCAGTTCAAGTGGTGCAGATATAAAAACTCAGTTTAAGTGATGCAGATATTTGAGTTTAGTTGTTCTGACATGCACTAAATCTCAATGTCTTGCAAGACCAAATCCTTCATCCAGAAGCTAGAATAATTTCCACCAGTGCTGATTCAGAAAGCGTTGTCAGTAAATAATAATTTGAGTTTACTTATTCATTGTTCATAATTTACATGTTGTCCTACATGGTTTCCAACTGAAACCATAATATTTTGGATCCTAATATGTGATTAGGAATATGGTCGCATCAACTACCATACTATAATGAACGTATGTGTTAATGAGGCTAGTGAAGAATAATTTTCCAACTGTTATCTAATATTCAAATATTCTACTTGACTATTTCTCTTGTAATGGTTTTTCAAGCCTACTTCCATCTCTTAAAGTAATTTCCTTTAAATTACAGTCATTCATTCAACAGCATATTACATTTATTAGGCTTCTTTCTTTCACATATAGACAGGGAGCCAAATGAGTTCTTTCCATAACTTTGTCAATCCCGTGGTTATTTACATTTTTTATAAAAATGGCATTAACAGTATTTCAAAGTTTTAAACTAAAAACAATTTTTCTTTTACATGCAATTCGAACAAGGTGGCCTGGCCTGATGGGATGGGGTTGGGTTTTATGTATATTAACTTATTGTTATAGTTTTGGGCACTTTGTTTAATCTCTTTTAAATTTTGTATTTTGTCTTTTAACATGTATTGCCCTGTTCACCTCCCTGAGTCCTTCGGGAGAAGGGCGGTATACAAATAAAATTATTATTATTATTATTATTATTATTATTATTATTATTATTATTATTATTATTATTATTATTATTAACTGCATTTTCTTATATTTTATATAAAAAAAGATGTCTCTACAGCTTAAATTCTATATATACTTATCCTGGACTTAATGGCCTTTTTAATTATATGCAAACCTCTATATGTGTATCAACACGGGAGCAGCTATTTCATAAAACTATCATGTGTCAGCAAAAGCCCTACTTCCTGTCATTTCAAAATTAAGATTAAAGAAAGCCTGTAGACAAGGTTATTTCTTAGACAAAAAAATGGAACAGCCATTCCCATAGTTTTCTGTCAGTATGTGTCTTGATAAACATATACCCACTAGAATTAGAATTAGAGAAAATTCCTAAACAACGATTAGGACCTAAGCAGGGTTCTTTGAAGTTAATGAAAGATTGTTTTGAATATCTACAATAATGCTTCATTAAGGCAAAGTTCTATAGATAATTCAACATCGTACACACACTGCTTTGGAGTCCGTACTTTCTTCAACTTTTCTCACTTTTGTCTGTCTCACACATATAATTGTTTTGTCTTCAAACTCTTCTAAAAAAGAAAACTGTCATTGTCTAGAAAATTGTCAGATACTGTCTGGCAAAGCACATTTCATCATTTGCCTTTATTAAGTTTCTTAATTTTTTATTTTTATTCAACCCATATTTCCAGAGCCTGAGGCTGTTGAGTTGATGCACAAATATTCCAAAGCCTAGAGGAATAGATCGAATTGCTGCAGTACTGCTTCAGTTATTAAAACATCATAATTGAAATAATCTCAATGATGATCTATGAAGTTGTATTAAGATATAAGATCCATTGATCTTCCAATTGACTACTAACAAATGAAGGAAACTAAGTTCTCATACCAGGCAGACTTATTCATAAGAGTTCTGCTAATCTGGTGGTACAGTGGTTAACGTGCAGTATTGCAGGTAAACTCTGCCCACAGCCTGGAGCTCGATTTTGAAGGGGCTCAAGATTGACTCAGCCTTCCATCCTTCTGAGGTTGGTAAAATGAGGACTAATATGCAAAGTTGGGACCAATGTGCAAAAAATGCTTCTACATGGAAAACAGAGTGCTGTAAAGTGCTATGGGGTGGTATATAAGCTTAAATGCTATTGCTTGCTATTGCTACTCTGCAAATCAGAATAGACTGCCTTCATATACTGATTCTAGCTTGAATAGTCTATATTTATAGAGAGGTTTGAAGCTTCTTGCTCTCATAAATTTGGTTCATGAAATAAACCACATCAGGTTCTAGATTTACCTTCCAAAAGCCTAGAAGACACAAAATGTAGTGAATAGTGTGAATGATCTGAAGAGCGCAAAGGCCATCATAATGCAGATACCTTCTTCTCTCCAGGCATATAAGGAAAAAAAGTGTTTTTTTTAAAAAAAAATCAAATTGAGTTAAATAATTTATTCAAAGAGAAGAGAGTTGAAGAAGAAATAGGACTTTGAAAAACACCACAAAAACATGACATTAAAAATGCAATAAATTTAAATTGGTTATGATTTATCTGCATTCATAATAATTCAGTTCTCACAGCATGTTGAGTATTATCTGCTAGAAAAATAATCTGAGAGTCAAAGGCTAATGGTTCCAAACAGCCAGGACTGAAGGTGCAGCTTCCCATATTTATATTTATGGGAAGCTGTCTGGAAACTGAAATGGGTTGATGGATTGTTGTTCTGTTTAGTGGTGAAAGAAATTACATGTGTAATTTTAGATACACATTATTTATCCACTTTGCATTATAGCTGATCCTGACTTGGTTTGTTATTGTGAAAAAAACGATCAACCTTAAAGGGCTTAAAATCTCAAAGTTGCAATTTCTTTCACACTTTCTTAATGAATTTTCTATTGAAAAAGGAAATATGGAAGAAATTCTGGGAAAACATGTTAAGATTACATAAAAATACAGCATCTGAATCACATGTAAAATTCCACAGTGGAGACAGAGAAACTATAGTCAGTACTATAATAAAAAGCTACATTTGAAAAAGCCTAAGCTACTTTCCTCAGGCAAACTGGCTGAACTACTCCTAGTTTAGTCTTGAATTCTGCAAATCCCAAAGAATTCTGTACATGAATCCTTTAATTAATGTTCCATAAATATTTCACTGGACAAATTATTTTATTTATTTATTATTTATTTATTAATTTAATTTATATACCGCCCTTCTCCCAGGGGACTCAGGGCGGTGAACAGGGCAATACATAAAAACTAGATACAAAAATTAAAATTATTAAAACATGATTAAACAATGCCCATAAAATTAATACAAATTTAAAATTAAAGTCATTTATAAAAATCCCACCCCGTCCCATCAGGCCAGGCCAGCTTGTTTAAAGAGATGGGTTTTAAGATCGCGCCGGAAGGAGCGGAGATCGGGCGCCATCCGGAGCTCAACCGGAAGATGGTTCCATAAATCCGGTGCACCCACAGAGAAGGATCTCCCCCTGGGGGCCACCAGTCGGCATTCTTTGACCGGTGGCACCCTGAGGAGGCCCTCTCTGTGGGAGCATACTGGGCGGAGGGAAGTTGACGCCGGCTGCAGGTGCTCCCCAAGGTATTCCGGACCCATGCCATGAAGGGCTTTGTAGGTCATTACCAACACCTTGAACCTCACCCAGAAGACAACTGGTAGCCAATGCAGCTCGCGGAGCAAAGGTGTGACACGGGAGTATCGGGAAACTCCCAGTACAACTCTCGTGGCTGCATTCTGTACCAGTTGGAGCCTCCAAGTGGTCTTCAAGGGTAGCCCCATGTAGAGAGCGTTGCAGTAATCAAGACGAGAGGTCACAAGCGCATGAGTGACCGTACGTAAGGCATCCCGGTCTAGATAGGGCCGCAACTGGCACACCAGGCGAACCTGGGCGAAGGCCCCCCTAGTCACAGCTACAATATGGTCTTCTAAGGAGAGTTGTGAATCTAGGAGGACTCCCAAGTTGCGAGCCCTATCTACAGGAGGTAATGACTCACCCCCCATAGTGAGGGGTGGGATATCCTGAATATCCCGAGATGCCGGTACGCACAGCCACTCAGTCTTGTCAGGGTTGAGTCGAAGCCTGTTCCTCCCCATCCAGACCCGGACCGCCTCCAGGCACCGGGACATCACGTCGAGGGCATCACTGGGGTGGTTTGGGGTCGAAATGAAAAGTTGGGTATAATCAGCGTACTGATGATACCCAACTCCAAAACCACGAATGATCTCACCCAGCGGTTTCATGTAGATGTTGAACAGGAGAGGCGAGAGGACCGACCCCTGAGGGACTCCACAAACGAGAGGCCTCGCGGTCGACCTCTGCCCCCCTGCCAACACCGACTGCGAGCGTCCCAGGAGATAGGAGGAGAACCACTGAAGAACCGTGCCTCCCACTCCCAATCCCCTGAGACGCCGCAGCAGGATACCATGGTCGATGGTATCGAAAGCCGCTGAGAGGTCTAATAGGACTAGGACAGAGGAATATCCCTTGTCCCGAGCCCTCCAGAGATCATTCACCAGCGCGACCAATGCCGTCTCCGTGCTGTACCCGGGCCTGAAGCTTGTTTAATAAACACAGAGCTGAAAATACATAGTTTTTGAAAGTATATCATTAAGTAAGTTATATCAGAAGAACAGATAGGAGACTTTAGGTGCCATAATGCCTTTGCATAATAATTAGTGCTGTCAGGCACCAGGATACAATTTGTTTCCTCCCTGCTGCTTTTTGTTGTGGGTTTTGGTGCTGTCACCCATACCTCCTTGACAGCTCAAGCACTTTCTATTCACAGTGTGAGACAACTCATGCTGCCAGTCTGAGGTGACTAATTAATGATCATTAATACTTAATCCTCACGGTCTGGAAATATATAAAGCTGTCACATAGCTTGTTTAGGTGTAATATCTGCTGGGTATTACACCTAAACTTAAATAGAAATGCTATTTAAGTTACCTTTATTTCCATGAAATGAAAAAGATAGGATATACCGTATTTTCCCATCTACAGTATAAGATGCACCCTTGTATAAGACGCTCTGGCATGCGAGTTCCAAGCTTACAGCAAACAAAGTCAGCGCTGGGAGCAACCGCCTCCCAGTGCTCTAAATAGATGGCTCCCGGTCACCCCACCCCCCACCCACCTAACCACATCCGGCACGATGAGCATGCATAGTCAGTTCACAGCAGCAGCCTTCCGACCCTGGTAAACAAACCGGCATGACCACCGGCAAGACAACAAGGCAAGGGAAGGGAAGGCAGGTTTTAAACTCCCCGTTTCTCTGCACCGATCAGCTGTTTGGTGGAAAGCCGAACAGCTGAGCCAGCAAATCCGGACGTTTGGCCGGCCAACGATCTTGCCCCCTCCCCCCTCCTGTTAGTGGCAAGCCCACAGGGACTTGACACCTGCACCAGGAGGCATGGCAGTGGCATATAAAGAACCCACACAGGCATGCCCTGGGCTGCAGAGGTTACCATTATTTTTTCGTGTATAAAATGTTGCACTTGTATAAGATGCACCTGATTTTTGAACAAGGTGTTTGCAGGAAAAAAAATAGCATCTTATACACAGAAAAACACAGTAAGTGTTATGTCTGAATAAACTCTTTGGAATCTGAGCCAAACTGTTTGGCACCATGCACCGTGGTGACACAGTAGTTAGAATGCAGTATTGCAGGCTAATTCATTGCTTACTTCCAGGAGTTCGATTTTGACCGGCTCAAGATTGACTTAGCCTTCCGTCTTTCCAAGGTCAGTAAAATGAGATTGTTGGGGGAAATATGCTGACTGTAAAGCACTATGAAGCGGTATATAAGTCTTACTGCTATTGCGATATGCAGTTTTGTGAAAGTATCTCCTGTATGTCTATAGGCATATTAAGGAGATCAGGAAAGGGTTCCAATGCAGCTGCAATGAGCCACTAAGAAGTCACCTCTTGGAAAGATTGCATAATCCTCATATATCTAAACAAATATATCTATTAGCTTATCTGCAGTATTTGCCATTTGTTAAGCTATACTTGAAAATCTACTTCCTGAGAAAGGAACCCCATTAAATATACTTACTTCTCTGTAAAGATGTACCGGATAGCACAGTTAGAACAGCTCTGCTTGGGAAAAAGTTATGAGACTTTCTAATCTTATTAACAGAACTTGCATAGATAATCCAGTAATATATATGGTCAATGATACCAAGCCATTGGTCTGGCTGAGAGGTCTAATAGAACTAGAAGGTATGGACATTTCCCATCGGTCCTGATGAAACTAATCTACTAATCTAATGCTGTTTCTATTCCCATACAGGCCTGAATACTGAATTAAAGAGATCTAGATAATCCACTACCTTTAGGAGCTTAGTAGCTGATCCTCAATCACACTCTCATCAATCTTCTCCCCAAAGAGAAGTTTGGAAAGTACATCCCCTCTTCAAAGTTGGCATCTTGCACTCTCTCAGACTTTAATGCAACATGGGTCCAGGTGGCTGAGCTATGATAAGCCCTATCTCAGGGTCCACACTCTCAAAGGAATCTCACCTTGCTTGGATCTTCCAGTTGGTGAACCAATCCTGAGCAACTTTATCGACAAAGAATATAGAACAAACTTGATAGATATCTACAAGAATCTTATTTTCCTCAACCTTCTCTAAAAGGAATGAATCTCCACTCACAATAAAATGGAGAAGTACAGATATTTCCTTCCCCTTATTGCTACTATATAGGCCCAAAGGTGGGCATGTACCATTATTTGATCATGACCAGTTCTGGGGGAAGGGGTTGAGGGGGGAGGGCAAAGTAGCTTTAGATATCTTTTCACTACTTTAACTATCTTCAGCTCTTCTGAAAACCAGGGAGTCACAAAGGACCAATAACTGGAAAGAGGCTTCATAGAGCAACTTATCTAGAACCCTGAGCAACTCATTTGTCAGAATTATGAACATTTTGAATTGCTTGAAATAAAAAAATGGTTTCAAAGCTATTACTAGATTAAAAACTGCATGAATACACGCTGAGGTTTATTTTTCCTGGATTTATTTAGTTTCACTTGTCTTAATTTGTTTCCTGTGAAACTGTGGTATGACATTATAATTTTATTTATATTCCTCTCCTGTGCCAGCTGCCATTATGAAGTGGTTTCTTAATAATTATGTATATTGTTATGAAACCTAAATGGTAACATTAAGAAATAGTCCATTTATAATCTTGTTTTTATTATGCCTTCAAGAAGATCAAGAGCTTTTCTTAAGGAAATTATTGTCTTAATGAGATACACAATTAATTTTAGACATGGGAGATTGTTTCCTGAGAGTCACAACACAATCTTTAAGAAGGTAGTTTGCTGGCACAGTTAAGGACCAATATTTTACTTGACTCAGGAATCTTGTTACCATTAGTCAATCCTGCATACAATGATTGCCTTATATTTTTGAAAACCAAGATAAACCTATTTGACCATTTTTTCACATGCTTTTTCAAATAATTTAACTGTTTTATATGAATAAGTTAATTGTGAAGCAATTCTGTGTATATGATAATGACCATTTTTACATTATACAAAAGAAATCCTAAACTTGTCCTGGAAGTGGAGCAATCACACATATGAAAAACATCTTTTGTAAGATACATGTTCAAATTCCAGACATCGTAGTGCCCAGTTAAAAAAATATAGAATGTGAAATATTTGTAATAATATGGGTACATTTCAGATTCTTTTTCACTTCATTTACTTGTTTATACATTGGTAAATTGCTATATTATTTTGTAGAAATTATGTAGGCATTTTTGTCTTTTGTATCTCACCTATAGCCACACAATTTGAGATGGGTAGCCATATAAGTGCACAAGTGAATAATGTATATTTAAGCTACCTTTGTACCAGAACTAGTGTGTGATAAAATATTTTTGTCCGCTGCTGGGAAACAAGTATTTCAAAAAAGTAGGATTATTTCAAAGTTTGTGCATCAAACTTGTTAGGTCCCAGCTGTCCAAAATGAAATGCCATAAAATAAGTTTAAGCAGGGTGTATGTCTACGTATGTTTAAAAAGAGTCAAGTTGGTAATCCAATCATGGAACTGTCCCTTTTTACATGTATCACATAGGCGTACACAATACATACAAAAAAGAGTCAAGACTTTGATCATTCAATTGGGGCTACCATTCTGACTTTTTTGACCTCTTCTGAGAATAACCTTTCACTTAAGGAAGCAGAATATTTGTTTTCCAATAAACATAGTATCTGTTAACAACTTTTAATATAAGTTTTACATCAAGCGTGAAGTTACAGTTGCATGAAGAGCTGGAAAGGGCAATAATAATATGCTAGATTTAAGAACTAGTGTTTATATTTTATGATTTTTTTTAAAAAAAATCTACTCTTCATCCACTCAAAGAATTCTGGACATTTGAGGTTTATTCTAAGCTCTTTAAAAAGTCACTAAAGATTATTTGGAAGGAAAGGATTGCAAAATTTAAAATTCATGTTACTACATGGTCTATTTATGTGGTCATTTTAGGCTATGCAGCCCTGTTTCACCTAGAAAGTCAAACAATGCTGGAATATTCCTACTAATGAGTTAAGATTTCACTGTATGTAACATCAGCCATGATTATACGATGCTGGATTGTTTTTTGGGAAAGCTGCAATATTTTGGTCACAGATATGCATATGAGACAAAAGCTGGACTACCCAGAATTGTATTTGTGCCATGATATGACAGGAATAAAGACAAAATGGCTTTGCAGTTCTTCATATAGCATAGCACAGAAAAGGGAAATAATCAAGACATTATTAAGGCTAATGCATTGGAAGGGCTTCCTCATTTCGCTGCTTCTCTGTAATAAAACTATTGCTTTAAAAAGGCTGTCAATATTGTCCTAGCAAAAATTCTAAAAGCTTTGGTTATCTTGCAATATTCCAGTTCATGACATTTCAATATTTTGCCTGAGAAATTCTTTCTCTTTTGTTCTTAAACAGCAGAGTCATCCACTGCACTCTGGGTGGATTTTAGACAAATGCCACTGATTAAAGGATTTCCAACAAATTGAAAATTGCTTGGTTCATTAAATGTAACCATAGGTAGAAGCTGCACTTGACTGCATAAGAGTTAACAAGGGAAATTGTCAGTGTGAGCTGTTGCTTATTTCTTACACACCGGTCAGGCTTCTGGAACAAAACACAAGAATGCAATACATTAATATCTCCTGGACCGCCCAGGGCAATCTTTTCTTCTAATCCCTGTCATATTTAAAAGAAGAGAATAGTACTGCAGGCACTTGTGTGTAATCGGCACAACACTGAAAGCCTTGAGCCATACCAAATAAATTGAGGAATAGATGGGGGACTACATGCTTCAAATTTGTAAAGGAGGGAACTGATGCCTTAAAAATGTAAAACTATCAGTAGGTGGGGTGAACTTTGTATTTTTGGCAGCTTCCACTCACCTTGATGCATTCTCAGCCCAGAATTCTTTATAAAAGCCGGCTGTCTTTATTTTATTTTATTTTTGCACAACAAGGGAAGGCAAACCTATGATTGGGTTTGTGTATCACCCTAAAACATTATGGACTTTTATGGGGGAGGGGATTTTGGCTTTATATATGATGTGAGCCTAACTGATGTGATCTGCAAACTGTAAGTGTTATCTCTGAATCTACCAATTACAAGCTTTTTCTTTTCTTGCTTTTGCAACCTGAGTTAATACAAGCCATGGCTAGGTGCTGTAGGAATCCAGCTGTGGTTCTTCTATTAGATCTTTTGCCTCTATTCCGTCCAATATTTTTCTCTGGCTCTAAGGACCTTCATAAGAGAGCTGCTATTAAGAGGAAGAGTGTTTCCCATCAGGGAAACCTGTTTTTGTTTTGGCCTTCCTCCATCCTTAGCGTTAGGAATGGCCTTTCCTATTTTTTTTTCTGCCTGATGCTTCATCGCCTACACAGGCATCAGGAAATGAGCTGAGTTGAGAACAAGCCCACCTTATGGCTTAGCATCTGGGCAAAGAAGAAGACCAGTTTCTATTGTCTGAAAATGAGTGCTCTGAAAGTCTTCGCAGTTCTTTGCAAGGGAGTATGGACATGGACCAATACGGTTAATTGAATATGCTTTCCATTTCATAATGATTGATATTACTGATCCAGTTAATACTATGTTGCTGAATATTTGTTAACTGACGTTAACTGAAATTAACTAATCATTAACTGGTTGTACTGTTACTTGAATGTTGGTATGCTTTATATAATACTGAAACTAATAAAGGTAAAGGTAAAGGTTCCCCCACACATGCGTGCTAGTCGTTTCCAACTCTAGGGGCCGGTGCTCATCTCTGTTTCAAAGCCGAAGAGCCAGCGCTTGTCTGAGGACGTCTCAGTGGTCATGTGGCCGGCATGACTAGACACCAAAGGCGCACGGAACGCTGTTACCTTCCCACCATAGTGGTCCCTATTTTTCTACTTGCATTTTTACATGCTTTCGAACTGCTAGGTTAGCAGAAGCTGAGACAAGTAACAGGCGCTCACTCTGCTACACGGCACTCGGGATTCGACCCGCCAAACTGCTGACCATCTGGTCGACAAGCTCAGCATCCTAACCCACTGAGCCACTGCGTCCCTTACTGAAACTAATGTAGATTGCTAAATTCATATTGCTTATATTTAAAATGCACGAACCATCTTAAACACAATCTATATGGGGTGGGGGAAAAATGTGATGTACAAATAAACTGACTATTACTTGGTTTATTTATTATACTGGCACCAAAACATATCCCTGCCTCTCTCTTTCCAACACTTAATGGGAGGATTACATTTTTCACAGTATAGAATATTTTGCTGCCCCAAGACTGCATATAAATGGATGCCATCAAAATTCAATATACTGATAAGAACAAGTAGACCTGAGGAAATTCACAAGGTTAATGCACATGCCAATGAGGTTTGTAGAGACGGTTGAGGAATTCAATTTTTATGAATTCTTATATGATTGGCATTCCCTTCAAGGTTAAGTATCACTAAAATATTTTAAACCCAATTTGACACAAAATATGTACTAAATATCTAGCATCTCTCTACATTCTGTACGATACATCACATGCTTCTGTATAACCACCTTTGTTTTAATTATGTTTCCTGCTGTTTCTAAAATAGCAATGCCCAAATTATGTTAAAGACAGATGGATTTCACTGTGATAAAGATTGGAAGGGGAAAGGTGATTTGGATGGGAGCTGGATGCTCATATAACACCTGTCAGCAACTCCTAAAAACTTATTTATTTAATTATTTAAAACATTTGTATAGCCACCTATCTTAAAACAATTATGGGTAGCTTACAACCAATAAAATATAAAATACAACACTGATAAAACTAAAAAGAGAAAATCTGATGCCCCAACCACCCTTCCTTTATGCAGCCCACATTCTCATCCCACAATGACCTCACCCTGGAGGAACAGCCAAGTTTTAAGTGTGCTCTGGAAGGATAGAAGGATTGGGGCCTGTCAGATCTCAGAGGAAGAGTGTTCCATAGGGCAGGGGCTGCAATAGAAAAGGCACATTTTCAAGGACCCACAAGATGGCAGATGTCCTCTGTGGAATAGATAGATATCCCAGGGGGAAGTGGTCTTGCAGGAAACCCAGTCCCATGCCATGTAAGGCTTTAAAGGTAACAATCAGCACCTTAAAGTGCCCCTGGAGCTAGTGCAACTTATGCAACAGGAGTATAATGTGGGTGTTACCTAACATTGCACACTACTACACTCTGGATCAGTTGTAATTTTTAGATGGTTTTCAAGGGCAGCCCCATATAGTAATCTAAATGGGAAAGGTGGCTGTGAGCAAGGCCTCCCAGTCCAGGAAGCATACAATTGCTCCACAAGAGAATTTTGCACAAAGGCCATGGCTGCAACCTTCTCATCAAGCAGTAGCTGCAAGTCCAAGAGAACTTGCATATTGTGTATCCGCTGTTCCTGGGGACATGAAACCCCAACCACAGTCCAAAATAACAGCATCATAATAGCAACACAGTTGTTAAGTAATCTGGCTTCTCCATTGACTTTGCTTGTCAGAAGGTTGCAAAAGATGATCATATGATCATCTACATCTACCATAAATGATATGATCATCTGCATCTACCATAAATGTGAGTCAGTTGCCAATCCTCTGAATTTTGATCGCATGACCATGGGGGATGCTGTAATGGTTGTAAGTGTAAAAAATGGTCACAAATCACTTTTTCCGGTGCCTTTGTAACTTTGAACAATCACTAAACAAACGGTTGTAAGTCAAGGACTACTTGTATGTGCTCATGCTCCAAATAATATTTCCTTAATAAATCTAGAAGAGCTGTTTCTTCAATTTGGAGAAATGAAGCAGTGCTTCAAAAGGAATGACTCTGAATGAGATGGAAATCCCATTACTCTCTACATGCTTTTTTTTATTTAAAAAGTTTTACAATACATTTTAACTTTAATCCCCCCTCCCCCACCCCTATCCAACCCTCCCTATCCCTCCCCCCCACTCCCTCCCCCCCCGACTTCCCAGAGCTAAATACAGGGCATAAAATCAAAAAACAAACATAGACACCCTTATGTTATCAACAATAAACTATAAATTCTATCTCTCTCTAGCTCATATAAAATGAATACAAACAATATTAACATTACAAATAAAGTAGATAAAAAAAAAAGAGGAAAACAGAAAAAAAGCTTTGCTCAGAATAAATTTTCTTAATCCCAGTCCTTATTCATATTAATTTCAAAAAAAAAAGAAAGAAAAAGAAAGAAGAAAAGAAAAAAAAACAAAAAAACTTTCACCTGCTATTTACATTCTCCCACCTTTCTCTAGTTTCCAAACAATTTCTCAGTTACACGCCAAAAGCGCCTATCTCTGTTAGTCTTAATAATCTCCAACCAAACTAAACTACGATCAAAAATAGTTCTTGCATGTATCACACCAAATATCTCACAGTTCCAAATCATCCTTAAATTCAAATAAAAGTTCAAATACAAAGAATATATAAAAAAAAGATTTAGGCAATCTCTAAGACAACTTGTTATTAATTAGGAGCTTACATACCCATTCTTAGTTCAACACATACTTTAAATCCATTACCCTAATATACTTTTCTAGCAAGCAATCTTAAATTGTGTAAAATATTAACAAAAAGAAAAAAAACAAAAAAAAACCTTCTTTCTCCTCTATAATAATTTTACTCCATTGACATTCTAATCTAAAAATTAATCAGCAATCTTAACGCCCCAAAACTTTTGGAGCACCTCTGTCATGACCCCCAAAACTTCTTTAGACCGCTCCTCTCTCACATCTTCACTGTAAGCACGCTTTGGAGATTCCATAACTTTCTGCTGATCTTGCTCTTGCTCTCATCTCGCTCTTCTTAGGGCGGCACGCGTCCTCTTCTGGCCTCCTGCAGCAACCGATGAAACTGTGACTTGATCCCCTCCAACACCATTGTCCTCTGTCTGTCTATCTGTAACATCTTGAGGCTTTCCCCCACCGTATCCTTTTGCAGCTTCCAAAAATGATAGGGGGGTTGCTTTTAACACATTACTATAAAAATCACGTGCCTGAGCCACAGTAACCAAACGATGTCTTTTACCTTCATACGTCGCCACCAATCCAACTGGAATCTCCCATCTAAACTTAATATCACGTTTCTTAAGTTCCTGTACCAAAAATGCAAAATCTTTCCTTCTCCTTAGGATCTTCGGAGGGATCTCTTTTAAAACCAAAACTTCTTGCTCATCCACTACCAAATTAGTATCATAAGCAGCTTGAATAACTTCATCTCTTGTTACTCTCTTTGTAAAATAGACCACCACATCTCTGGGTAACTTCTTCTGTCTTGCAATCCATGAATTTACACGAAAAACTTTGTCCATATTTCCCTTAATTTCAGATGCTGACTGGCCCAGTACCCCTTCCAGAGCCTCAGAAATCAGCTGCTTTAAATCTTCTTTACCATTCTCCTTTAAACCCCTAATTCTAATAGCATACTGCATCTGATTATACTGAACAAGGCTCAATTCTTCGTCCATTTTATCCCTTATATTTTCATTTTCTAATACCTTTGCTTCTAATATAGAGTTCTTTTGACTGAGATCCTCCACTTTTATATCCAGCTGTAGCACACATTCAGCTACGGATTCAACCTTAGACAAAATGTCCCGCCTCATTGCTCTCAGCTTCTCTTCTATCTTCTTCTCCAATTTCTCCATTTTCTCCTCCATTTTCTCCTCCAGCTTTTTCAACTTTTCATCCATCATATCAGACATCAATTGTACATGCTTTCCAAGAGCATCTTGTAAATCCTTAAGCGTCAATGCCGGGGGAGATGCAGGAGGAAACAAAGCTTGCAATGAGGTCTCTTGCACCAGGGAAGACCCCACATTCCGAAGAGCTTTAGAAGTTTTAGCCGCCATCTTCCCCCACTTTCACTTATTACTCACTTTCACTTTGAAGCTATAAAATCCATTGAGCTAGAGAGTAAAAATAAAGAGTCCACTTCACCTTGACCTCCTGTACCGCTCTGCCTGCTTCTTGATAATCAAAAGTATTTCCATTTGGCAGGGGTGGTTGCTAACGCCTGGCTCTGCTCCAATAATCCCAGAGCAGAGGCGCTGCGCAGCTCGGAGCAACCCAGGCTTCGGGGGGGCTCATCCTTCAGCCGCCCAAGCTCTCAGCTCAGGCGGCCCCAGAGAGCTCAACCCCTACCTGGGGCCTCACCCCCTCCTCTTCTCCCGAGGAGGGGGCTTCAAATCCATCTAAACAGCTGATCGGCGCTGTTTACGATGGAAAAACACAGCTGCGGAGCGGGCAGCCCGAAAACGGCTGTCTTCGGCGTTGCATCGCCACCGGAAGTCTCTCTCTCTACATGCTTTTTACGTGAAACCCCATCCACCCCATTCAGTATGACTAATAGCCAAGAATGGTGGGAATTGTAAAAAACAGCATAAGAGGATCATACATTTTTCATGTATTTCCAAAAATCTCAACCAGTATTTTCTACAGAAGCAAATGTAGGCTTTTGCTGAAAAGCTCCCTCTTATAGACTTTTATTTTGCTGTTGTTTTCACAGATACAAAATTTGGAAGAACGAAGAACAGGTGTTGGTAGTATAATAATACAGATGAATAAGCATTATTATGCTGGAGTGCTCATATTCAGATTGCTATGACTGAATTATTTCATGTATCCATGAAACTAAAACCCAAGTGAAATATAGAGAAAGAGAATAATACAGTATGTGTAATCATAGAATACTGCTACCAAGAAACCAAAGTGCATAAAGTCAGATTGTTGAATACTCCGTCATTTAACCATTCAACACTTGTCAAGGAGTCTTTCTTTGAGAATATTAGCTTTTGTATCTTTAATAATCATTGTTTATGGTATTAAAAATAAGTCTCTGAGGGAAGATGGATGGTTAATAAGTATGAAAGTTAAATAAAATAAACTTTATAGAACTAGTGAATGTCTTTCAAGGGCATTCTATTTCAAAACTTGGCACTTTGCATGAATATAATATATAGTGGTGATAAAATATAATACTTTTAAAAAAATTCCTTTGAATCATTTTTGATTCCTGGAGACTGCCTGAGGAAGTCAATATTGTTTCCTTGGTAACATTTTCAAAAGTGTTTTGTGATTGCCTTCTTTCTAGGGCTGAGAAAGAGGTCTGGCTCAAGAAACCTATAATCTAGATTTCTAGATTTACTAATATTTATAATAAAAATTTCTGATAACAATCTTTGGTTTTGAAAAAATCAATAAAACAGCTAATGAAAGAACAACAGACTGCAATTGGTGGATCAGTGGGCTAATGCCTCCTTAAGTAACACCAGCTGCCTGCAATTAGTGCAGGTTCGAGTCCCACCAGGCTCAAGGTTGACTCAGCCTTCCATCCTTCTGAGGTAGGTAAAATGAGGACCCAGATTGTTGGGGGCAATAAGCTGACTTTGTAAAAAATGCCGCTGGGCCCCCCCGAAAGCCCTAATAAGCAGGCATATACATAGAATAAAGGCTATTGCTAAGCACATTGATTTGTGCTTCTTAGATTGTAAGCCGCCCTGAGTCTTCGGAGAAGGGTGGGATATAAATGGGATTAAAAAATAAATAAATTGTGCAGTGTATTGCTTTAGTTCATTTTAGCATTTATGTTACTATTAATTGAAGTTATTTTGGTGTGTGTGTGTTATTATCAGTGGTGGGATTCAGCCAGTTTGCGCCACTTTGGCAGAACCAGTAGCTAATTTTTTGTTGCCCAGGCCCAGAATGGACTTGCGAAAGTGGCATCCATGCAAAGAACTGGTTGTTCACATATTTGAATTCCACCACTGGTTATTACGACTATTTAAGTAGAAGTTAATAAATATTAGCTTAATGTTTATTTTACACTGCCTCTCTATTTCCAGAAATTCATATACTGCACACTTGAACAAAATTCTATTTTTTTGCTGAACAGTAAATGCTTTAGGGACCCAGCTATTGTTGATTAAGGCTATATTATTGAAAAGGGCTATGAGGATGAAGGACTTATGGGCCTCTACATTAAAACAGCTCTGAAACACTTATTCTCATATAAGTACTTAAAACAATTTTTTCTGTACTGCCATAATTATGTACAAAGATGCACTGGCTTGGGAATTGATAATCAGGCAATCTGTGACTGATCCTCTTGGGCAAGTATTACCCAACTCTAAAATAATAACAGTTTCTTGCTTCAGTCTTTGGGATTTTCTCCCTCTCATTGCTGAAATACTTAATGTGTTGGATTGATTTTAGAAAACAAGAGTTTGCTGGCTGAAAGGATAACATGTTTCAGTGCTGATTACAAATGGGCATTTATCATTCAACATTTGTTTGGCATCCTTACCAAATAAACAGTTGGGTCCATTGTTGTGAATAAAGAAGAATATTTGTTATGAAGTTTAAGAACAGAGGCACCAAAAGATGATTCTCTCATTAAAAAGAGTTTCCTCTGGAATGACAAACAGTACCAGGAGCAGTACACTGACTGGTCTTTCATCAATCATCGTCATTATATAGCCATTTAAGTAGAACAATAATTATGTAAAGACATTAAGGGAGTAGCTTTGATTTTTTTGTGGAGTGAAATGACAGCACCTTTATTAAATGCTGCTCATTATGTGGCATGTGATTGTGCCAAGCTACCTTTTCTTCTTCCTTCTGCATGGGGTATTTTTTTTAAATAATAATTTAATTTTTTTTACTTTCTTCTAAATAATGAAAATAATAATAATAACTATGGTTGAAAAGAAGAAAGTGTGGATAATGGATGTGGCGATACCAGGGAATAGTAGAAGAGGAAGACATTGAGTATCAAATTATGAAAATCAAAGTTGAAAGATTAGGTATAAACCAACCATGGTGGTCCTGATGGTTATTGACACTTAGAAAATCTGTGCATTGACAAAATCTCTACCTGTCAATTGCAAAGGCCACACTGCTTGGATCTGCAAGTAAACTATGTCAGTATATTATGACATTCTAATATCTTGGGAAGAACCTGATGCATATGGAGGTCAACACCAGCTAAAGAACTAGAAGATGTGACTTTGTTATAAACATACATAATAATAACAACAGAATAGAAGAGAAAGAACTAGAAAAAAACAAAGACCTGCAAATAGAAGCACAACAATTATAGCAAAAGAAAATGAAGACAGTATTAACAGTAATAGATGCCTAGTCTACAATGCCAAAACATCTAGAGCACCACTTGAACACTCAATTGGCATTGACAAAGTAAGTAAATTGCAAAGGGCAGCTTTACTTGGAGCATATCCTGCCACGATATCTTTAACACCATCAAGAATCAACATCTGCCTATCTTAGGTCCTTAGATCCATATAACTTAATATATGGATTCAAATTCCAAATCCACTATAAACATTTGGTTGTGTGATAAATCATCATCATCATCATCATCATCATCATCTTCCCTTTAACCCCATCAAACAAGAACATCAGCCTACCACAAGGCTTTGAGAAGGACTCAATAGGTGGATAAAAATGCCAAATCCAGTCTAAATTGGTTGATTATGTGACAAACCACAGTAATAATGTAACATTACAGAAGAAATGTGCATCTGACACTCTTATTGAGATAGGTTTAGTAAGGTTTTTTCTATTATTAGCACAGCACCAGCAGATAGCAATAAAATATACCTAATAGATATGCAGAGAAGATGCCAAATCACTGGTCATGTAGTGTTATATTCTGAAGAAAACCTTATATCATGTCTAAAACTTATGCACCACTAGGTAAATATACCACACTTGCCTGTTAAGACATTGGTATGCAGCTGTAGAGGAGTGGGTAATGCATAAGTACCTACAGTACTTTGTCATTATTCTCTTGAGCTATGTTTATCCATATTCCTCGTTATTGAGCAAAAAGGTTGGAACAGGACATTTTGCATAACTTGAATCACAATAATAGAATGGTAAAGTTTGGAAAGCAAGAATTATATAAAACAACTAGCAAGACTGATCCTTGTAACTACGGGAGAGAAGAATAAACACTAGGAGGTGAAGTATAGCATTGATGCTCATCCTGGTTGTTGCTGACCTATTTTTCTTCTTTCTAATCAGGAGAAGAAATTTGTTTAAGATTTCTGTGTCAAAAATAGGGAAGAATGAGAAAAAGTGCTGCTGTCCTTGATTGTGATAAGAAGAAAATTTGACATTCTCTTTGAAAAAGGAAGATAAGTAGCAGTCATACAGATATCAAATCAATTATAGACATTTACTCATTTTAGGCTACAGTAACATAAGGACTGGAGATTCCATTTCAAAACAATCATTGCCTCAAACATCTAAAGACCAAGAAATGTTCTTGTAATACTCTACTGGGGTCATCTAGCAATCAAACCAAAAAGGACTCTATTCAGCAGCATTAGCTGAATCAGAGATCCAGCCAAAACAAAAGATTGGCCTGCTGAATGCGTACATGCTGTCAAATTTAGCTTATCAGCCTCACAGTTATTACAATTTATTCTGTTGTTTAAGCTTAAAATGTCACCGGGAATATATTAATATGGTACTACTTCTGATAAGGGCACATTAAAGGTTATAGAAATAATATATTATCAGAGACTAAGTGTGTACATCACTCGATGTGCATTCTTTATCAGTAACAGTTCATTTATGAAATATATGTGATCATATTACCTAAAGTGCTTCTTAAAAAGTGTGTATGTGTACACACATGCATGTCTGTGAATACTCTGATAAGCTTTGTGAAAGGTGCATTCCAATTAGAATGGAATAGACCTGGAAGAGACCGTGCATTCAAGTCCAGCCCCCTGCACAAGCAGGAGAACCTATACCATTTCAGACAAGGACTGTCTAGTCCAGGGGTCGGCAACCTCGGCTCTTTTATGACTCGTGGACTTCAACTCCCAGAATTCCTGAGCCAGCATAGCTGGCTCAGGAATTCTGGGAGTTGAAGTCCACGAGTCATAAAAGAGCCGAGGTTGCCGACCCCTGGTCTAGTCCCTTCTTCAAAATCTCCTTTGATGGAGTGCCCATGATTTCTGAAGACAAGCTGTTTCACTGGTTAATTGTCCTTAGGAAGTTTCTCCTTAATTCCAGATTGCTTTTCTTTTTGATCAGTTTCCAACCATTGTTTCTTGTCCTGCCCTCTGGTGCTTTGGAGAATAACTTGACCCCCCCCTCTTCTTTATGGCAGCCCCTCAAATACTGGAATACTGCTATCATGTCACCCCTATTTTTTCTTTTCTTTAGACTAGCCAACCCCAATTCCTGCAGGTGTTCTTCAAATGTTTTAGTCTCCAGGGCTTTGATCATCTTACTTGCTCTTTGCTGAATTTTTTTCCAAAATCTCAACATCTTTTTTGTAGTATGCTGACCAAAATCGGTATTCCAGGTGTGGTTTTACTAGGGTTTTATAAAACGATACTAATACTTCATGTGATCTTGATTCTATGCCTCTGTTTATACAACCCAGGATTGTATTAACTTTTTTGGTTGCTGCTGCACACTGCTGGCTCATACCCAAGTGATCATCCACTAGGACTCCAAGGTCTCTCTCACAGTTACTAGTTTTGAGCCAGGTCTCGCTTAATCTGTACTTACACCTTTGGTTTTTCCTGCCTAAATGTAAAACATTAAAGTTCATTTTGTTCAAGTCTGTCAAGATCTTTTTGGATGAATGCACCAACACTGGAAGTTTTTAAGAAGAGACTGGACAGCCATTTGTCTGAAATGGTATAGGGTTTCCTGTCTGAGCAGGGGGTTGGACTAGATGAACTCCAAGGTCCCTTTCAACTGTTGTTGTTGTTGTTGTTGTTGTTGTTTTTGTTGTTGTTGTTATTATTATTATTATTATTATTATTATTATTATTATTATTATTATTATTACGAATTACATGTTGATTTTTATATCTGCACCTGAAGAGTGTAATTTTATTTGACCTGACAAAATGAATGAAGTGAATGAAATAAGTATTCCAAAAAGAAGGTCTCTCAAATCTGTTTTATAGGCATAGTTTTTAAGCAATGTTAATTTTGAATCTTTCAGTCAATTCTTCCAATACTATCTGGTTGTGGGTGTTTGGGCCATTGTAATCTGAGGACATCCCATCTTTGATCTTGAACCAAGGTAGCATTTCCTCATTTGATCTTAATGCAATCTTGGAGTCTTCCTGACTTTGTCAGTCACTCATGCCTTAGTCAACTCATGGCTTGACTACTATAACAACCTCTACATGGGGCTTTCCATGAAGACCACTTGGAAGCTTCAGCTGGTTCAGAATGTGGTGATGGAAGCAATAATGTAATACATCTGCTTCGCAAGCTGCATCAGGAGCCAGTTTGCTTCCTGGTGAGATTCAAGATGTTGATTGTTACCTGTAAAGCCCTATATGGCATTAGGACCAGTTATTTGAGGGATCACCTGTCTCCCGTAACATCTACACAGCTAATTCAATCCTGCAGAGTTAGCAGGTTCTGGATTCCTTCAATTAAACAATCTCATGTACTGGGACTCTGGAAGCACACCTTCTCTGAAATAGTACCTGCCCTCAGGAATGAGGTTCTGCCCACATTGCAGATATCCCCACTCTGTTGTTGTTTGTAAGAACCATGAGGCCCTGGTTGTTCACCCTATTTGGGTCTTCAATTTTCATATTTTTTCTGAATCTCTTCTAGTTCTGCATCCTTGAATATTTTGTTTCTGGTAATAAATCACTTTAAATATCCCTACTACTGGAATGTTGGTTCCAAGGAAGCCATAATGGTGCAATTTTCAAGCACAGTATACTTTTGTCTTGTCTGTGATTGTTGTTCTTCCAGTAATCCTACAGGGCTAGGACCTGCTTACCCAGTGATATCTCTTGAGTCCTGCTGCTGACTTGTGGACAGATACCAGGACCTAACATCTGATGCAGTCCTTTGTTGACCTGAGTGATGATCAATCCATTTAGGTTTCTTTTTTCGGGGTTTTTTTCATGTTAAATGGGTTGATGCATATTGTGCTACAATCTGTCTGGCACAGGTGACTTCTCTACTAGGACACAAAGTGCCAGCACAACCTCATTAGATTATTATGGTTTATCACATGGTCAGCCAGACTAGATTTGGCATTTTTATCCACCTATTGAGTTATCTTCAAAAAGTACTTTCTTAGTTCCACCATAAAGGAGATATCTAAAGAACTATACATTCCAGCTCTATTGTGTTTTAGGTTTTTCAAGGATTACCTTTCCTCTGTAGTGACTGATGCTTTGGAATGTAGGACAGGCCAATTCTGAATAAGTCCTGCCAATATTTATAACTGCAGGCAGAAATCTAGAGGTAGGAATGGAGGTAGCAACTAGGGCTGAATTTTTTATTTTTTATTTTTTATTTTAATTCCATTTATATCCCGCCCTTCTCCGAAGACTCAGGGCGGCTTACAAGCTTAGCAGTAGCCTTCATTCTATGTATATGCCTGCTTGTTAGGGCTTTCATACACCCCCCAAGCGGCATTATTGCAAAGTCAGCTTATTGCCCCCAACAATCTGGGTCCTCATTTTACCTACCTCGGAAGGATGGAAGGCTGAGTCAACCTTGAGCCTGGTGGGATGCGAACCTGCACTAATTGCAGGCAGCTGGTGTTACTTAAGGAGGCATTAACCCACTGCTCCACCAAGGCTCTAATTAGCCCATCCAGGAACATTTTGTTTTGATCTTTGTCTAGTAATTCAGAAGTTAGGTGTGATCACTGGCAGATAAAATCTATCTGACACGCTAACCAGAAAGATGGGGCTCTTGATCTAAAGTCTTCAAATATTTCATTAAAAAATCCAGAAATAAGCAGTTGCATTTTTTGTTCTCTATGGCCCACTTCTCAGTTTCTCACCAACAAGATAATGTAAAAAGTATTGTCAAGTGCTTGTTCTGCACTGCCCTTAACATGAACTTGCATTAATATTCAATAAATCAGCTGCAGGGCTTCAAGAGTCAAGTCTATATTTATTGTTGAGTCTGGAATGCTGCCTAAGTTAACAATCTTTCTTTAATTCCTCTTTCTGTAATTCCAACAAAAAGAGCCATATGATTAACAATTTTTGTAAACCAAATATTCATTGTATTATCAATTCATAAATGGCAACCCTATTATTTTATGGGAAATAATACTGGGCTTGGTGGGTCTCGCTTTTATCAAATATTTATAGGATTGTCCTACCAGAATATGAGAATAATAAAATTCACTGAGAAATCTGATAATTGGAGTAGGATTGATCTTTTAATACACAAAATTCTTAAAGTAAATATAAAGAGAAGAAAATATGCTAGAATATGAGATTAATAAAATTCATTGAGAAATTCTGATACTTAATTGGAGCAGGATTCATATTCTAATAAAGAAAATTCTTAAAATAAATATAAAGAAAAAACAGATATTTCTTTTGGGTTTAACAGAAAAAGACTTGGAAAAAAATGTGGAATTTTGATGTTATATATATTGACAGCAGCAAGACTACTCTACCACAGAAATGGAAGGATATTTCAATCCAACAACGGATGAATAGCTGCAAAATTTGATGGAGTTAGCAGAGATGGCTAAATTGACTGCTTTGATCAAAGAAAAAAAACACAAATAATTTTATTTCTACTTGGACACTGCTTCTGGACTTTGTGCTTGAAGTGGAAAAGAAATGAAATTTGATTTTGGCTTTTACTGATTAAATATATATATAACTAGGAATGGCTAGTATAAACTATTAGTAAAAGTAAAAAGATGAGATATGATGTTAATGCCTTATTCTACTGCACCAAAGGGAGTTAGAAATCAACTCCATTTCTTTCTTTCTCTCCTTCTTTTCCTCACTTTTCTATTCCCTATTTTTCCTATTTTTTGTTTTTGTATATATTTTTTTTGTATGTTATATCACTAATAAAACTGTAGAGAAATATTTTAAAAAGAAAAAGAAAAAAAAGAAATGAGAAACCAGATACTTAATTGAACAGATAAACTCACCAGCTTTCTCAGTCCGGTGTTTTGGACCCTCTTGTCCTGGAAGGCATGGGCAAGGTCCTTCACATCGAGCTACAATGTTTTTGCCAGATGTACAGGCATGAAACTCCAACTTGCACTGTAAGCACAACAAAACAAACACAATTTATTTGATGCAAAATTGGAATGGGATTCAGATATGAAAATAAACATTGTCATCAGAATAGAAACTTGAGAGTAAGTTTTTGTGGTCTGACTTTAAAGTTACTTGCTCTGCTTATTGATACTTCTAGCTGTGCCCGTGTAATACCAATACTCTGAGAGTGCCATTGGCTCCCAACTGCATCTGTGTGCAGTTCAAGGTATTATTATTTTCTTTAAGCCCTGCATGGCATAGAGTTTGGTTACTTGAAAGTATCTGAGTATCTGCCCTCCCCACATGCTCTGATAGAGAAGGTTTACTCCAGGTCCCTTCCACTGAAACATTTCATCTTGTGGGACCCAGGGTTCATGCCTTCTGTCTTATGGAACAACCTTCCTCTTGACATATAAAGGGTGTCAAGACCTGTCTCTTTCCCTAAGACATGATGCTTGGTGTCCTGACTGGATGATGGTGCTACTGCTATTTAAGTCATCATCTACTTTTGTTAATATTGTTTGTAAGTACCAGTATATGCATTATAATTTTATATTTTTTTTCATTAGACTCTGTCACCTTGGTTGAGTTGGGGCGCTATATAAATGTTTTAAGTAAGCAAATGAATATGTAAGTCTTTAAGTTTGGTTTTAAGAGGTCATTCAGATTCACAATCCAAAACATAGGCAAAGAACAGAATACACATACTTATTTAGTAAAAAAACAAAATAAATCTGAATTGAATTAATTACAATTAGCTAGATTTAATTATTTAATTATTTATTTATTTTATTATATTTGTATACCGCCCTTCTCCCGAAGGACTCAGGGCGGTGAACAGGGCACATATAAAAATACAGAGTACAAAAATTAAAAGAGAATTAAATAGGAGCCCGAGCTAAAACAATAGATAGTAATATAAAAATCCGCAATAAAAACCCCAATAAGTCTTTTCTTAAACATTTAGAAATCACAATCCATCAACAAGTTTTGAAAGGACTCTTAAGGACCTGCTCACCTTGGATGACTGCCATTGGTTTTAATCTTCTTCCCTACATAAAAACTTCTTACAAGCTTTCTATTAATACCGCCCCCCCCCACACACAACAAATGACATAAATTAGCCAGTCTTAGAGGAGAAGCATAGGTTAGAAAACTATCTGTGAAAATGAATAATTTAGTCATTTTAAAGCACGTCTATTTGAATTCCTGAACGAGATTCTATATCTTATTGATAGTACTGAAGCCATGCTTACAACTGTTATGCAGGAACCAAAGCAAGGTAACTACATGAGATAAATCAATCATTAAACCCGTGAAGCACCCATGTGTTTTGCAAAATTATTTTTTTGTTTTCTATTCTACTACAATAAAAAAGCAGAGTGAATGAAGCAGAATGTTGCTGTAAGATTAATGTCTCCTACTTTGAAAATGTCAGAAGTAGCTTGCTGCTGCTTGTGTGTATTTTTGTAAATGAATTCACCTCCCCAGGCTTTAATCTGGTAGCAGGAGACCATTTATTCTTGACAACATTCTGTCACAATGATATTATCTCCTAGGTGCTTTCTGGACTTTAGAGGACTCTGAGGACTGCAAACTCCCTATGCTATTCAGTTCTTCAGTTTTAGGATATTTGTGGATACAGCCTGCTCTCTGCTTGTGGATAAATTCAAAGGGCATTTGATGCTGTTTACTTTTTCTATACACGTGTAAAAACCACACGTAAATCCCATATGCGAAATGTGGCATTGTGGGTACTAGTATTTCAGTCAGAAGAGGACGGTAATTCAAATTATAAAATGATAATGGCTGACAGATATTCTGATAATGCTATGATTTGTCTTTTTGATTTGGCACGATTTTTCCTGTTCTTCTTGTTCCTATTAAAATTGCATATATTGTTTTGTTAAAATATCAGCTGAAGTCTTTTTAATTGAAGCAGACTGGGTCCACAGTAGACATCATATAGTATCTTGAATTACAATCTCTTTGATGTGCCAGTAAGCTCCTGCAGAAAACCACTTGCTCTGTAGTTTTAAAATTGTCTGAATTTTCTTATTCTACAGTCATGGCTTCAGAGAGTAAAATGTACAGAGCTAATTCTAAATGTTCCTTTTTGCATGGAATGGCTAGTGGCAGCTTTATAGAAACCATCTCTGGAGGAAGGAAAAGTTTTCAAAGGAGATTATGCCATCATGAGCTGCAGGTTCAAACAAACTTCCTACCCATGCTACCCCACAGCTTTGTCACCAGGAGTGAGAATTCAGCTATGAGGTAGACATTTCCAGCACTTATTCTAATAGAACAACTTGTTTAGCCAATACACATGAAAAAAATGGTTAGGATCCTGGCTTGATTTGTGTCTATTTTCAGAGTACTAATTCAGTGCAAGCCAATTCTCAAACAAATTTAAAGTTCTATAACAAAGTCAGATAATTGTGTGGAAAGTGGATGTGTGGTCACCAGTATCATCTCGTTGTTTTAATTCTCCATGGATGTATCCACTGAATAGATTGTAAGCAAATAGTACACATTAGATTTTAATAGTTTGAACACCAACCACTAGAGTTCAGAATATAGAAACACACCATTTTGAAGCTAATAGTGTCATTGAAATCACATTTCAAAGTCATTTTCCCTGGAGGCAGCATTGGGACCATATATAGGCCACAAAGCAAGTCATCCCAGCCACTTGCCCATTACCAGGAGCTCATTTCTACTGTCTTTTCAGTGGCTCTTAGAAGTAACAAAAATTTCTTCTACCTAATGAGTGTACTCAATGTATTTTGTAAAGATGTGGTAAATTTCCTTTATTTTGGCAGCTTTCCTAATATGTATAGTTTTCCTAGATGGTTAAGTGCTGGTAGCCTAAAGTATAAATATGAACTGAGACGGGAGGTATTTTTTTAATGTGTATTCATTTACACAATAGTCAATAATGGTCTAATGTGTCAATCAACATTTAGTTACTTATAGAATTGGTAATTCTAGCCTAATCAGCTGTAAAATCTACTTCAGAGAGGCAAATAATACCCACTATAAAAACAAATGTAACACACACATTTCCCAATTGGGTAAACACAGATTATAAAGTAAACACTGAATGTCATTTAGGTGGTCTTGGCCACCACTACTGGCAGATTTAATGTCAATTAATATTATTAATGGTGATTCATATTCAGCCAGAGAATTCTGCTGTTCATTAGATCAGTTATTAAAAAGGATAATTCTAGTTGCATGGGTTTCTCCTTTCAAGAAATGACATGAACTTGACTGGCTAAATATTTCTTTCCTTTGCAAAAAGGTATATTCAGCTTCATTGATAACAATGAGAAACCAAGAGCACATAAATTGCTAAGACTAATTTATTCAACCTATTTGCCAGTCATTACTCCACAAAAATAATCAAGAAATCTGGACATAAGACAGTTAAAATTGATGAAACTGTTACAGAAATAAAGTAGAAAGGTATCAACTAAAACTCTGGGATCAAGAAATTCAATAAGAGAAGCATCAAAACCTATATGTTTAAGGTTGTTTGCTACTCAAATAACTCATGTTAAATTCATTTTTAAATCTTCTTGCTTTGAAATAGCAGGTAACAAATAAGTGAAACAGCACTAGTTTTTTTTAAAAAAAATATTCGTCCCTGTGAGTATATTTTTAAAAAAGGTTTTTTAAAAAATCTGCAGCTTGTTAAAAAGCTAGCTGTCTTATATCCTACAGTGATGTATTCTATAAAAACTACCAAACCACATTGAAAGCGTAAACACCATAACAGGAAGATTTATAATGATAAGCCCATAGGATGTTAGCAGACAATGCTTCAATACAAATCAACAAAATCTTCTTCTCCAAGGAACGTCTGAATCTCTAAATGATTAGGAGAAAAAAGGTTAGAGAGAAAAACATCCAAACACAGTTATCCCTTATTTCCAAATATGTATTTTTATTGGTCAGATAAGAGGAAAACATCATTACTTTTTAAGAGATGACAACTATAGAAAGCAGAAATATATCCAGAGAAAGCAATTATGTATTCAGTGCAAAATTCTGAATATGAGATATTTTTCAAAATTTGGTTATTACTGTATTGAAAAATAAAGTATGTTGGTATTCTTGTGATATATCTTTTTGTTATGCCTCTTAACTAAATAAATTTTAAAAATGAAATTCTACATTATAGTTTTAAAGAAATCTCCTAATAACTTATTATTCACGCAAAACAATCCATTGCTCAACTACATGATGCAGAAATATATTGAAGGAACCCACAGTGGAGGAATGGATGGTGAAGATGGTAAAACTTGCAGAAATGGCAAAACTTGAGTAAAGTAAAGCTTGAGTAGGATGGGAACAACTTGGTGGAGTAGTGGACTAATGCCTCCTTAAGTAACACCAGCTGCCTGCAATTAGTGCAGGTTCGCATCCCACCAGGCTCAAGGTTGACTCAGCCTTCCATCCTTCCAAGGTAGGTAAAATGAGGACCCAGATTGTTGGGGGCAATAAGCTGACTTTGTAATAATGCCGCTTGCAGGGGGGGCGAAAGCCCTACTAAGCAGGCATATACATAGAATGAAGGCTATTGCTAAGCACATTGGTTTGTGCTTAGATTGTAAGCCGCCCTGAGTCTTCGGAGAAGGGCAGGATATAAATGGGATTAAAAAAAAACTTTTTATAAAATACTGGAAATCCTATATGGACTTATTGTTGAAGATGGATGGCATGACCATTGACCCCATTGACTCGGTTTACCGTGAAGAGGGTACCTCTTGAATAGAAGTATGATGCCCAGCAAGCAGTACACTTTCAGCCCATTGAAAAAAAGCCAATGCTTGCTAATTTACCTTGGAAGCTGTACATTTACATTCCACTCCAGACTTGGAAGAAAATTTTATCCTCTAGACCAGGGGTGTCAAACTCACAACGTCACGTGACGTGTCATGATGTATTGCGACTTTTTGCCATTGCTGGCAATGGGGTGGGCGCGGTTTTGCTATGATCAATTCGGCCTGCGGGCCAGCAGTTTGACACCCCTGCTCTAGACATTTCTTTTCAGGTGCATTCTTTGTGAACTTAGGTGCTTATGTTGATTAAAAAAACAAACTAATAACCATTTCCAGGCCAAGCTATAGAGACCGTTGGTTCACTTTCTAAAACAAGGAAGGGGGAGCCTTCTCCTCCTCCTGCCTACATTAAAAGAGTGACATCTCTTCACCTTCAGACCACTAAGTAGAAATACTGCAGCAGAGTGGAAAATAGTGATTCCCCAAGTGAAGAAATACCTGATGATATGTCTGATTCTGTGGGCAAGAGGGAAAAAATGTTTTTATTCTTGTCTACCATAAGGAGATTAACTTTGTTGAGTCATGTCTCTGCATCTTTTGCCATGCAAGCTAATTTTCTGACTTGTCTAGAAGCTGAATTTTACAACCATTCTTATGGAGAAGCTGGCAGTCCCTGGCAAACAGCAACAATAATCATCAAAGGAGCATTGGGTAAAAAATTATTTAGAAGGATGTACACAAACCACAAATCCGTATAGATTGCCTACTAATTTTTATTGCTCACCATTGTTTTGTAAAGCAGTAATTACATTACAGAAATGTCGTCCCTCACCATTTTAATGAAAATCAGAACTATATCAGTGGATTAACCCTTGAGTCCACCAGTGCATTGTATGAAAAAGATTTTGTTTTGTTTTTTTAATCAAACTGAAATATAACAAATCAGTGTAACGTTTGAAGCTTAGGCGATTATTCTGTGTGAGAAAATGAAGAGCTTAAACTTTTCAGTGCTCCATTATAATTCATTTTTTAATTTCAAAGTTCATTTTAAGCGGAGGCAGACAACATATTTTAAATCAATTTATGGATTTATTTCTGTACCAGCATATTGTGAAGTACCTCTGTACTGCAACTAATCAGATTCATCGTGTTTTTCTCCTTCACACAGAAGGAGTGATGTAGACAAAGCAATTAGCAAGAGGAATGGCCACAAAGGAACACTCACAAACTGTAGAAAAACATGGTCAGGGAAGATGGGAAAACTAACCTTGACCTCCTATGCAATACTCTAAAGCCCCATTCTTCGAGAATGCCAAAACCTATAAAATTTGATTAATCCCTCCTTTGAGATCTCATGTTATCCCTAATAAGAATATCAAAATTATGTATTATGTATGTCATGTATGAATGCCAAAACTGAGAAAGGTTTCAGTGTTCTTCTGGTATGTTGATGTTTGTTAGATATTTTGAAATTATATTTTATTTATTTTGGGGTTTTTTTAAACATTGACTAATTATTGAATGGCAAGATACAAATGGAGTTCATATGCAATTTGCATAAATATACTTTAAGCTTCTGTATTCTAATTAGCAGAATTTGAGTTCCCAAGGACTGTTCAATTTAATACAACCAGAAACTCCTTTTAGATTTCTTATTTAATACAACAATCTGTCTGTCTGTCTGTCTGTCTGTCTGTCTGTCTGTCTGTCTGTCTGTCTGTCTGTCTGTCTGTCTCTCTCTCTCATTGGATGGGGGGAAGAGGTCAATCCTTTCACGGAAGGGTTGGATTACTGTTATTAATATTTTTGTTGCTGCAACTGAGCTTTTGACATAAAGTTTAAAAAACTAATTTTGATTCTACAGTATATTTTCCCATTTGGGAGGCTGCAAAGATTCTATTTACCTTACTATCTTCTTTTATGTCAGAATCTTCACAGATATTGTTCTTGTAGTTGAAGATGGAACATGAGGTTAATCAGGAAAAGACGTGCTTCTGTGCTGCTATTCTTCTCAAATTAATCTTCCTCCTGTTTGTCTATTTTATTGATTTTTCCCAAGCTATACTTTCACAAATGTGGATAGTTGGCAGAAGCATTCAAAATAGGACTGTGGAAGAATACCTGTTTCTGTCACTCTCTTCCAGGACAAAAATAATAATTTCTGAAGTAGTGAAACATACTTTTGCTACAGCAATCTTCCTATTTTTTTCACATTCATGCAGTCTTCAATGATAACTGAAACTACTATAGTAAACTGGCTTAAAATATTGCACAAACCATGGTTTGCTCAATCATGATTTAATGTAGCATGATAATGATGCCACACCAGTTTGATGTAGTGGCTAAAGTGTTGGCCTAGAAATCAGGAGAATTGTGAGTTTTAAACCTCCTTTATATATGAAAGCTGACTGGGTGACTCTGGACCAGTCATTCTTTCTCAGCTCAACTGACCCCATAGGGTTGTTGTGGGACAATAGGAGGCAGAAGTATTAGGTATGTTTGTTGCCTTGATTTATATATTAAAAGGCAGGATAAAAAGTTTATAATAATAATAATCTATCATTCATGGTTGGTCATACAGTCAGTCAGAAGTTTAGATTGGATTTGGCACTTTTGTTCACCTACTATGTCCTTCCCAAGAACATGTGGATATGCAAGTGTTGTTGTTCAATAATTTTAGAGTTACTGTCACAGATATCTGCCACTTAAACCATAATTGGTGGACTCTATCCAGACATGTTATCAAAAGGTTACGGTCTAGTCAGGTTTCTAATTTTGTTAAGCCATGTTTTACTTCACAATAATTAACTAACACATAGGTAGGTTCACATATGCTAAATCTGAGATGGGCCATCTTTTACAGCCAAGACCTATACAACACTTTTGAGGAAGAACCCCCCCCCCCCTACTCCATATAGATTAATTATTTAGAAAGTGTCATTATATCAGACAAAGATCTGTATTTGTTGATGGAAGTTGATAATTATAATAATGCACATAATGTCTTGCATTTCCTTCCTCAAAACAGCAGCAGGCCTCCAAACTAATCTTACTTAAACAAGCCCTTAAAACCTGGTTGTTCCTCCAGCCCTTGGCTAGATTGTACATTGGACCTTTGTGGGATAATTAGGTGAATGGATGTTTTTCTTCCCCTTAACTCCTTTTCCCTGTTTAGGCTATGTTCTTGTTTTACTTTGTTTTTAAATTGTCAGCCATTCAGAATCATAATGGAGTCAGGCCTATAACTCAAATAAGGAAGATAGTAGGTAGGTAGGTTGGTTGGTTAGAGGAGAATAAAACTCTCTTTCTTGTCCCCATCTTGGCATGTAATTTCTTGCTCAATGTCTATGGAGATTTTTAATCATCCAGGTCATGATCCAAGGCAACTGGGCTTTCTTTTTTTTTCCCCTTTGAAAAAGTTTTGCTTCTCATCCAAGAAGCTTCTTCAGTTTTAACTAACTGGTAGGGAATGCAAAGATTTATATTCTTTGCAGTCATCTGGTTGTTAGCACTTTGAGGGCAGGTTGTTACCTCTCTGATTTACTGAGGCCACTTGTGGGTTTATATTTATCCTCAAGAGTCACTTGAATCAGAATGCAAATGAGTGTGGAACTTTCTTGGGACTGCTTTGTATACAAGAGATGGTGTTGTTGTTGTTTCCCTCCTCTTCTGTTGAGAGAAGTTCGTTCAGTTTTAACATAAATGGCCTCTTTTAGCTCTCTTTCAAATGGTGGTCTTCTCTGCCTAGAATAAGGACCTTGCTGTTTCAAAAGAATGTCTTTCAAATGTAGAGAGATTGATGAATCTTGTCCTAATGAGTTTGTTCTCCTGTGTTGTGCCAGGCATTTGTGAAGTGGTTGTTGTATTTCCCTAATGTACAGGTCTCCACGTGTTTCACTGCATTGCACTGCATATACCACATTGCTCTGTTTGTGTTTGGGTGTTCTGTTCTTGGCGTGGACAAGCTTCTGTCTTAATAAATTCATGGATTTACAGTATGAATGTATGTTGTGTTGGTTGAAAATTCTCCTGAGCTTTTCCCTTCAAACCTTCAGCCCAGTGGTGTTCGGTTCTCATTACTCCCAGTTTGTGCTTCTTTTCTCCCAAAGTTATCTTTTGTTTTTCAAACAATTTCCCAATCTCTAGCCCACAGGCAGGGGTTGAGAGAATTTGCAGGGAGAAGGGTTTGCATACATCCCAAAGATCATGCTGATTCAAAGGTCTGAGCTAGCATGAAGGGCTGGCAGGCAAGTTCCAAGAGTGAAAGTGGAGGTGGAGTTTGCTTTTTCTTCATTACTGTGGGACTGAATAATATAACGGACTGCTAATCTCTATTCTGTTAAATTGCTCATTTGAATACTTGCCCTCCCTCCCAACCTACTCATTAGAACATAATGTATGGGAAATGCATTTTTAATTCTTTCAACTCATTTGTTATTACAGACTCTGTTCCTCTAAATTAACCTTGGTAACATACCAGTTCACAGATAGGAGGATCCTATGTTGATTATGTTCTTTGATGACAGCAATATGTTGCTATACTCTCTATATAAGGAACTCACAATCATCCTTAAGATTTTAAAAATGTTTGGGTTAAGTGAAAGGCAGAATACTAATTGAAATGCCTAAGAAGGATGTGGTCTATTGATGAGTTAACTCTATGTTTAACTGCTCTTAAGAAGATAAGAATCACAACAGTAAAATCAATGGTTTAATCCCAAGCTATCTCCTTGGCCATAAAGTTGTATTTTGAAGTACTCTCAACTATACAGCAACTAATAATATTTTTTAAAAAAGTTTTTATTGATTTTTTAATATTTACATATACATGTATTTGTGAAACAATATGGTGGTTGGGTAGTTAAAAAAAGAAATAACCAGTTGTAAATAGTTCAGGTTACATCAACAGAGATGCCCTCTCTAATTCCCTTAGTTATTACATAGTCAAAATAAGCAGGTTAGTACACTTCTAGTTGTAACCTAGTCAATTAATACATTTTAAAATATATTTTCACTGATACATATCAATATCCTGATTTTAAATTTTATCTAATTGCAATAGGATATTCTAGAATAGCCTATAGTATATAGGAAAAAGCTTAATTTTTGCGTAACCCACAATTCCCTATTTCAATAAAGAATAATTCTTTAATTTGCCATGCAGGGCCACCCAAGACAGAAAGGTCATAGCAGAGAGTTCTGACAAAACATGATCCACTGGAGAAGGAAATGGCAACCCACTCAAGTATCTTTGCCATGAAAACCCTATGGACAGTACTAAAAGGCAAAATGATATGACGCTGGAAGATGAGCTCCTCAGGTCGGAAGGCGTCCAATATGCTACTGGGGAACAGCAGAGGGCTAGTACTAGTAGTGCCAGTCGCTTCGACTGGGCCAAAGCCGAAAGGATGCTCAGCTGTGGATGTGTCTGGTGGTGAAAGGAAAGTAATGTATGATCCATAAATCAAGAATGTAAGATCCATAAATCAAGGCAAGCTGGACATGGTCAAACAAGAGATGACAAGACTGAACATCGACATCTTAGGAATCAACGAACTAAAATGGACAGGAATGGGTGAATTTAATTCAGATGACCATCAGGTATACTACTGCGGGCAAGAATCCCTCAGAAGAAATGGAGTAGCCTTCATAGTCAATAAAAGAGTAGGAAAAGCAATACTGGGATACAATCCTCAAAATGACAGAATGATCTCAGTTTGAATCCAAGGCAAACCATTCAATATCACAGTAGTCCAAGTCTATGCCCCAACCACCAGTGCTGAAGAGGATGAAATTTACCAGTTCTATGAATCCCTACAGCACCTTATAGAACTAACACCAAAAAAATGATGTCCTTATTATCGTGGGGGATTGGAATGCTAAAGTAGGAAGCCAAAAGATAACTGGAATAACAGGCAAGTTTGGCCTTGGAGTACAAAATGAAGCAGGGCACAGGCTGATAGAATTTTGTCAAGAGAATACAATGGTCATAGCAAACACTCTTTTCCAACAACCCAAGAGACGGCTCTACACATGGACATCACCAGACGGTCAACACAGAAATCAGATTGACTATGTGCTCTGCAGCCAAAGATGGAGAAGCTCTATACAGTCAGTAAAAACAAGACCAGGAGCTGACTGTGGCTCAGACCATGAACTTCTCATTGCAAAGTTTAGGCTTAAACTGAAAAAAGTAAGGAAAAGCACTAGGCCACTCAGGTATGAATTAAATCATATCCCTGTTTAATATACAGTAGAGGTGACAAATAGATTTAAGGAATTAGATCTGATAGACAGAGTGCCTAAAGAACTATGGACAGAGGTTCACAACATTGTAGAACAGGTAGCAACCAAAACCATCCCAAAGAAAAAGAAATGCAAGAAAGCAAAATGGCTGTCTGAGGAAGCTTTGCAAATAGCTGAGGAAAGGAGGGAAGCGAAAGGCAAGGGAGAAAAAGAAAGATACACCCAATTGAATGCAGAATTCCAGAGAAATGCTAGAAGAGATAAGAATGCCTTCTTAAATGAACAGTGCAAAGAAATAGAAGAAAATAGAATAGGGAGGACCAGAGATCTCTTCAAGAAAATTGGAGAGATGAAGGGAACGTTTAATGCAAAAGTGGGCATGATAAAGGACCAAAATGGCAGGGACCTAACAGAGGCAGAAGAGATGAAGAAGAGGTGGCAAAATTACACAGAAGAACTATACAAGAATGAGCTTAATGTTCCTGATAATCACAATGAGGTGGTCACTGACCTGGAGCCAGACATCCTAGAATGTGAAGTGAAGTGGGCCTTAGAAAAGCTGAGCAACAACTAAGCTAGTGGAGGTGATAGTATTCCAGCTGAGCTATTCAAAATCTTAAAAGACAATGCAGTAAAAGTGCTACACTCAATTTGCCAGCAGATTTGGAAAACTCAACAGTGGCCACAGGATTGGAAAAGAACTGTTTACATTCCAATTCCAAGGAAAGGCAGTGCCAAAGAATGTTCAAACTATCGCACCATTGCACTCATTTCTCATGCTAGTAAAGTTATGCTTAAAATCCTACAAGCTAGACTCCAGCAGTATGTGGATCGAGAACTACCAGAAGTACAGGCAGGATTTTGAAGAGGCAGAGGAACTAGAGATCAAATTGCCAACATACGCTGGATCATGGAGAAAGCTAGGGAGTTCCAGAAAAACATCTACTTCTGCTTCATTGACTATGCTAAAGCCTTTGATTGTGTGGATCATAATAAACTGTGGCAAATTCTTAAAGAGATGGGCGTACCAGACCATCTTATTTGTCTCTTGAGAAACCTACATGTGGGCCAAGAAGCAACAGTGAGAACGGGACATGGAACCACTGATTGGTTCAAAATTGGGAAAGGAGTCCGGCAAGGCTGTATACTGTCGCCCTGCCTATTTAACTTATATGCAGAGCACATCATGAGAAAGGCAGGGCTAGATGAATCAAAAGTTGGAATTAAGATTGCCGGAAGAAATATCAACAACCTAAGATATGCAGATGATACCACTCTAATGGCAGAAAGTGAAGAAGAACTAAAGAGCCTCTTGTTGCGGGTGAAGTAGAAGAGTGCAAAACCTGGCTTGAAACTTAACATTAAGAAAACCAAGATCATGGCATCCGGCCCTCTCAATTCCTGGCAAATAGATGGGGAAGAAATGGAGGTAGTGACAGATTTTATTTTCCTGGGCTCCAAGATCACTGCAGATGAGGACTGTAGCCAAGAAATTAAAAGACGCTTGCTCCTGGGGAGGAAAGCCATGGCAAATCTAGACAGCACACTAAAAAGCAGAGACATCACCCTGTCAAGAAAAGTGTATATAGTCAAGGCTATGGTCTTCCTAGTTGCAATGTATGGCAGTGAAAGCTGGACCATAAAAAAGGCTGAGCACCAAAGAATTGAGGCCTTTGAACTATGGTGCTGGAGAAGACTCCTGCGACTCCCTTGGACTGCAAGGCGATCAAACCAGTCAGTCTTAGAGGAGATCAACCCTGACTGCTCTTTAGAAGGCCAGATCTTGAAGCTAAAACTCAAATACTTTGGCCACCTAATGAGAAGGAAGGACTCACTGGAGAAGAGCCTAATGCTAGGAAAGATTGAGGGCAAGAGAAGAAGGGGACGACAGAGAATGAGGTGGCTGGATGGAGTCACTGAAGCAGTAGGCATGAGCTTAAATGGACTCCAGAAGATGGAAGAGGACAGGAAGGCCTGGAGGAACGTTGTCCATGGGGTCGCGATGGGTTGGACACAACTTCGCAGCTAACAACAACAACTTATGCATGTTTTCTCCAGTATCTGTTTCTTTTTCATAAAAACACTAAAAGACAATTGTACTTTTATTACAGCATTTTGTTTTGTTCAGATAAACTAGCTACTAGGGAGCTTCCCATAAAATATAAGCATTTATTTTATGTCAGTGAAGCATATGGCATTTACAATACTCTAATGTCAACTTATATTACCTGTTTATATTATATTTATTTGTTGCTGTTGCTATATGAGCTCATGGTGATGTACTTAGTTTCCCTGTTTTAACTTCAAACAATTGTTTGAATTATAATAGAGAATATGAATTTCAGATCCAACAGTGTATTTCATGGATGAATGATGATGTAAACTGTGGATTACACATTTCTAGTCCAAACAATCTATTATACTAGTAAAGAGGGTAGGTAACTTAATGCTCTGATTTATGGAGTTGAATTCCCATCTGTCCAGGCAAATGGTCAATGGCAGAGGATTGTGGGTTGTGCTCGGATTTGTAGTGATTGATTGCTTAGATCTTTCAATAAATATGGTGGAATGTTTAACTATTGAAATTGTAAAGGAAAATTCTTTGAATGGGAAATTATTATGTAATGGGTAATTGACAAGCCCCCAAAGAGTGTGGAAAGGAAAGAGAGCATACAGGTATCTGTGGAGATTCACCTTTGAGACAAGAGTATACAGATACACCCTGAGCTTCAGATTTGAGTAAAGTCATAACAATTTTAAAGCGATCCCTGAGGAGAAACTGGCATGGTCATCTACACACCATTATATTAACAAGCAAATTAATAAAGCCAGACAACATACAAGCTGGATATATGTGTGCAGATATTGTTGGAAAGATACTGTTCCAGTCAGAAGGAAAGCCAAGTGGGGGATCAGAATGGAATTGTTATGTAGACACAAAAGGTCTGACCTTCCCATCCTCATGAAAGCAGTTGAGCCTTATCCAGTGCTTTTTTTCTAAAGAAAAAAGGTGCCGGAACTCAGAGGTGCTGTCACTGGGAGTGATGCTGGCGTCTTGCTATGGCATTGCCGCCTGTCCTTTGCACCCACATGCCATGGGGATTCCCCTCCCCACAGCTGCCATGGGGATTACCCTCCCCGCAGTAGCCACGCCACGGCCTGTGCTGAGCCCCCACCCGGAGCTGCTCCAAATCCCGACCCAGAGCTGTGTTTCTCGTGGCAGTGGTCTCTGGTGCCAAACAGCCTCTTTCCAACCACATCCAGAAAAATTTGTAACAAACATTGGAATTCTCAAGGCCATGTTTGGTATTTCCCATCAATCTGTTACTGGAAGGAAAAAGCAATCCCTGCTGCGATACTGATCCCAGAGAAGCATTTGCATGTATGCAGGTATCCTTAGGGTGCCATAATTATGGATGAGAAATATTGGTTGCAAAGTTGGCATTTCTGGATGTAATACAGATATTTTGGACTTATTTTTGTTTCTTTGCATGTTTGATATTTTTAAAAAGGCATATGCTACTGACTACGCTTATGCACATGTGTAACATTTTTGCTAGAATACATGACCACTGCTTGTCCAGAACGTGAAAAGTGAAAGATTGTGACTAAACAAAATTTTAATCTATAGAAAATACCACCAGAAATTATTTTAGCCTTTTTAATAAATATTGTTATTGATGTTAAGCTCACCATGGAAAACATCATATATTGTTATGTATATACTAGGTGAATTATTTAAAGACTGAAGTGCAACATAATTAGATTATAAATAAGCTATTTTTTCAAAACACACAACAGTCCAAACAGTAAAAGTAAAGTCCAAATTAAGAATATTTCATTCTTAAGAATTGTTTAATTTAAAGTGGTTTAGTTGTAATAGATGGTTATAGATTCAAAATAGTTTTCAAGAGTGTACAAAAGATATTATATTTTTCTAGCATCAGCTAAATTAGACATATTATATTGAGAAAAATGTTTCTCATTTCTTTCCTGTTACCTTTATTGATTTCATTGTAGAGATGTTAACATAGGAAATAGATTATTTTGTTATCTAATTTTACCTTCCAAAAGACAGAAGCAGATGAAAAATGTGAGGTTCTTTCCTGTTGGCTTTTTTGAACTAGCTGTTTTAGATTCTAAAAGTTTAGTTCCTAAAGAAGTATCTTTGTAAATAATTTTAATGTCCTCCTCTAGTGCAGGGTAGGGAACCTTGGCTCTTTTATGACTCAAGGACTTCAACTCCCAGAATTCCTGAGCCAGCATGACTCAGCTTGGAAATCTCTCCCTTTCCCCTCAGCGTGGCTGGCTCAGGATTTTTGGGAGTTGAAGTCCACGAGTTATAAAAAAGAGCCAAGATTTCCTACTCCTAAAGCCAACAGAGCAAGGGTGTCAAACTCAATTTCATTGAGGGCTGCATCAGCATTGAGGTTGCCCTCAAGGGGCCGGGTGGGCATGGCTAGAGTGTGTATGGCCTACAGGGTGGGCATGGCCAGCTCTACATCGTTCGCATCAAGGGTGCCTATGGGGGCCTGGGCAGGAGTGGGACAGATCTGAGGGTCTCTGGCAGGAGGAGGGTCTCTGGGCCAGGGCCAAGGCAGTGGGGGCCGTTCCCTCACTGTTTCCAGAATGGCTTCACGGGCCGCATGAAACCACTTCGCGGGCCGGATCTGGCCCCCGGGCCTTGTGTTTGACATGTCTGCAATAGAGGGAGCTTTTTTTTTGCAAAAAAAAAAGGTGCCAGAACGCCATTCTGAGATAAAAAGCCCTGGCCTTATCTAATCTTTCCCAGGGGCCAAACTGTGAGTCTGGGAAGATTCCTGTGAAATAGGCAGTAGAACAAGAAAGAACCTGATTTAAATTCTTCACTTATGGGTCTGGTTGTTCAAACCTGACAGATATTTTACATAATACTGTAAAGGACAGAGTAATGCTGGAAGTGGATTATAGAACAGGCACAATGGCAGATGAAAAGGAGACCAAAGAGTTACAAAAAAAGTTCATGCCAGCAACACTTGGAAAAGGGCATGGTGTACCAATGTTTCTTTATCAGTGAAAGAAGTTTTGAAGCCAAGGTAGAAGAATTAGAACATAAATACAGAGGGCACAACAGAAATAGAGACTCAGTGGAAGACCATCATTCTTGAAAGAAATCAGAAAAAATATATAAAGAGAGTCCAGTCTTTTAAAATATCTTTTTTTTCCCGTCCAAGTTTTAGAGGAAGATAGTCTTGGCTTTGGACTGGGATAAGGTCGAGGAATTGCTATCCTGTATTTTTAGGAACTGTGCAGGGTTTTCTTTTAGTTTTTGTTCTATTCTGTTTTCTGATGAGGGGGTGTCTTGATTTTCTCTATCTCTAATTTTATTCATATCCCTCCCTCATTTAAAAAATATTTACCATATGATACGTTGTTTTTTATGTTTTAATTTTTTCCTTTTAACCTACAGAAGTACTGATCTTTATACCTTAAGTTCAATATTACATCTTTATTAGTTTTGTGGAATATGAATATTCTTCCAGCTGGGGATTAATACTACATTGTGCAATTTAAAACCTGTTGGTTTACTAAGAATTCATACTTTTCACAAGAGAAATATCAGTCTAGATTAGCTGTATTGGAAAAAGTTTAAAAACTGCTGGGAATTTAATAATTTTTATTGATAATTACTTAAAATTTGTGTTGGAGCATAAAGTAAGTAAATCTAAATGGTATATTTAATTACTGGTGATTTTTTATAAGCATGTTACACCCACACATGCACATACACACACATACTTTTTAAAAAGTCTAAGTGTGAACGAGATTATTATGGCAAAAGTTTTTATTTAAGTTTTGGATACCTTTTAGGTCATGATACCAGCTTATTTAATTCTTAGACAACACTGCAGAGTTATACATCAGTTTAATCTGGTAGACATATCATAACTTTTAAATCCTGCACATGAATAATTTTTTAAAAAGAAAAAAAAAACATGGGAGCTGTGTTCCCGAACTAATTGTGTTTTTTTTTAAATTTTAACCTTCAATTAAATTGCTAGATAAATGTAATATAGCTTCAATTACAAAACCGGATCATGTTCCATGAACATTATCAACTAGTACATAAAAGAAACATCCCATTTCTTTATATTTCACCATGAAATATATGAGATTCAAGGTGTTGGTAATGACTTACAAAGCCCTACATGGCATAGGTCCGGATTACCTACGGCAACACCTGCGGTCGGCGTCAACTTCCCTCCGTCCAGTGCGCTCCCACAGAGAGGGCCTCCTCAGGGTGCCTCCGATCAAAGAATGTCGATTGGTGGCCCCTAGGGGGAGGGCGTTCTCTGTGGGCGCACCAGACCTGTGGAACCGCTTGCCGGTCGAGCTCCGGATGGCCCCCGACCTTCGCTTCTTCCGGCGGGATCTAAAAACTTATTTATTCAAGCAATCCGACCTGGTTTGATGGGTTAGGGTTGGGGTTTTAATATGGCTTTTAATTACTGTTTATATTCAGGCATAATATTTAATTGTTTTTTAACTTTTGTATTTCGTTTTTATATTTATTGACCTGTACACCGCCCTGAGTCCTTCGGGAGAAGGGCGGTATAAAAATTCAATAAATAAATAAATAAATAAATAAATAAATAAATAAATAAATAAATAAATAAATAAACTATTTCATTAATAAAAACTATTTTGTATAAAGAGGACACATGAAAGTTTGAATTTTTTCCTCCTATAAATGGACAATGTTCTGTGAGTTTAATGGTTGTTTCAGACACAAGGATTATATGCATAGTCTTATTGTTTACTTATACTTCATGGAAAATTTAAATATATAAGGTTTTTTTTGGGGGGGGAAACTTAAGGAACTTCTAATTACTGTATGTTTGCAAGATGACCTATGCCAGACTCATATAAAATATTTATAAGTACATTACTACACTGGAATTTAATTCCCTTTACATGCTTGAAACAGAGTACTCATTGAATTGTGTAAAGGGAAGGTACTGAGAAAGAGTTGAAAGACCTGGAAATTTATTAGCCTCTAAGCTGAAATTTACAATAATGCAATATCATCTGTGCTATTAAGGACAGACAGGATAAAGTATAAAATAATTCTGAGTCCATAAGGAAAAGTTTAAAATTTTTATTCTCAATAAAACTAAAGTCTAAAACTAAGTCCTAAAATTATACATGCTCAGGTTCTCTATTTAGCTGAACTTTTACCTTTGTAAGAATTATAGACATAATTAAATCTTTGAAAATAGGAAAAGCTGACAGGAAACTCCTTGTGGACTTTTTTTGATTTTGACGATTATATATGATAGATTATAAAAAGAAGAAAGTCACAATGTAACTTTAGAGAAAGCACCATCTATAATTGCACTTACAGTATAACTGCTCTATGAAGATCAGAAGCCACATTTTTCTCTTTTTTCTTTATTTGTTATTCTATTCTTTATTTTCCATTTCTATTCTATTTCTTTATTTTCCTATTTTTCATCTATCTCTTTTATTTTCTTTTTTCTGTTTGCACTTTAGCTTTCTCTATTTTCTCTTCTTTCCCCCTTCTTATTCTATTTAGGTTTTTATCAATTTTCACTTAAAACTTTCAATAAAATTATGTCTTTAAAAAAAGAAAATACAATATGCTTCTGGTTTTGATAATTATCTAACTGAATACAATAGCACTTACAGTATAATTTACTACAATATTGTCAGCAGCCTATTTTTAAATAATAGGGCTGTGTATTGTCTCCTTATTGGTTGAATATGCTGATGACACTACTCAGATAGGCAAAAATGCAAAGAACCTGCAAGTTGTAGTAATGAAAGTCAAGGAGTACAGTGAAAAAAAATACCAGGATTAAATATAAAGAAGACCAAACTAATGACACAAGTAAACAGCCTTAGAATTGACAGTGAAGATAATGAACTGGTAGATAGCTTCTGCCTTTAGGATCAATTATTAACAATAAAGAAATCAGCAGTCCGAAAACAGTCTGCAGACTTGCACTTAGTAGAACAAGAAAGTTTTGGAAAAGATATTTGAATGCCAATCAAAATCATGGAAACAATTATTTTTCTGTGATAGTCTATAGAAGCAACATTTGAATTTAAAGAACAGGATAGAATACTCACACTTTGGAACTTTGATGTTGAAAAAGTCAAGAAAATTAACAAATAGATAATTGAAAAAAATCTACCCAGGATTATCACTTGAGACACAAATGTCCAGGGTCACTGATTTTCATCTGTAAATTATAAAAGATATGTGCTTGAATACACATATATTTCACCAATGCTTTACAATATCCTAGATTCTTGAGAAGAGCTCAATTCGGATGAAAGTCAACACCAGCTAAAGAACTGGCAGCTGCCATTTCAAATTGCTGTGCATTGGGAAGGACTGAATGGGTGGATAAAAATACCAAATCCAATCTAAACACCTGGCTGACTGTGCTATGGACAAAATAATTAATTTAAAGACCTGCAAATAGAAATAGAACAACTGTGGCCAAAGAAAGCAAAGATAGTGATAGGTACCTTCGATGCAATCCCAAAATAACTGCAGAAGCCCTTGAACACTATCATCGTTGATGAAATAATGACCAGTCAGTTACAAAAGGCAGTGACAATACCTTTAATATTGTGAAACAACAACATATGCCTATCCTAAGTTCTTGGGAAGGATTCAGCAGGTGGATAAAAATGCCAAATCAAGTCTAAACATCTGTCTGACTGTGTGACCAACCTGCATAATAATAGCTGTAGGTCTTGACAAATCAAGTAGTCTAAGGGACTGTATCAGTTGGTCTTGGAATCTGCTACAAAGGAGGCAATTCTAAAAGATGACCATAATCTAGAATGACATATAAATATTGCATAATTGATAGGAAACACAATGCCATTACACCTAGTACAACAGCAAAAATTGTCACTTGTTATATTTGACCACAAAAATGGAAACCTCTGAAAAAAAATGACTGGTTAGTGAAAAACGGAAAAGTCAAAAGGACCCAATTATGATGCCCTAGAGGTTACTTAAAATCCACAATACATGGACTTCAATTGGAAGATATTCTACAATATAAGAAAGGGTCAAGCAAGGAAGAGAAAAGTCTGGCATACCTTTCTAATGATGTCCAGGAACACTATTATTAAAAGTTAACACAGCTTACAGCATTTCAGAATATAGAAAATCTGTCATAATGAGAACAAAAAGGAACACATATTCTAGCAGAAAAAGCATAAGGTAATTTTAAAAGAATAGTTTTTTAAAAAGATTTCAAGGACATGGCCGAAAATAAAATAAAAAGTAACCACTTCAAAAATATATTTGAAGTAGAAAACTAGTCACAAAAGCAGCTGGCTTGTTAGTCAGCAAAGGAACTTGTCTATGGAGATTGTAGAGAAAGTGAATGATTTTTTTTGCATCTATCTTCACTACAAAAGATACAGGAGAGTTACCTAAGGGAAAGAAATGAAAGGACTTAATATAAGTGAAGTCACAAAAGAAGTTATTCTCTTGACAAAAATATGAAATAATGAATTACTAGGGTTTTCCTGAAAAAATGTTTTTCATCTTCCTTCAGTTCTTGAAGCTGCCTCTCATAGCTTAATTTATATAAGATAACTTCTAATGGCTTATTATTTTAATTAATATACTGTATGTTTCCACATAGGATACCTCTTAACCTAAATTACTGCTTCTCCACCTTGCCAGCTTTAAGACATGTGGATTTCAACTTACAGAATTTCCCAGTCAGCATGGAATTCTGGGAATTGAAGTCCACACATTTTAAAGATGCCAAAGCTGAAAAACACTGATCTAGATTGTTTACATTCACAATACACAATGTACCAAGCCCGGTATCCCTGTACCTGGGCATTTAATTTTTTCCTAAGTGAAGAACTTTGCAATTGTCTCCATTATATTTTATTCTGTTATTGTAGTTGATTTCATTTTAGATTATATTTCTACCTTCCAAAATATTACCTACTTTTCTTAAGTGAAGAACTTTGCAATTGTCTCCATTACATATTATCCTACTATTTTTAGCTTATTTCATTTTCAGCTGCATTTCTATCTTCCCATATATTACCTACTCAGTGGGATAGTTTATCTGTAAAGTTCACATTTTATCTATATCACTGATAAAAGTAATAAAGAAGAAATGGTCAGGACTCAACCCTACAGCACTCAACTTGAGAACTTGTTCTAGTTTAATTAGGAGCCCCAGTGAGGACTTTCAGAGTATGGTTTTTGAGAGAGCTGCAAATCCATTGAATATATATGCATTCAATAGATCTATTCAACTGACGTCTAGCTTGTGATCAGAACAATATCAGGTACTTTGTTCTTGAAAAATCCATGCTGACTCTAGTAATCAGTACACTACTTTCAAGGTGCTTACAGATCAATAAACGTATAATGCACTTTAGAATCTCTCCAGGTATTGATGTCAGACTGACTGATTTGTAATTCACTGGATTCGATGTCCAGGTTGAATGTAGGAATACTTGTCCTCCTCCAGTTATGTGGTAGTTCTATAGAATTTATAAAAGTTAATGAATAGTTTCAGTAAGTCCATCAATCTATGTTGTAAACAATCTGTCTCTGCAGATTTGAACTCATTCAAGTGAATGTATTCCTTGAATATGAGCCTATCAAGCTCCTTACATCCATTCTTCACAATTGCTCAGTCAAGACCTATTCTTTTCTCAGAGGAGACCGAACCCTATTTTTTCCTTGTTACCTGCCTCATCCTACTTGCTTCATCTTAACTGACCAGCTTATATACCAATATACTCTCTTTGGTTTTCAGCATTCTTCACTAACTTCAGTATATGCTGAGCTTTAGCTTTCATAATGCTTTTGCTATACCCCTGGCCTACTTAAATGAACCATCTTTACAAATCTAATTATCTCTTTCCATCTCATATAAGTATCCTTTTGGTTTTTCAAATTGACTCCAGGCTCTTTGTGCAACAATACTGGGACCTTTTGCTGTGCTGTTCTTTTTTCTTCTTCTTACAAGAATTGTTTTAACATATGCTTGTTAAGGAATTTCTATCTTTTTTGCACTAGGCTCTCCTTTTAAGGGAATGTTCTTTATATATTGTCCCACTAAATATATTATCTGCTTTCTTGTAGTACAAGGGATGACTCTTGCTATAATTAGTTTCTTGTAACAAGAAGAAAAAGAAAAGAAAAACTCTTAGGGAGAGCCTGGAACCCCCACAAAGCACGTCCCCAGATGATGGATTGGGGGATCGTACCCATTAAGGCTTTTATGCTGTTATGGGGGGTTGGAGGGAATCAAAATACCTCCCGGGGACCAACAGGTCTGGTGAGTGGCAGCTGGCTCGCCAGTATCAACTGAAGGCGGAGACCATATTGGTTGGAGCAGCTTCAGAAGAACAGCACACGGTGTGGTGGCAGCCACTTAAACAGCATGTGCACAGCAGTGTAGAAACCAAAGGGAAGACAACTACACTATATATTTCCCAGGAAAATCATGTTAATGGCGGCAAAACCTAACAATGGCCCCAAGTACAGGCGCCCCTTAAATGGGGCAGGGTTGCTAAGAATCTCCTGGTCCACTAGAAGCATGATAAACCCCAAACTATGAATTGGTACATGGAATCTGAGAAGCCTATACGGAGCTGGGAAAACACACAACATTATCCAAGAAATGTCCAAATACAATATCTCTTTATTGGGAGTGAGTGAAATGTGCTGGCCTGAAAATGGAATGTGTAGAATAGGAAATTATATTATCTACTGTTCTGCTGAAATGGAGTTGCTATAATTGTAAACAATCTTTTAAATAAATGCTTCAAGTACTTTATTCCTGTATCTGATAGAGTGATGATGATCCAAATAAATAGTACTCTAGTAAATATGAATGTTATACAAGTTTACACTACCACAGCTGACAGTGATGAGGAGGATTTAGAGAAGTTCTGTGAAGATATAAGCAGTGTACTGAAAACCCTAAAAAGTAAAGATATCATAATACTCATGGGGGATTTCAATGTAAAAGTGTGAGAAGGAAGTGATGCTCCTGTAGTTGGAAACTTTGGCTTAGGAACCAGAAATGGTAGAGGTGACAGTTTTGTAGACTTCTGCAATGAACATAGGCAATGTGTGATGAATACTTTTTTCAAGTTGCCAAAAAGACACCACTACACTTGGAGATCACCAACAGATACACGAAATAATATAGGAAGGAACCAAATTGACTATTGTACAATAAACAAAAGATTTAGAAACTCAGTAACATCAGTAAAGACATAGCCAGGTGCAGATGTACCATCCGATCATCAGCTTCTATTTGCCGAAGTCCAGCTGAAACTAAAAAAGAACGAAAAACCTGAATCCTGCTAAACCAAGAATTGACAGAGACTTCATTAAACATGGAGGTAAGATAAAAGAAGAACTAGAAAATCATTTAAGAGAAACCAACAACCTGTATGATGAAGATGTAGAAGTGAACTGAAATAAATTAAAAAATGCAATAGTAAAGATAACAAATTCAAAACACAGAGAGGGGAACCACAAGAAACAACAGTGGATGACGGAGGAAATTCTTCATCTCATGGTTGAAAGAAGATCTTATAAAAATAAAAACAAAGAAAAATACAATGAATTGCAGAATACAATTAGAAGAAAAATTCGACTGGGAAAAGAAAAGTAGTTTGCAAAGCGATGCAAGGAAATTGAAGAGACAGAACGTATGCATGGTAATTTCAATTTACACAAAAAACTGAAAGAAGCAGCAGGCCTCTACAAAAAGAAAACCAACAACTTAGTTGACAATGAGGGGGAAATTATCTTAGATGAGAACGAAAAACTAAAAAGATGAAAGGAATATATTGAAGAACTTTTTGAGGACACTAGGGATGATATAGATATGAGAAGTATAACAACTGGACCAAACATCACTATGGAGGAGATTGAATATGCAGTAAAAATAGCAAAAACAAGAAAAGCCACAGGACCTAATGATATCCCAGTAGAAATTTTAAAATTGCTGGAAGACAATGGGAAGAATTTTTTTACTGTAGCTCTTCAATCGGATATATGAAATAGGAAAGATACCAAATGATTGGCTAAAATCAACCTTTGTGACAATCCCCCCAAAAATAAATGCAAAGAAGTGTACCGAATACAGAATAATAAGCTTAATGAGTCCTGCCCTGAAAATATTCCTGAGAATAATTCACACAAGAATATACAACAAAATTGAGGAGCATCTACATAACACACAATTCGGTTTCAGAAACAATCTTGGTACACGAGCTGCGCTATTCAGCATTCAAGTTCTTGTACAGCATTGTAGAGATGTCAGTCACAGTGTTTACATGTGATTCATTGATTTTGGAAAAGCTTTTGATAAAATAAGACACAGCAAACTATTAGAAATCCTAAAACAAGGGGGACTAGATGACAAAGACATCCAAATCATAAGGAATCTATATTGGCATCAGGTAGCAAATGTGAGACTAGGCCAAAAATACTCAGCTGATGCAGAAATACGAAGAGGGGTCAGACAGGGATGCATTCTGTCTCCACTGTTGTTCAGTATTGACTCTGAGTCAATCTTCAACAAGGCACTGGAGAACATCGATGCTGGCATCAAAGTAAACGGTGTTTGGATCAACAATTTAAGATCTGCTGATGATACAGTTCTCCTTGCCAGTAAGCATGAAGATCTTTAGCTTCTCATCAACAGTCACAGAAATATCTGAAAAATATGGCTTGAAGCTTAACACCTCAAAAACCAGGATCATGGCTGTCAGCAAACAACCCATTAATTTATCACCAATAAATTCAGAAGGAATACCATTAGAACAAGTTGAAAGGATCATGCACCTCAGTTCTAATTTACATGAAAGCTGAGACATGACCACTGAAGTAAAGACAAGGATAGAGAAAGCTCGAACAGCATTCTTCAAAATGAAAACGGTCTTCTGCAGTCACGACATAAGCCTAAGATTGGAAATCAGGCTTGTCAGATGTTACATTTTTCCCTGTCCTGCTCTATGGAGTAGAGAGTTGGTCTCTAACAGAAGGCCACCTGAAGAGACTAGAAGCGTTTTAAATGTGGATTTACAGGTGGCTGTTACGTATAAACTGAGTTGACAAAATCAGAAATGAGGAGGTGATAAGCCACCAGGGAAAGCCAAGGGAAATAATCACAACAATTAAAAAACAAAAGTTAAAATATTTTGGACATGTGATGCCACACCCAGAAAAATAATGCATACTCCATTTAATCCTCCAGGGAAAGATTGAAGGCAAAAGAGGTCCAGGCAGAAGAAGAATATCATGGCTTCAAAATCTAAGGGACTGGTTTGGATAAAACTCAGCAGCACTTTTTTGTGCAGCTGCTGATAAAAACATGATCAACCATGGCCAACATGATCGCCAATGTCTGATAATGGATATGGCACAAGAAGAATAAGAATAAGAATTCCAGAATTATATAAGTATTTTCCCAGAAGTTCCCATTACCTGCTATTATTTGTCTTATTTCTTAGAGTCTAGTAATTTCAGCTTATCCTCTCATCTTCCTCTGTCCTCTGAAGGGAAATGTTATCAGTCATATAAATCAGATATTTTCTGAAAGGACCAATGTCTGGCAGAGATATTCTCCAACAGATGTCAGAAAATTAATTTGTCCCAAAATACTATTTCAGGACATTTTGATAGAGCTGCTGCATACGTTTGGAAAACACCATCCACATCTTCTTAATGGGTGGTCATATTAGGCATCTGGAGCAATACTATCTTTATTTAATCTTCCTCTTCATGCACTCAGTTGTATCACTGTTAATTATTTTGGATTTCTGTGAGGGAGTGGACATGTCTATCATATAGAGCAACTCCTCATCCCTTTCTAGTTTTTTGTTCTTTTAAGCAAATGGCATCTTTCAGTTGCTGTATTCCAGTCATAAGAATCATATTAGATGAAATCCAGTTTGGTGTAGTGGGAAAAAATGTAGGACCAGAAACTAGGAATCCAAAGGTTTGAGTTTATTTATTTGTTTTTATCATACCTTTATTATTTTTATAAATAACTCAAGGCAGCGAACATATATAACATGCTTTTCTCCTATTTTCCCCACAACAATCCTGTGAATTGGGTTGAGAGTGATTGGCTATCTTTCATGCCTAAGGCAGGACTACAGCTTCTATTCTCTAGATGAGTTGGGACAGTCACTCTCTTTCAGCCCAACTGACTTTACAGACTAAACATATATAACAAAAGTAGGTCTCATTAATACCTATTAAACTGTATTTGCTTTCCTGTATTAGAAGTTCAACTTTTTATTTATTTACCATATTCTGAGAATGAGTATATAAATAAAGGCCATTAATTTTACAAAGTCTCTGATTTTTCATTAGTCTAATAGATCAAGGTACTCTCTCACTTACTGCTGTAAGACACAAGTTTATCTGAAGTTTTCACTTGTGGGTTTCTATCTCCAACTTGTTACTGATGAGGAAGATACATTTTCTCAATGTTCTTAACACTTTATACAGGTAAAGCAATTCTCTTGTTGACACCATTTCTACAATCATTTTGTCTGCAAACCCATGTGTTATACTTTCAGTGGCTTCAGATAAATAACTATTAACAGTGGAGAAAGCAAGGCTTTGTGAACCCCATAGCATGCTCTCAGTTAACAAAGAAGTAATTACCCAATGTTAATATCTGACTCTTCAAGTAGGAGTGCAGCCACTGTGATAGTTCAGATACATCAAATCCCAATTTATACAATGTCGTGGTTGCTGATATGAAAATCTACAGAGAGATTAAGAACTGCTTCCATTTTTCCCCCTGTAGCTAATAATTGTTTGAGCTGGAATAGACAATCTATATACAATAAGACACCCAGCATTTCATTTGTGGCCCAAAAACATCCCAAGCTGTCTTCTTGTCTATGGGACTGAAAGAAGCCACAAATTTTCCTGGGTTCACTTCTTAGTCCATCATTATCTACCAGGATAATGAACGACAGAAGGTGTTAGGTATCAAGGCTAATTCTATCTTCAAACACAGTGTGAACCAAGACTGAAAAAGGGCAAGATATTAATAAAAGTCATAGTGGATTGCATATAGTAGATTGCAGCCAACTCTATTGAGATTCAACATGCTTGGTCCCTAATGTGCTTTCTTTAGATGACTGTCTTCATGTTCCTGATGTGACATTGGAAGATAATGATTTTCTAAAGATTTCTAAAGGCTACCTCTGGGATGAAAGATTTAAACTATTTTTCCCGCAGGCAGGATTGACTGTTAATCACTGTTCCAAAGTATTTTTCACAGAGATAACGTAGTGATAGCAAATGGTCTAAAATTTTGTCAGAAAGAAATGTAGAATTGAAATGTAAAAGCAACTATTTTATAAAATACATCAAAGGGAGATAGTATAAAGAACTGAAATTTCTCAAAGCACTGAGTGTTATTCTGCTGTGAAAATATGTAGGTCTAATTCTGAGCACTGCTAAAGTAGAAAACAGAGCACATGTGTGATTAATAATGAATTCCCAGTCTTTTGATTTCTGTTTATATTTTAGAAAGAAGGTTATATGGCTCTGATGCTTTCATAATACTGTATACTTTTTGTAATTTGGATAATAACTGCTTTTGAAGCACTTGTTTTATAGAGTAAATCTCAAGGGCCACTAAAGACTTTTTTACAGTTAGAGAAGAGGCTAAGCCTTCAACCAGTAGTTAAATACGATCTCTCATATTCCTTTAAAACCAAGCACTTTGCTATTTTATAAGAGAAAATAAAATAACACACACACACATACACACACTTGTACACCAGAAAGGTGCTAAGTCTTGCATTTCCTCCCTAATGATCTACTCTTTTTGAAAAAGCTTTTCACATTGATTCTGCTATAAAAAAGTAAGGCTCTCTAAATTACTATATTTCAATTACACAGGAGTAATGGGTTCTGGATTTTGTATGCATTCCTTGTGACAATATACTGCATTTGAGGTATTTGGATTAAAAGAAATTGCACTATGATGCACCATTTGGGTTAATTGGGCAACAAAATACAGGATAGCTTTAATAGTAAATAGATTTAAGGTTTTTCCTTTTATCCCAGACTGTTATTTAACATACTTCAGATAATTGAAGTAAGGAAATAAATGCATGAAAAAATAAAATAATATAAAGTGGACTAATATAATAAACCTAAAAATATTGCATTATGCACCAGGTAAATCATGTTGCCCTCCAATTCAACTGAGAATATTCAGATTTTTGTGAAATCTGTACTTTACAATTATACCAACCAGATAAAAGAATTACAAGAACTACAAAATTACTGCAACCTTCAGTAGGTGCTAAGAGGAAGCACATCAATAGTCCTTAGTCATGAAAATATTTTGAAGCTTCATGATAAGAGTTGAGTTGGTGCATAATTAGCTCTATTCAGTGGAAGATTTATATTGGGGTGTGTGTGTGTGTGTGTGTGTGTGTGTGTGTTTGTATGTATTCCTGGAAAAGTGATACTGTATTGGTCTTGTCTATTCTCAGGTTGGGTACTAGAGAACATTTGTTAATTTTAAGACCTTTCAAATAATGTACAATATACTTGTCACATACTTGTTCTGGGATGGAAATAGCCCAGGCAGGGCACAAACAATGCCTTTGATGAATAATTGTGTTTATTAGCAATGTGTGCTGTAAAAATAAACTTTGCAAATTGAACAGTGAGGTGCATGGCTATTTACTGCATACTTCTATCCCCTGCATAATTTTATCTTCACATATTTGGTATCTCTCCTAGAACTTATTGTTATATCTTCACTTAATTCTGAGTTCTTTTCTTTCTATGTACATTCAGCAGGTTCTCTATGTGTCTTATATAACTTATATGTACATCCAGCAGGTTTATATAGTAATTCACCAACTCTCAGCTAGTCTTTATCTTCTTCTTTATCTGGCAGCAGCTTTTTATCATTCCTGCCTGACTTTAGCTCACTTCCTTAACCTAACTATTCATTCTGTGTTTTACATGTGCATTTATCTTAATTTAATGCTGATGCGCTGTTTAGAATGCAGTATTGCAGACTAACTCTGCCCACTGCCAGGAGTTAGATCCTGACATGGCTCAAGGCTGATTCAGCTTTCCATCCTTCCAAGGTTGGTAAAATGAGGAGCCAGACTATTGGGCGCAATATGCTGATATTGTAAACCATCTGGAGAGTGCTGTAAAACATTATGGAGTGGTAGATAAGTCTAAGTGCTATTGCTATTATTTTATCCCTCTCTATCCTTATTCTATTATTATTTAGGCCTATTCTACTTTCTTGAACACTCTCTCTCTCTCTCTCTCTCTCTCTCTCTCTCTCTCTCTCTCTCTCTCTCTCTCTCTCTCTCTCTCTCTCCTGGCTAACACTGATTGGTAGCCTTCAGAGTATGTTTTGAACACATGTCATTGGTGCTCTTCTTCTTTAAGTGGCACTGCTCTCTGAAGCTCTGGCTCCATCTGTACATACAGTCAGAAATATTTTCATAGGCTTTGTAGATACTCTGCTACAAATGGCTTTCTTTCTAACATCTTATTTCTGCTCTCGATTTTTTACTCCAGATGTTTTCCCCCCTCTTACCTCCTTTTTCTGATCAGTCATCATGAAAGGCCCATATCTGAATCTTAAGTACTCTTCCCTCTGATGTGGCCAAGCCTTGCAAATGACCTGAAAAACTGGACAGAGAGCCTCAATGCCTCAGTCCTATCCCCATAATTTCTACACACTTATGTTAACCTTGAACATAGGACTTTGTTTTCTTATTATAATCCTGTGTGGTGACAGGGCTTACTGTATACAGATATTGGAGTTCTCACAAATGCCTCCAAATCTAGGATTTTATTTTTAGTGCTATTGTTTCTTACAAGATTCCCAGTGTGACTATTTCTAAATGCATATCTAAAAAGACGTATGATGGCATTGAAGCTATATTTCCCAAAAGGAGATATGAGTTGTAAGCAAGTTGAACTATGGCTTGTTTTAGTTCCCTACAGATGCCATCTGGATTATTGCACATTATTTTTTACATTATATTTTTAGACTTCTCATTAACCTCCTTTTCTCAAGGTTGTCTAAGACATGATGCTAGTCTACTGTATGTCTCACTGTTCCCTGAGCAATTTGACAGAGAAATGACAACTGAACAATGTTCGATGGGCCAAATGCCAGGAGTATTTTGTTTATTTTTCAATAACTTCCAGCCTTCTTAATTTTAAATTTTCCTGTGATTTAATTCCAAGTGACAAAACCTAAGGGATTCTCAGTGATAAAAAGTTGATTCTTCTCCTTCAAGCCCTCCATCCAAATACCAGTTTTGAAAGTCAGATGCTCTCCATGGTATATCTCCCTGGAATTGTCACTACCCCGAGACAAGGGCGTATTAACTACACTCTTACCATGCTACTCTACTTTTTAACTTAGTTATTAATTCAGTCATTGACATCCTCTCTGTTATCACTCATCTCATAATAGGATGCTATTGAGTAGGTATGCACTTATAAATACCTCACTTTTCTAAAGATAGCATTTTTTAATATCTGGCTCTACGCTATTACTACTATGTAGCAATGTTTCCTTCTTACAGACCCTGTTCGGTTTTAATTAAGACAGAATTGAGAGCCAATTTGGTGTGGTTAAGGCACTAGGCTAAGAAGTGGAAAGCCATGAATTCAAATCCCACCTCAGCCATGAAAGCCAGCTGGATGACCTTGGGCCAATCACTCTCTTTCATTCCAAACCCATCTCACAAGGTTGTTGTGGTAAAAACAAGAGGAGGGAGGTGTTGGATACATTTGGTACCTTGAGTTATTTGTAAAAATAATAAAGACAGGAAATAAATAAATAAATTCCTCTCTCTGGGACTACTTCTACTCCCCCCACTTTGTTAATGACTAGTATTTATTTATTTATTTATTTATTAGTTTTTATAAACCGCCCTTCTCCCGAGGGACTCGGGGCGGTGTACAGAGGAAGGAAGGTCTACAGATGAACAATAAAAAGTAATAAAAACAATATTGAAAACAAACTGGGACCCCAATTAACGCTATCATGCCAGGCCGGACTGCTGGAACAGGAAAGTTTTTAAGTCGCGTCGGAAGGTACGGAGGTCGGGGGCCATCCGGATTTCGGTTGGTAAGCTGTTCCAGAGGGCTGGCGCACCCACTGAGAATGCCCTCCCCCTGGGGGCCACCAGCCGACATTCCTTGAGCGGTGGCACCCTGAGGAGGCCCTCTCTGTGGGAGCGCACAGGACGGTGGGGTGCTGACATCGGCAGAAGGTGCTCCCGTAGGTAGTCCGGACCCATGCCATGTAGGGCTTTGTATGTCATTGTTAGCACCTTGAACTTCACACGGAAGGCAACCGGAAGCCAGTGCAGCGCACGGAGGAGAGGTGTGATATGGGAGTATCGGGAGGCTCCCAAGAGTGTCCGTGCTGCTGCACTTTGCACCAGCTGAAGCTTCCGAGTGGATCTCAAGGGCAGCCCCATGTAGAGAGCGTTGCAATAGTCTAGGCGAGAGGTCACAAGGGCATGGGTGACTGTACGTAAGGAATCCAGGTCCAGATAAGGCCGTAGTTGGCGAACTAGTCGTACCCGGGAGAAGGCCCCCTTGGTCACAGCTCCTATGTGGTCTTCTAGGGAGAGCTGCGAGTCTAGGAGGACACCCAGGTTGCGGGCCCTATCAACAGGGGGTAGTAACATGTCCCCGATGTTAAGCGATGGGACATTCTGAATATCCTGGTTTGCCGGAACGTACAGCCATTCAGTCTTGTCCGGGTTCAGTTGAAGCCTGTTCCTCCCCATCCATTCCCGGACCGCTTTCAGGCAGCGGGACATCACGTCTAGGGCATCACTGATATTGTTTGGAGTTGAGATGAAAAGCTGGGTGTCATCAGCATACTGATGGTACCCTACTCCAAAACTGCGAATGATCTCACCCAGCGGTTTCATGTAGATGTTGAACAGGAGAGGCGAGAGGACCGACCCCTGAGGGACTCCGCAAGCGAGAGGCCTCGGGGTCGACCTCTGTCCCCCTGTCAGCACCGACTGCGAGCGACCCTGGAGAAAGGAGGAGAACCAACACAGAACCGTGCCTCCCACTCCCAGTCCCCTGAGGCGTCGCAGCAAGATACCATGGTCGATGGTATCGAAAGCCGCCGAGAGGTCTAATAAGACTAGGACAGAGGAATGGCCCCTGTCCCGGGCTCTCCAGAGATCATTCATCAGAGCGACCAATGCCGTCTCCGTGCTGTAGCCCGGCCTGAAACCCGATTGGTACGGGTCTAGATAAACCGCTTCATCCAGGATCTGAGGAAGTTGGTGCGCCACCACGCTCTCAACAACCTTCGCGAGGAAGCGAAGATTGGAGACTGGACGAAAGTTATTCAAAGAGGATGGGTCCAAGGTGGGCTTCTTGAGGAGAGGTCTCACCACCGCCTCCTTCAAGGCAGTGGGGAAGTGATCCTCACTCAGAGAAGCAGAGATGACCGCTAGGAACCAGCCACGTGTCCCCTCTCGAGCTGCATAGGCCAGCCAGGAAGGGCACGGGTCCAGTAAGCATGTGGAGGAGCTCAACCTTCTCATAATCCTGTCCACTTCCTTAGGAGTTACAGGATCAAATTCTAGTATGTAGTGCTCTTGCACCTTTTTATGTGATGTTTTGCCTTGTTGGGTCTCTATATTTCTTTTTTTTTCTCTTTGACCACTCGTTCTGAAGAAAAAAACACCTTCTGTTTGCTGGTGGCTGCAGAACTCCTAAAAACCTGTCTTCTCCCATACCTATATTAAGGTTGTTGCTTTACTGGCAGAGTTGTTGTGTTGAGGCTGAGGAACAGGCTCAAATGGGCAGGAAAGTAGACAGAACTTGGGCCTGTAATTTTGCCAAGCAGCCTGGTCTTCCTCATACATATTCTGGTAGAGTGAGTGCACTTCAGGCCCCTTCTATTGAAACATCATCATCTTGTGGGCTTGGGAAGCATGTCTTCTATATCATGGTCCCCACCTTCTGGAAAATTATTCAGACAGGCATAAGAATTACATCCTTTATCATAGGGTTCCAGAAAGTTCTTGAAACTTGGTTTTGGTCCTAGGCATGTGACTAATATATTACTTTGGCCAAGCTGGATACATTGCTTTCTTCTCCTATTGAATTCCTATTTGAATTTCTCAAATCTTTCCAGGCTGGCCAATTTTCATGTTTATATTTATTCCCATTCTTACTTTGGGTCTGACCTTTTTTTTTAGTTTTATATAACATCATTGTAACCTGTGTTACTTCTACCTGACTGCTGGCCTTTGGACTGTAATGAACGTTTGATTTGATTTGAATTCAATAACACTGATGTTTTGTCACTTAGAGACTTTAGGCTTTTTATTTGTTTGTGAAAGGTACAGTATTTTCTGCTCCCCAACAGGGCAAACAGATTTTAAGGGTACATGGATTTGAAAACCCAAGTTATTTGGAGAAAATGCAGTCTTTGAGGAATTTGCAGCTAACACTACCTCTGCTAAGTTGTTTGATAACATCAATATTCTCATGTACTGTAGCTAGCATATTTCTAAATTAAAGCCCTTTTGCAATTCATTTTTTTCTGCCTTTCCTCTTACTGTGCACAGGTCAAGGAACTAAATTTGTTAAGAGATTCAATATTTAATAGCATTTTTAATGAAAAGCTATTACAATTATGGTATAGCATAAAATAACTGTGTGAATGACAGTTATCAAGTGTACTTTAATCAGCTTTGTAGAACTGTATATATTATAAAACAATTCATGCTAATTTTTTGATATTAAAAGATGAACATTAATCAACAGGTCTATTTATATATAGCTGATATATTTATATATAGCTCACTCATTTGTTTTGAAAATATCATGCCTCCATAGAGAATAGTATGGTGCTTCTCCATTTATTTTATATATGCAATTTTTAAAGCCACCCATCTCATTCTGATTGATTTAGGGCAGCAGAATAACAAAGTTGCTTTACCCAGTCTAATGTTCGCCAGGTATACTGGATTACAAAATATTCAGACAACATTTATTATGATTACTGGGAACTCCGGGAGTTCTTGTTTAATAATCTGAGTGGCAGTCAATTGTATAAGACTGGTAGAAAGATCATTATAACAAAATAGACATGCAGGATATGTATTATTTTAGAAAAAAAATGTCTCCAAGTAAAGTTACCACATAAGGGGGGAAAAATAAAACCCTACTCTTATTCCCACCACAGTCAGCTATTTGTTTATCTGCTCCTTCTTCAATTAGAACCATTTTCTGCTGATTTCTCAAAATAGTTGACTTGAATTTTAAATTTGTAGAGTCAGCAACCTGATTGGATTGCCTTTAAATTGTGTCAGTAACAGACTGGGTTAATCAACCAATTTAGAAAAATAAGAGAATCGAATCCAAGATGAGCAAGACACTGGCCAGCGAGAGGAATGTAATGAATATGTTAAGAAAAACAAAACAAAACTAAAGGGATAATGCATTTAGAATTGCATATAAACTGGACATTTTAATTTAAAATCTGTTTTCTGGACATTTTAATTTAAAATCTAGTCTCCATCTGATGTAATAAGCCATTGTTAAGTGGATTATATTGCTTTACTATACAGTAGAGACTATATATTAACTGAGAGAGTCAATATTGTGTATGAATCAGTAATGACAGTGATTTGCAGTTTCCCTAAACTGTAAGGCATCAGTGTGCACAATGAATTTAGCATAAATATCTTTTTTCTATATATTTTTTAAAAAAACCAGTCAAGAATTAGTAAAAAGTTATAAGATGCAAACCTTTGAGGAACTCCCAGACTTAAAAGTTTGAAAGTTTTTCATTGCAATAAGTTGTTTAGTGACTTCATACATATTAATGGATGCTTTGAAGTGGAAAAGACCACTTCTTCCAGTTTACTTAAAACACCATATCACCAAATGTGAATGAAATAAAACAAACTCTCTTTTAAAAAAATATTTACTATCTAGAAAGACTCATCAAAAGAATGTGCAGAACACATTTGCATAGTCTCTAGTTGATAAGAAATGTGGTCAAAGTCAAAGAAAACAAATATTGCAAACACACACAGACACACATACAGAAAATACAAGATAGCAGAAGTGTAAAGATCAGCCTGAAGAAAGAAAATAATTCAGTGTTTGTTAAAGATCAGCATGTCTAAATAATACACAGCACTATAGTGGAAGAAAACATGTATTCATTTACTTATGATAAACAAGACTGAGTTAGATACTTCAATTTGTCTATTATGCAGTCATAACGAAGTAATTTAAACGCTCTTGATTTAGTGGGGAAAATTCAAACAAGCATATGCAAAAATGTTTTGTGTTGAAATAATGGGACTTAAAAGTGTTTAATTTGGGCTGTATCATGTCATTTGACCATGGTGTCAGAATACATCCACAGCACGGTTGCAAAATATAGGTAAAGGTAAAGGTAAAGGTTCCCCCGCACATGCGTGCTAGTCGTTTCCAACTCTAGGGGCCGGTGCTCATCTCTCTTTCAAAGCCGAAGAGCCAGCACTTGCCTGAGGACATCTCCGAGGTCATGTGGCCGGCATGACTAGACGCCAAAGGCGCACGGAACGCTGTTACCTTCCCATCAGTGGTCCCTACTTTTCTACTTGCATTTTTACGTGCTTTCTAACTGCTAGGTTGGCAGAAGCTGGGACAAGTAACAGGCGCTCACTCTGTTACATGGCACTCGGGATGCCAAACTGCCGACCTTCTGATCGACAAGGTCAGTGTCCTAACCCACTGAGCCACCGCGTCCTGGTTGCAAAATATAGTAGAAGGACAAAATACAATTTAGTGTTCTCTTGCCATTTTTTAAAAGACAATCCTTAAAAAGGGACCAGGTAGGAATAGTTATGATAAGTAGAATAATAACACAATGCATTAAAAAATTGTTTCTTTCGCTGACATTCTTCTATCTCTCTTATGCCTTGTACAGGAGTCTGTCCTGGGATAAGAGAGACACATTTGACAGAGGTATGAATCGTTCACTTGTAAAAGCCTCAAAATTAGGCTGAGAAATGTTGAAATTAGTCTTTTGGCCACATATGGCCCTCTAGCCACAGTTGTCCTATCTTTGCTTAAAGTGGATTTTCCCCTGACATTCAAAAACTGACCATTTTCTGATGGAAAATCACTGTTTCTCAATCAACACATCAGTCTTTAGTTGGTGACCTTGACTTTGATTTTTCACAGAGCACCTTGAATGATCTGTTGCTCCCATTTGAAGCAGCACTCATTCTTGAAAGCACTGTGTTCAGCCTGGCATGTCTGAATTAATCTTCATAATAAATGCAAAGATCTATACGGAACCTTTGTGGCATCTCAGAAGGAATGAAAGGGTAAATATACAGTTATCAGTAAAAAGAAGCTATCACAGTTGGAGAGTCCTCTTTATGGTACAAAATCAAAGCTCCTAAAGCTCTTCCAGCAGTCAAGTCCTCTGGCTTCATTAATTAAAACCACATGAGGCCCTTAGCCTGACTCAGTCTCTTTCTTGTGCAATGACAAGGGCAGGGAAGCAAATTATTAGAGACAATCATCAATTCATTCCAGGTGGAAAGGAAGAAATGCTGGTGAGAATGGCAGGGGACTAACTGCATGGTATCACATAGATCTCATTCTTGCAGGAATTCTGATGTCATTTGAGGTTCATGTGTCTCACTAGGCATGAGAGTCAGAAGTCCCAATTAAAGAGAAGCCAATAAAACAGAAGGATAACCCATTCCCACTTGTTTACAGTGCTATTGTGACGTATGAGTTTTATTTATTTGTCCTTTTAATCAAATATACACCTCTTGTAATGTGGTTGTAAATCTCAAATTCTACTATTTATAAAGGTAAAACATTTCCAATCAATGCCTAAGCTCATGTCTTTTATGATTCAGACATATTACTATTTTATATTCAATGCACAAGAAGGCCTCCTTTTCACCGTATGAGTTATGTTCCAAACAGATAAGATGGCACATGGTAGCCCAGTTCTGTTTTGTCCATGTGTGATTAAATTTATATCTTATTAGAGCTCCTGCTTTGAGAGTTACTTTCTAATCTGTTATTGGCACACCTGCTTAACTTCATCTTATATAATGGTCAAGAATCTGTAGCCTTCCAGAGTTGGACTCTTAAAGAGAGAAAAATGTTTGGAACTGTAATTTTAAAATGGGGGTAATCTCCGGCTCATCTCTGTAACACTGCTAATCTTCAGATAACTGACATTATTTTCTGTAGTTCTTGAGAGTAGGGCACAAATTGATGATTGGAAATAGTGACAGATCCCAAATTGAAATTTTCTGAGTGAAAACTATAAATCTATGAAACAGCCTGGATGGAGACTCCATCACTAGAGGTTTTCAATAATTTAGGCTTTCAGTAATTTATCGGGGTGATATGAAATTATCATACAACACAGAAGGCATGTTAGAATAGAATAATAGAATAATCGGCATACATTAAAATGAAATTTTATTGCATTCGTGTTAAGATGGAAGAAGACTGGTAGAAGAAAAAAGGTTAAAAGGTTTTACTTCTTTTCAAAACTTTATTAAATGTCAAACAATATAAAATACCAAAAAAGGAAAAAAGGAAAAAAGAAAGGGAAAGCCTAGAGAAAAAGGAAAGTCAGAAAGTGGAAGTAAAAGGGGAGAAAGCTATAGAAAAAAAAAGACTTCTGACTTTGATCCGATAAAAATCTAAACATCAATGACCCTTTGAACTAGAATAAACCATAACAAACAGCACTTCTATTATCATAAAGAAATCTAATCATCAAAATCCCAAGGTTAAAAATTCATTTCTTTCAGTTTCAAAAAAAGAAAAAAAATCCAAGAAAGTTTTCCAAGTAGAAAAGAAGCTACATAAAGCCTTTTTTAAAAAAATCAAAGCAGTCAATTTTGCTATCTCTGCCAACTTCATTAATTTCACCATCCATTATTCCATTGCGGGTAGAGGTGAATTGTTCCATGTCTGAAAGGCTATATTTGTGAAAGGGTTGTTAACTAGATCAAGGTCAGCTACGTTTGACTGAACTAAAGAAAGAGGAAATCTTACCACTAATACACATCAGCACTTTCTAAACCTTAGAATTAAGATTAATAGTTGAGGTAGAATTAGAATAAAATAGAATATGTTATGCTAAGACTATAGTCCACATACGTGCACATGCCAAAGTTTGATCAGTGGTGAAAACTGAAGTTCAGGAAACAAAAAGCTTGGGCTTGTAATTTTGAAATACTGTCTTGTCCACAGGTGAGGCAAAACTGTTCACACTGGTATGTAGAACAGTTAGGAAGTTGTAAAGAAAGTTTTATCAGCTATTTGAGTAAAAAGAGGGAAAAACAGGAGGCATTGTTTTGCCAATGCTTCTTTCAATCATATCCTTCAAATACAGTCCTGTGGAGAAAGATCTTTCCACAGACCAGAAGGGGTGTGGTTTTGCATGCTGCCTACATTCCACAGATGGAACTTCACTTGTTTGCATGGCCCAGCTTCTGGCATGCCCTGGCCTGTTGCCGGTCCATGGACCAGGGGTTGAGGACCCCTGTTGTAGAAGACAACCATATTCCCCTCTATGTATTAAAATACTATGTGACATATTTTTGTGCATTTCTGCTTTCCTTTGTATGACATTTCTGTGTATGCATGCAGAGCAAAGCCCACAGGTGGGGTTTAAGTCCAGTTATTACGAGAAAAACAAATGAACAAAGTCCTATACCTCTTTATATATTTCACTTTAATCTTTCTATTGGGAAAGAATAGAAAAATTGTTAACCACAAGTGTTTACAGTGATTTTTGAAATTTAATTCTGATCAGGAGCAGCATTTTAAGCTTTTCTGGGAATCTTCTTTACTGTGAAATATTGATGTTCTGTTCCAAATGTGCAATTTGCTAGTAAGTGACATTGTCAATTAATTTCATATAAGGAAGCCTCAGATAATCCTGACTGAGATCTTGAGTGCAGCTGCTGACAGGCATGCCCAGGTGATGGGAGGCACAGCTAAAAAGATAGCAAAGGCAATCTTCCTCAAGGCTAAAGAGGAAGTCTTTCTCAAGACCAGCCAAGAATAGGAACTTCTCTGGCTGGCTTCCGTTCTGGGCCAGCCTTGAGAAAGATTTGTTTCTCTAGCCTTGAGGAAGATTGCCTTTGCTAGCTTTCTAGTTCCACCTCGCATTGGCTGGGTGTCAACAGCTGCAGGGAAAGTGAAAAGTGAGCAGACACGAGTGTGATGGGGCAGGGAAAAGAAGCAGGCCTCTTGAGAGTGGCAGGAGAGGAAGGAAGCTCATGCACAGGTGACTCCTGGCCCACAATTACCTTTGATGGAGTTCTGCTTGTAAGGGTGCATGTGCTACCAGACACCCACATTTTGAACACGTGACAGTGGAGGTGCTGCTCAGAACTTCAGGCAGAGTTGAAATCCTGGCAATTTTGAAGTCACTGAATGAATGGTTATCAGTTAAGGACTACCTAAAGAGTGAACCTCTTATCAATATTAAACTTCTGTCAGCTCTTCTGCTCTTTAAAAATCTTCAGCAACAACCTAGAGAGACAGAACTGTGCTTTTTTTCTTCCTTACATCTCACTCCATGCCTTTTTTTCTCAGTTAGCAAAAGTATTTTGAAATTCTATAGCTATTGAGGCCACATTTCTACTTCATATAGCTTGTCAGATCATCTCTGAAATATACATCTGACCTGTTCTGCCTTTTAAAAAGCTTGCAATAGAGTTTTTCTTTTTTATCACAGCTCAAGATACGACTATAATGGAGCCTGCACATTATGGTCACCTAATTTTGAAAAGTAAGTGCAATGGATGATGGGCATGTGGAGAGCAGGCCCAAGCGTTGCAGGGTCCTGTCAGGATGAGGTGGGGGAAAAGAAGAGAAGGGGCACTGTAACATCCTTATAGTGAGTAGTAATGGCAAATGACTGCAGGAGTGCTGCAGCAGTTGTAACTTTGAAATAGGTTCATAATTTGGGAACATCTGTTGTAACTTTGAACATTCATTAAGTCAGCGTTTCCCAACCTTAGGAACTTGAAGATGCGTGGACTTCAACTCCCAGAATTCCCCAGCCAGCATAGCTGGCTGGGGAATTCTGGGAGTTGAAGTCCACGCATCTTCAAGTTCCTAAGGTTGGGAAACGCTGCATTAAGTGAACAACTATTTGTAGTTGTTAGGAGAGCGTAACAGGAACTCAACCTTTATTAAGATTATTACTAGAAATTATTAGAACTGTAAGTTGGCAGCCTTAGTCTACCCACATGCAAGAGAACTAATGTAATCACCATGAACAGGAAGTTGTGAATATTCAAGACTGCCATGTAAATGACTCATTTATTAATGACTATAGTCCTATGCATATTTAGCCTGGGGATAAGAGACTAACAATGCAATTTTACATATATCTTCCAAAACCAATTCCACTGTGCCCGGTCAAGCTGACTTGCACTTTCCAAACTTGAGACTGCCAGATATGCTGAATTTCAACTAATGTTATTCCCAGCCAGTATTGTAGCCAGTTAGGGAATACATAAGACCACTTTGCAGCCTTATAATCAGTTTTATCAATTTCTATTACCACCATAATAATCATTATGAGGACACTGAAAACAACACAGGGTTGCTCTATATAGCCATAACAATTCTTTTTAAACTGCTTTTTTAAAACTTTTATGGCACCTGTGTATAAAATACTTCAGCCTGCTTCCCCAACCCACTAACCAGCACACAGCACTATTAAAAGAAAAAAAAAACACGTTAAAAGTGGATTTCTGAAATTTGTTTGACAAGGTCAATAGCGCAGGTCAATGTAGAAATAAATTCTGCAGTGGACATACAGCTTTTTCCCCCTTAGTAAGCCTGTGTTTAAATTGAAGGCTAAGCACAAATGTAGCTCTGCCACATTTGAGAGAAATGAAAATGAGCAACATTTTTCTGTATAACCATTTTGTCTGGATAATAACCCAGTGTGCTGTATACAACAACGTCTGTGCTTTCTGCAGCCAGCTCTGTCATTTGCAGAAAAGGCGATGGGTGCCAAACTACATTAGCATGATGATATTTAAGAAGTTTATTTTAATTATTTTGCATTATGCAGAATGAAAAGAAGAGATAGGCAAAATGTATGATGAAGTTACAATATTGCCTTTAAACCAACTCGTTTACATAAAAATCTATGTATAAAAATACACAGAGGAAAATATTGACAGAAGGCATTTGATTTTACAGCTTGTGAAGTAGGGAGTAATGTGAGCTGAATAATTCTCTCCAGAAAGATTCTGGTTAGTGTAAACAAAATAAAAAAAGAAAATTAGTTTCATAGAAGAGAACAAAATAAGAATTGTTTCAGAGAGCTCCATTAAAGGGTTAGTCATCCGTTCTTGAACATAAGAATAAATTCCAAGTTCTTTTGTGCGGGGACTCAATTTTTCTCCTTTGATAATGTCTCTTTGTACATGAAAAATGGTTTTTTTTGCTTATTTTAAATTGTTAAATTTTTTAATGAGATTTCTATGCTGTACAATTCAGCAGAATTGATAAAGAAAATAACACATCAAAGGAGCAGGATTGTGAACACAATGAATATATATAATTATTTTGTTTTTCTAGAAAATGGTATAGTACTAAATATAAACAAACAATAAAAAACCCAAAAAAGAAAATAATTTCTCTGATGCTTTCTTCAGTGTGGTACAGGCTGTGTTAAGGAAGCAGAACAGAACATGGTGCAGCGCAGAAATCTCCTGGAAGCAATCACCACTTTTAGCACGCTGACAATTCTTTGCAGTTGTGCTAAAATGGTGGCTGCTTCTGGGATGGACTGCTCCAGTCTGCTTTTCCCTAACATGGTCTATGCAGTGCTGCAGAAAGTTCCAAACTTCTTCAAAAGGTAAAACATGCAATGGCCTGCTTCCTCCCCCCTCCCCCACGTTCCCCACAGACCTTTTTCCTCCTCCACTGGTTCCCATCAGGGTTTGACCCTCCTCTCTATTGCATATTTTACCTTTTGAAGATGCTTGGAGCTTTCTGAAGTAGAGTAGGAATAAAGCATGGGCTGTCTCACAGAGTACTAGTGGGAGTGGGAGGCCTGAGGCAGGTGGGCCTGGGCCTTCACTAAGCCTCCCAGAGCCTTCCCCACCCTTGAGGCAGCCCTGCTCTGCTTAATGACTGCATCAGGGAGAGCAGGGGGCTGGGTGTATGTGTGTGTGTCAAAGCGGTTTCACTTAATGGCTGTTTCACTTAACGGCTGTATACTTAACAGCTGTCACACTTTGAAATCATAATAGGCAAGCTTCATTATGGTCCTAAGTTGAAGACTCCTGTACATACTAGTTGTTTTAGTATCTTTAAAATGTCCACCTAACTTTCATACACTAATTTCAAAGGACATGAATGGGAGTTATATCCGTATGAAGCAAGCATAATGGAATTCATGCCTACCAATTACATATCAGCTCTCTGGAATAATGCTTTCTTTGAAAACTCATAGAATGATAAAGTTGAAAGTGGTTATCTTATCAAAAATCCAACTTCCTGCTCTGTGCAAGTATCCAAATTAAAGCATCCCTGACAAATGATTGGCTAGTTTTGGTCTGAAAATAACCAGTGAATGATATTTAATTCAACCTTATCTTTTTGTCCTCCTAGGAAATCATGGTTGTCAACAACAGTTCTCAGCTTTTCATATCTTAATCACTCAAAGAATATGGGTGTCACTAAGATAAAAATTAGAAGCCTATGTTTTCAAGGTCTTCTATACATTTACATGTGCTCTGCTATTATATTTATTAGCATCAGTAACTTTTAAGTACAGGAAAATTGCTGCAATACCACTTACAAATTTTATTGCTAAAATGGTGATAATTCAGACTTATTAATGAGAACCCTTTGGTTGCATTTCACTAAATAGCATTTTAGTAAGATGAAATTCAAATTGCACTTGGGCAACACAGTATATTTGTCTCAGTCAAAAAGAAATCAGATCCCTACAAACTGGAATAATACAATGACATTTGTGTTTGTCTCCATCAAAAGAACAGCTCTAACCTAATAACTTCCCTAAAACTGTGCCTTTCTCCAACAGCACCGTCTTACTCTGTCTCCAACATTTGTTTCTCTCTATGAAGCACCAAAAGATTCAGTTGCCAGTGATTGATTCTGTTTATTACAATCTAGTTTTCACTGTCAGATTTTTAATGCAGGCATGAAGGACTGGAAGGAAAAGTTGGGACAGAGTAGAATGGAGATAGAATCTGGTGAGCTATGGTAGCTATGAGCAGAATCCAGAAGTTCCTCAGTGTGGAGTCATTTAAAAAAATATTGAATTAATTAGCTTAATAATTAATTAATCTACTGGTGGATTTCTGCCTTTGACCTACTTGGTACTGGGGAATAATTAAACCAAAAACTCATTCAGTGGGTAGAGTAAATGAACTACACATAAATATGTATTCTGAAGCAGAAAGCAATGTCTGCCTTTCCCTCTAGGCCTTAATTATTCTGGCTATTGCTTTTACACTCCAATCTCTGCTCCAGGGAGAATGAAGGAGGAATAAGCTATTCCTGATGTTTCCCCCTTAAATATTTTGGTATTTCTTTAATTTGGAGTCAGTAATAAATATTAATGCACGGAAAAAGACAACATGCAAGCTTTTCTACAGAGAGCTATTATAGCATTGACATTCTTCCTGGCCTTTTCACATAATTCTTACTTAATATGAATCATTTTTTTAAGCAGTAACTGCCAGCTGTGCCAAATTGCATTCTATTACCCAGATAATGAAAAATAAAACTGGAGTCCTACCTTATTCTGATGAGTTACTAGTAGGGCTATCAAATCTGACTTATAAAAAAATGAAAATCCACTTGATAAAGAACAAAAAATCATAGAAAATTCCAAATCTTTGCTATCATCTAGTAATTAACCTGATTTTTGTAGCCCAATTTTAATAGCTATCTAGTATTTATCTGTAAAACATATGGGCTTCTCTTTGGGCTGTTGACTGAATAATCAGAAGAAAATGTGTTTTTTTTCTTCATCTAATTTACAACAACCAAGATACCCCAAAGTGCTCAGAATGAAAGGGAGATTTGCTTGAAATGTATTGGTTTTAGCTCAGAGGTTATGATTAATACTGCAAAGGCTGAAAACAGTTAAAAATCCCAATATTGCAATAGGTTTTTATTGTAGGAATATGTTTTTCCTTGTAGAAAAAAAATGGAACAATTATTTGTTTTTCCTATAAAAGAATAGAAGTCACTTCTCTTAACCCGTGTCTGTGGGAAGAGGGAGTCAAGATGGTGGCTGCATGACTGAAGCCACAACTGTATGCTGAACACAATGCATGTGGAAAGAGCAGAACTTCATTTGTGAAATCACTGCTGCATTTAGACTTTTGGTGTCTCCATGAACACCTTTGGCTCAACCTTTCTCACAGGATTGTTGACGTAGGGAAAAAAAAGGAAAGGAGGCAATTCTATGCAGTATGGCTGAACTCTGAAGAAAAAGTGGGATATAACACATAAATCAATCAAATCAACACACAACATAAATAATTAATAATAATAATAATAATAATAATAATAATAATGATGATGATGATGATGATGATGATGATGATGATGTTGGAAGGGACCTTGGAAGTCATCTAGTACAACCCCCTGCTAAGGCAGGAAACCCTATACCATTTCAGACAAATGGCTGTCCAGTCTCTTCTTAAAAACTTCTAGTGTTGGAGCATTCACCACTTCTGGAGGCAGGTTCTTAGTTTTAGGCTGCTTCTCTCCTTGACTAGTTTCCATCTGTTGCTTCTTGCCCTGCTTTCAGGTGCTTTGGAGAATAGCTTGACTCCCTCTTCTTTGTGGCAGCCCCTGAGATATTGGTACACTGCTATCATGTCACCCCTCACCCTTCTCTTCGTTAAACTAGACATACTCAAAACTTTTCTTTTTGAACAATCCGGCCTGGCCTGATGGGATGGGGTTGGGTTTTATAAATTGGTCTTCACTTTTAACGTGTATTAATTTATTTACGGGCATTGCTGTTTAATTACTTTTTAATTTTTGTATCCAGTTTTTATTATGTATTGCCCTGTTCACCGCCCTGAGTCCTTCGGGAGAAGGGCGGTACACAAATTAAATTAAATTAATTAATTAATTAATACCCAATTCCAGCAACTGTTCCCTATATGTTTTAGCTTCCAGTCCCCCAATCATCTTTGTTGCTCTTCTCTGTACTTTTTCCTAGAGTCTCAACATCTTTTTTACATCATGGTGACCAAAAGTGGATGCAGTATTCCAGGTGTGGCCTTACCAAGGCATTGTAAACTGGTATTAGTACTTCATGTGATCTTGATTCTATCCCTATGTTAATGCAGCCTAGCACTGTGTTGGCTTTTTTGGCAGCTGTAGCACACTGCTGGCTCATATTTAAGTGATTGTCCACTAGGACTCCGAGATCTCCAAGATTGCTAAGGACATTGATTTGTGTTTTAAATTGTAAGCCACCCTTCGGAGAAGGGCAGGATATAAATGGGATTAAAAAAAATCTCTCTCACAGTTACTACTATTGAGCAAGGCACCACCTATACTATACCTGTGCATTTGATTTTTCCTGCCTAAATGTAGAACCTTACTTTTTTCACCATTGAATTTCATTTTGTTAGATAGTGCCCAGTGTTCGAGTCTGTCCAGATCCTCCTGTATCTTAGGCCTATCTTCTGGAGTATTGGCTATTCCTGCCAGCTTGGTGTCGTCTGCAAATTTGATGAGTTCCCCACCTCATCCAAATAGTTGATGAAGATGTTGAAGAGCACTGGGCCCAGAACAGAGCCCTGGGGCACCCCACTACACACTTCCTTCCATGTAGATGCAGTTCCATTCAGGACCACACGTTGAGTACGGCCTGTCAGCCAGCTACGAATCCATCTGGTTGTGATGCTATCTAACCCACATTTTTCTATCTTATCAAGTAGTAAGTTGTGATCTACTTTATCAAATGCCTTACTGAAATCCAAGTAAATTATATCTACAGCATTCCTCTGGTCCACTAATTTTGTCACTTGGTCAAAGAATGCAATAAGATTTGTCTGGCATGATCTGTTTTTGACAAACCCATGTTGGCTTTTAGTGATGACTTTGTTTGCATCAAGGTGTTCACTGATTTGGCACTGTTTTTGGTAGGTTGGACTGTTTTTTCCCTTTGTGTAAAGATAGATGCAAAAAATGAGTTAAATAGTTCTACTTTCTCCCTGTTGCTTGTCACCTTCTTGCCACTTTCCCCCACTAATGGACCAATCATTTCCTTAACATTTTTTTGTTTTTTATATGTTGAAAGAAGCTTTTTTTTGTTATTTTTGACTTTGATCGCAAGCCTTAGTTCATTTTGAGCCTTAGTTTCCCTCACTTCATCTTTGAAGGCACGGGCTATTTGCTGATATTCTGCCTTAGTTATGTGCCCCTCTTTCTACTTCTTATACTTGTCCTTTTTATCTTTCAATTTATCAGAGAGTTCTTTATGCAGCCATGCTGGTTTCTTTTGACAGCTGTTGTTTTTCTTCTTTGTTGGTATTGTGCTAGACTGGGCCTTTATTATCTCACTTTTCAAAATTTCCCAAGCTTCTTGAGTTGTTTTCTCCTTTAGGATTCTTATCCATGGAATTCTTCCCAAGATCTCTCTGAGTTTATTGAAATTAGCTCTTTTAAAGTCCAAGACTCTAGCTTGGCTGTGTTCTATTGCTTGTGCTTCCAAAATGTTGAATTCCAATTTTGCAATATTATATGAAGTAATAAATGACAAGACAAGATAACCATCAATGCAACAGATGCATTTACATATACTGTAGAATCATATACTGTATATAAATGTAAAATCAACTAAGATTATATTTGGGATATTATTTCCTTCTCAATATGTAATTGTCTCTAAATATACTAAATATTTATTTAGTATTTCAGATTCTTTTCTATCCTTACTTTTTAATATTTCTTATTAACAATAAACTGTAACCTTAGTTAATGTCTTGCAAATAACTATTAAAATTGATGTGATTTATATTTACAAATATAAAGCAAGGCAAAACAACTGCCTATGAATACTTCAGCCAGTTATTGGCCTGAATAGCAACAAAGCAGAAAAATTTCAGTTGCAGCTAACCTTGAGATAGAAGATGAAAAATCATATTTTGATTCCTGGTTCTGGCTTTGTAAAGATATCAGTAATATACATTCATTTATGCAAAACCTGTAAAGCAGCGTTTCCCAGCCTTAGAAACTTGAAGATGCGTGGACTTCAACTCCCAGAATTCCCCAGCCAGCTATGCTGGCTGGGGAATTCTGGGAGTTGAAGTCCACGCATCTTCAAGTTCCTAAGGCTGGGAAATGCTGCTGTAAAGGACTACATTAAGAAGGTGAAATAAAATTGCACAGAACATTCATTTCAGTGTTTAGGAAAACTCTGTTTCTTTTAACTCTGATAACTTCAGGTATCAGGTTGTACTTTTGGTGACCTAAGGAAACCTATTAGTCTTTTCTTTGTAATACTTGTGAACAGCAACCAAAAAATTCATTTCAGGATTTGCTTGTAATGTTACCATACTTACCCATGTTGGAGTTTTCCAGCATCATTCCAAGCCTTGCAAAGGGACAGCCTGCTGTAGAAATAATGATCGAAGAAAAGGTAGGCCTGGCATCCTCATAAATAGATGGATTTCTTTCCCCAGCTTTATCAAGCCAGAGCATTTTTCTGCCTATATCTATGCATGATTTATGCCATATTTAAATCAGAGGGTATATACTTATTCTCCTAACACCATTTTCCATGGATTAGCCCCCCAAAAAAATAAGATCTAAAGAAAACTTGCTATGACAATTTACTTTCATAAGTCTTCATAAATATTTTTTGTAAATTAATATGGATTGATGAATTTAGAAAATATTTTTTGACTACACTGTATCTCACTCTTCTTCCACGAGCTCAAGATGACCAACATGTTGCTGCCTCCTTAAATTTTCTCCCCATAATATTCAGAGATTGTCCCCAAATCAGTCAATAAGCTTCTGTGACAAAGTCTAGACTTGAACCTAGGCCTCCTGGTCCAATCTTAATCACTTAGCCTAAATTTAATAAAATATTGGTTTATATAAAATTGATGTTGACCTTGCTGTGAACACATGACTAAATCAGTGCAAAGGACAGTCCCACTTATGGTTTTCCTTATTGAAATACAATAGCAATATACTATAGTATCACAAGGGACGTGGTGGCTCAGTGGGTTAGGATGCTGAGCTTGTCAATCAGAAGATCGGCAGTTTGGCGGGTCAAATCCTGAGTGCCGCATAACAGAGTGAGCGCCTGTTACTCGTCCCAGCTTCTGCCAACCTAGCAGTTCGAAAGCACGTAAAAAATGCAAGTAGAAAAATAGGGACCACTACGGTGGAAAAGTAACAGTGTTCCGTGTGCCTTTGGCATCTAGTCATGCTGGCCACATGACCACAGAGACGTCCTTGGACAAGCGTTGGCTCTTCGGCTTTGAAATGGAGATGAGCACCAGCCCCTAGAGTTGGAAACGACTAGCACGCATGTGCGGGGGAACCTTTACCTTTACCTTATAGTATCACATGAAGTGTTAATACTACTTTACAATGCCTTGGTAAGGCCACACTTGGAATACTGCATCCAGTTTACATCCATGATGTAAAAAAAGATGTCTAGAAAGAGTACAGAGAAGAGCAACAAAGATGATTAGGGGACTGGAGGCTAAAACATATAAGGAAAGGTTGTTGGAATTGGGTATGTCTAGTCTAATGAAGAGAAGGACAAGGGGTGACATGATAGCAGTGTTCCAATATCTCAGGGTTGCCACAAAGAAGAGGGAGTCAAGCTATTTTGCAAAGTACCTGAAGGCAGATCAAGAAGCAATGGATGGAAACTAACCAAGAAGAGAACTAAGGAGAAACTTCCTGACAGTTAGAACAATTAACCAGTGGAACAATTTGCCTCCAGAAGCCGTGAATGCTCCAACACTGGAAATTTTTAAGAAGAGACTGGACAACCATTTGTCTGAAATGGTATAGGGTTTCCTGCCTGGGCAGGGGGTTGGACTAGGTCCCTTCCAAATAATAATAATAATAATAACAATAATAACAACTATTATTGTTATTGTTGTTGTTATTGTTATTATTATTATTATTATTATTATTATTATTGTTGTTGTTGTTGTTGTTGTTATTATTATTATTATTATTATTATTATTATTATTATTATTATTATTATTATTATTATTCACACAATGAGCAGTTCCTAGTAAGGCTGCTTTTTGCAATTGATTAATGGCGAATTTGTCAATGACAATGGTGTTCAAGTGGTGCTCCAGTTGTTTTGGGATTGCACCCAAGGCATCTATTACTATTGGTACTACCCTTGCTTGCGTTTGCCAGTTTTTCTATAGCAGGGAGTTGGACTAGATGACCTCCAAGGTCCCTTCCAAATAATAATAATAATAATAATAATAATAATAATAATAATAATAATAATAATAATAATAATAATAATTTAGAAAACTTTAATCTCAAATGGGACCACAAATGTCTACAAAATAGAAGTTTACATTTATATGGTTGCTTTCATAAAATAATACTTGGTGTATCAACTGTACCAACTGCATCAGAGGCAAGAGAGAAGAACACAAATTAGAATTGCCTGTCTGCTGCTGCTTTATCCCATTTTCCTGAACCAATGCCACATTGGCTGCCCACCTTCTAGGTCATCACCATCACTTCTGTCTCTGGACTTGACTCTGTGCCACCCACACAGTGCCAGGCTAACAGCCAAAAACTCCCTTTCTTGAATATTTTCTGCAGGATCTGTACATCTGCCCAGTCTTATTGTCTCTGAACTACAATTTCTCATTAATTGAATTGCAACTTGCTCTGATGTATTTTTCCAGCCTTGAACAGGACCCTACAGTGTTAAAGAATATTGGGGAACATTAAAAAAAACAAGCTGTAGTGTACTGTGGAATGAAAAATAAATCTATATTTCTCCAATAAATCTTACCATGCTTTAAGGATACCTTCCCCTATACGTTCATCTTAATTAATGTTACAGTGAGGATAAACCTATTTAGCAAGATAGGAAATACACTAGCAGCATAAAAATGATTATAATTTCATTTAACAGCTGCAGGTGCTCTTTGTCCTTTCAAATTGCTTTATATCTGTTAACATGGACTATTACAGCTGGACAATTCAGTGAACAGTTTTTATATTCTTGAGATTGTCAGTCAATTTACAAACAGCCCACTATGCAGCAAATCTACACCTGTCCTCTGTATGAAGATTACTTTTCTACCCCCAAATCTTTATGGAAGTCTGGCACATCATAAATAAAACTTTGCTTCACCACTCACCTGATTACAGATAACATTGGGTTATCTAAACTCAGCAAGTCTCTTTCATAGTGGCTATTTATATTATTTTCTGTACATAATACAAAACTGATTGCATCACGAGACAAAAACTACATCCCAGATGGGAGTGAAGGCTTATAAATTAGGACTGAAATGTATAATTTACACTTACTTTGAAATACCTGCAGTAACATTTCAATTTTCTTTTCTTTTTCTAGTCTCTTTTCTTCACTACTAAAGGTGATAAGCAGACTTTTAGAAGTTAATAGTAGTAGTGATGATAATTGAACAATTTTTATTTATTTTTAGTAGAAAGTCATATATGCATTCTCCATTTGGTTTCTTTTCGCATGTTGCAAATTCAGAGTAAAACAGCCATTTCAACTGACACTTAAACCCATGAAGATATTGGAGAATTATGCATAATATATTTAAAAGGACATAATATTAGCCTGTCTTGTAAAAAAAAAAACACCTTTAGGTCTACTTTCAGAATAAAAGTAGTTTCAGAATAAAACTCAACTTCATAGCAACATATAACTTATGAATTTTTCATTCCTCTATTTCCAGGGTTTCAAGGGAGTGCACTGAAATTTTGAACAGGAAGAAAAAAGTATGTAGCTTTTTCTTTTAGCATGATAAAAATGTTAACATTATACCACCCCAGTAATCTCATTTTCCACTTCCTCTTTGTTAAACTGCTGGCTGCAGCCAACTCATAATCATAACATGACAGGTCAAATTTTATTGTTTGCTCCATCCATCATTACTGACATGCTAATTCAGAGTAAGTATTGCACAGCCTATTTGCTGCCACTTCTCCCTACGCAGCCACTGTAATTTTAATGCAGAGGGTTATTAAGAAACACATTTGCCTGTTGTCATTTAGAGGCACACCTCTTCCATGACTTTCCAGACTCTATAATTACACTTTCCCTCACATGATATATTTAGTATTCCTTACAACTACCAGACAAACCAACCCAGAGGCTATCTCCAGTATCTGTCACAGGAAGCAACCAATAATAATGTACAGTACAGCTTTCGAAGTTACAATGGCAGTGAATAAAGTGACTGCTTTTCACACTTATGACCGTTGCAGCATCCCCATAGTCACGTGAACAAGATTCAGACACTTGGCACTTGTTTATGATGGTTGTGGTGTCCCATGATCATGTGATTACCTTTTGTGACCTCCTGACAAGCGAAGTCAATGGGAAAGCCTGATTCACTTAACTGAATCAGTCAGTGTTACTAACTGAACAACTGCAATGGTTCATTTGACAACTGTGGCAAAGTTCCCTTAACAAATGTCTCGGTTAGCAATATAAATGTTGGGCTCAATTGTGGTCGTAAGTACACAATTGAGGAGAAGGGTGAGTAGGTGGGAGAGATAGAGAGGAAAGTTGGTATGACAGAAAATATAAACTCCTAGAGATTTATATGTCACATGCTAGCATAAGGATCAGTCTTCAGCATCCTCTGAGCACCATTTAATGAACAGTAATAGGTTGACTACATTGATGCCTTCATTAGAGTGAACATGGATACAGCTCAAATAGATTTTTGATCTGATCCAGAACCCTTTTTAAAAGCACTGTAATAATGTAGTGCCAATTATTAATAAAATGCTAATATAACAGTAGTAAGAGATCCAAGCATGCAAATAAGTATACTTTGCTTGTCCTCTCCCCAAGTTCATTCTGATTTTCAGCTTTCCAGATGACCTTGTTTCTCCCTTTGTTTGCAGTCCTTCTTCCAGTTCCTTTCTTCTGCAAAATTTCCCCACTCATCTTAACTGAATAACAGAGTTGGAAGGGACCTTGGAGGTCTTCTAGACCAAATCCCTGCTCAAGGAGGAAACTATACCATTTCAGACAAATCATTCTCAAATCTCTTCTTAAAAAACTCCAGTGTTGGAGCACCCACAACTTTTGGAGGCATGTCATTACAGTGATTAATTGTTCTAAATTGTTCAGGAAATTTCTCCTTAGTTTAATAATAATAATAATAATAATAATAATAATAATAATAATAATAATAATAATAATAATAATAATAATAATAATAATAATAATAATAATAAAGTTGGAAGGGACCTTGGAGGTCATCTAGTCCAACCCCCTGCTCAGGCAGGAAACCTTATACCATTTCAGGCAAATGGCTGTCCAGTCTCTTCTTAAAAACCTCCAGTGTTGGAGCATTCACCACCTCTAGGTTGATGCTTCCCTTGATTAGTTTCCATCCATTGCTTCTTGCCCTGCCTTCAAGTGCTTTGGAAAATAGATGGACCCCCTCTTCTTTGTGGCAGCCTTTTAGATATTGAAACACTGCTATCAAGTCACCCCTAGTTCTTTTCATTAAACTACACATACCCAATTCCAGCAACCGTTCCTTATATGTTTTAGCCTCCAGTCTCCTAATCATCTTTGTTGCTCTTCTCTGCACTCTTTTTAGAGTCTCAACATCTTTTTTATATTGTGGCGACCAAAAGTGGATGCAATACTCCAAGTCTTATCAAGGCATTATAAAGTGGTATTAATACTATGTCACCTCTTACTTATATATCTATCGCTACAATAGCAGTGAATAGGTGTGCATGTTTGTGTATGTATGTTTTATTTTCACCCCTGATTGGGAAGGGGACACTTCCAGAGTGCTTATAATTCCATACCATACATAGAAATGAACAAACACTTTTGTAGCTGGAGATAAATATGACCAATAATCTTAACATTAAGATTAGAATGCAGTAAGGCTGCTATTTGCATGCAGTGCTTCAGATCTAAGAAAAAAGATGCTTTGGAGCATGTGCAACTCCTTAAACAAAGTACAGTATATATTTTGGGCAAAGGGATACATCTGAAAATGGCAGTACATCCTAAAAGCTTAGAACCCTTTGCCAAAAGGTGGATGGACATGGTAGGCAGGGGACCTTATTAGCTAACAATATTTTCAGAGTCCATTTATTTTCTTCAACCTGCCATCTGTAATTTAACACTAAAAATTATAATTTACCATTTGTTACAAAATATTTGACCTAAATACTGTGGTGTTACATTTATAATTAAAGCTAGATAATTATGAGTAAGTTCCTACCCTTAAAGTAAAACTTTATGAAAAAGTAACCATTAGTAAACTGACAAAATATTTGGAAATGTATCTAGAAATAAAAATTTACCATTTGAATTTTGATAATATACTAAAAGAAAAAAGTAGAAGAAAATGAGAACAATTGTGTTAGAGTTCGAAAAAGATATTTCCCTATATTGATGTTTTATTTGCTTCATTAACTTACATGGCTAGATAAAGTTTCCAGGTAGAATTTGTGACAAACCACGTCCACATTTCCAATATAAGGTATTCCAACTTTATTGATCCATAATTCTGTATTCTGAAGCTGCTGATGGATAATGCTAGATGCACTCAAACACATATTTTACTCAAATATATATCAAACTAATCTGGTGAAACAGTGGAAGTAATGAAACATAATATCACTTTGTTAAGCAAGAGTGCAATATCAAATAGAGTGGTAAAAAACCCAGAGCCTTGCAAAATAGATTTAGATTTATTGCAAATTCATAAAGCCAACAAGCATTGCTCTTACATTCTTTAACACAGACTCTTGTGGCCAAAACTCAGCCATGTGAAAAATGCAACATCTGAACTGCAACCAGCCTGGGAACTTTTACGGAATGTTCTACTGAAAAACAGCCATCATCTATTTGAAAATCCATCCGTGTTTTTGGTTTTAAAGAAATATTAATTCAATGTGCAGTCTAGAAAGTTGTTTGTGATAATCCCACCAAAAGCCTTCTTGCTATACAAGCTAAGAAAACAAACATTTTCACTTAGCCTGCAGTTTTGCAGCATATAAAATAAACTACAGTGGTACTAGGTAGTGAACTGCTTTCAAATTGGTCAAATTTGGTACTTGATACATTTTGACATGAAAATTTTGACCCAGTACTCATCATTTGTTTGGTACTCGACGTGCAAGCTAGAACTTGTTGATATTGGTTGCTTCGTGACTAATAAATCCATTGTTCCTTATGGGAAAATTTTGTTTAGTACTTGTCATTTTTGGCACTCGTTGCACCTCCTGGAACCAATCAATGACGAGTACTGAGGTACCACTGTATTGGTGGAATATTTTACTAATAGGCTAACAGGTTTATCAACTGAATAAGATTAATGTCTCTGTGTGCATTTATAAAGGAAAATCTAAGTAGCAAGGTAATTGGGATAGTCTTGAGCTGCTCACTTGCTTAAAACTTTTAATTGTACCTCCTGAAGTTCAATTGACTATTGTTCTTTATATATTGTGGTTTAAAATTATTATTATTATATATTGTTTTTTGTTTTGTTTTTATATATCATTGTTTAAAAATCCACTGACATTTGTTCAAACTCTTCTTTATGTTTATTTAGTAAATCATATACTACAGTACATATAAATTGTCAGTATTCCCTGCTGGCATTTCTACATACACACACACACACACACACACACATACATATATAAATGCATTCTTGGTAGACCGCTGTATAGCTCATGTAATAAAGCCCATACAGTTTGAATTCCAAAAAAAGGAAAGAAAAAAAGCACACGTTTTCTGTCTTTTCTCTGAAAGGAAAACTATATCAAGAAATGTTATTTTCAAAGATACACAGCCATTCTTCAGTCTCTTTGATGTCGCCATATCAGTATTATCAGTGTTTGCTGGATATCATAGTATGAATAATAGAAAAGAAAAAAAATTCAGCTTTCTTCTGGGTGATGTATTGCTCAAAATTGTCTGCTAAATAGATTAATGTTGGTATTCCATGGCTGATTGGTTCTTCTTAAGATAATTGTTGTTTCATCTTTATTATCATGAAACTGAAAATGGCATATTAAGCCAGAAATAATTCATATAATCTAGATACTAGCTCTCTGGGACTGCTAAAAAAAAATAAATCTTCTAAGGCCTTATCCTTAGCCTGTGTTCTCCTTGCCTTTTCATATACTGAACTAGCACAAGTTAGAGAATAGTTAAAGAACATAGATTTAGCTTCAGAATAAATTCCAAGGGTTATTTTTATTCCTGTTTCAGTAACTCTTACAGAATTAGAAATCAACTTCTCTTTTTACTGTATATTGTTTCTTTGAACGTTTAACTTTTCTCTGAACCCAAGAACAGTTTCGTTTTAAGAAATCCCTTTCCAGGACAAAATTTGTTTTCCTTTATTGCTTTAATTACCTTCTCCCCTGATCTGGATTGTTCCTGATGGACTCATGATTTCTTTTCAACCTTGACCAGCACAGAAGAATGGTTTTGCTTTGCCCTCATTGCAGACCAATATTGTGCCTCAGAAACTTACCAGGGACTGGTGCTATTTTCACACATTAATGTGGGACACTTAAAAAAAAAAGAAATTAGTGGGGCGATGACAAAAAAAAGCAACACCCAAGCTACTGATCGTTCTTTTTAAGTTAGGAGGTAGGTTTTGACAACTGTGCTAGGAATTAAAACAAAATTTTGCCAATTCATGGGTGGAGGGGAATCTGTTTTCTGCAGTTCAGACTGAGAGATCACCACAGATATTGGAATGGGTTCTGCCCAATAGAGGAAGCAATGCTCTTAGTTAACTGGGCAAAACCACCATTTCCTTTGAGGGATAGCTTAAATCTAAAGAGCCACTCCCTCCCCCCTGCTCCCACTTCATATATACTACCCTGTTTGTCATTGCTTTGTAGGCCTGGCGATTTGACAGAAAAGATACTTCCCCCCTCCATCTCTCCAAAACATGGCAGCCAAGGAATATGCTACCAGATGTAACATTGTGGGCAGGAAACTAAGAAATGGTTGCATGGCATAAGTGATGTAAAGAAGAGTGTGTTATCTAAACTAGTAAGAGTGTAAATAAAAAGTCAACTTGCACGGCTTAATTTCTCTAAGAAAATGTTGTTTAATTTTATTATTATCATACAATATAAACAGTGAGGGGAAAAATTATTTGATTCCCTGCTGACTTTGTACGTTTTCCCACTGACAAAGAAATGATCAGTCTATAGTTGTAATGGTAGGCTTATTTTAACAGTGAGACACAGAATAACAACAACAACAAAAATCCAGAAAAAAGCATTTCAAAAAAGTTATAAATTGATTTGCATTTTAATGAGTGAAATAAGTATTTGACCACTTTGCAAAACATGACTCAGTATTTGGTGGCAAAACCCTTGTTGGCAATCACAGAAGTCAGATCTTCTCCAAGTCATTAAGGTTTAGAGCGTGATGTTTGGCAGCTCGAACCTTCAGCTCCCTTCACAGATTTTCTATGGGATTAAGGTTTAAGGATTAAGGAGACTGGCTAGGCTACTCCAGGACCTTAATGTGCTTCTTCTTGAGCCACTCCTTTGTTGCCTTGGGCATGTGTTTTGGGTCATTTTCATACTGGAATACCCATCCACGACCCATTTTCAGTGCCTTGGCTGAGGGAAGGAGGTTCTCAGCCAAGATTTGTTGGTACATGGCCCTGTCCATCATCCCTTTGATGCAGTGGACTTGTCCTATCCCCTTAGCAGAAAAACACCCCCAAAGCATAATGTGTCCACCTCCGTGTTTGATAGTGGGGATGGTGTTCTTGGGGTCGTGGGCAGCAAGCTCCTAACACGGCAAGTTGAGTTGATGCCAAAGAGCTTGATTTTGGTTTCATATGACCACAACCCTTACACTCAGTTCTCCTCTGAATCATTCAGATGTTCATTGGCAAACTTCAGATAGGCCTGTACATGTGCTTTCTTGAGCAGGGGGACCTTGTGGGCACTGCATAATTTCAATCCTTCGTGGCATAGTGTGTCACCAATTGTTTTTTAGTGACTATGGTCCCAGCTGCCTTGAGATTATTGACAAGATTCTTCCTTCTGGGCTGATTCCTCACTGTTCTCATGATAATTGAAAATCCACAAGGTGAGATCTTGCATGGAACCCCAGACTGAGGGAGATTGACAGTTATTTTATGTTTCTTCCATTTGCGAATAATCGCACCGTTATCACCTTCTCACCAAGCTGCTTGGTGATTGCCCATTCCAGCCTAGTGTAGATCTACAATCTTGTCCCTGGCATCCTTGGACAGCTCCAACTGAGATACTTATTTATCTTTATCATGTTTCCCTGAAAATAAGACCCGGTCTTATTTATTTTATTTTATTTTTCTCCAAAAGAGGTACCAGTTCTTATTTTTAGGGGGTGCATTTTCTATGGTATCACCTCATAGTAGCAGCACTGTTAGCCCCGCCCAGCCAGCCCACTTCTTCTGCGGCCAAAGGAAATGCCTCTGCAGGTGAGAATGGAGCTCTGGCCCACTTTTTGCCATCAGAGACCTTCTGAAAAGGCTTCTGCAGACGAGAACAAAGTTATGAATTGAAGGTGAGGCAGGTGTCGATGGATGGGAGTCCTGGATGCAATGGTAAGAGGGTGCAGGGCATGTGGGGCAGCTCTACTTTTCCACCCCCACCCTAGCTAAATTTTTAGGCATGTGTCTCACCCCAAAACTAGGGCTTATTTTGGGGGTAGGGCTTATATTATGCCCACCCCCCAAAAATCAAGCTAGGGCTTATTTTCTAAATAGGTCTTACTTTTGGGGAAACATGGTAGTTGTCTTGATCAAACTTGATTGCAAATGATGTTAAGATTAAAATAAAAAATACAATACTCCTTATATAAATACATGTGGAATCAAGAATACTCCAACTTAAACATTTGTAAATATACAAATACCATTGTAACTGACATACAAGTGTGTTTGGGCACATGGTAACATACTTGCACCTATTTCTGTAGGCATTTGGATGTAAAAGAACCATCTCATTCCAGCTGTTGCGACAAAATGCAGTCCTGGGCTGCATTAAGAGAGGGATAGAATGAAGATGACATGAAGTGTTAGTAACACTTTATAATGCCTTGGTAAGAGCACACTTGGAATATTGCATCCAGTTTTGATCATCACAATATAAAAAAAATGTTGAGACTCTGGAAAGAATACAGAGAAGAGCAACAAAATGATTAAGGGACTGGAGGCTAAAACATATGAAGAACAGTTGCAGAAATTGGGTATGTCTAGTTTAATGAAAAGAAAGACTAGGGGTGACATGATAGCAGTGTTCTAATATCTAGAGGGTTGCCATAAAGAAGAGGAGGGTCAAACTATTCTCCAAAGCATATGAAGGCAGGACAAGAAACAATCGATGAAAACTAATCAAGAAGAGAATCAACCTGAGGCTTCCGGTTCACACGTGTGGCGCTTACGGACGTTCAGGGACAGCCTGCTTCCTGCCGTCCGTTTCTTTCTCCTTTGGAGGACCCTTAAAAGGGTAAAAAATCACCCTGGAGGGGCTATTACCAAGAGGAGGACTTCCCTGTGATCACGGAAGGGCATCAGACCTCCACTGGAATCCGGGATCATCTCCTTTGGCCCGAAGAAGAAGAGACCAGCCATAAAGATGGCCGATCACTAAGCCGCTCCCTGCCGAAAGCCAAAAGTACTAGCATTAAGAAGCAATGTGGAGGACCTGGGTGAGCTTTTACCTTTCCTTTTTCCCTAATCATCTTCCTATAGGACTTTCCTGAAAGTCTCCTTCCCCTTGTTTTGAGAAAATGGCGAATATCTACTTTGGGAACAAATCTTAAAGCCTCAAAGTTACAAAAGAAATTCAATTAATTCAGCAAAGAATTTAAGCAATTTCATCTCTATCTACTAAAAAACTTCTATTTGTTACCGGGGATTCACTATCCCATTTTGTCTCTAAACTGTGAATTAAAGAAAAATTTTGGACTAATTTTACAAAAGTGCTATATTAATTTGGTAAAAAAACCCTCTTACATTGCATGTTATATGTTATTGATGACATCGTGTGGCGTAACCTGGTACAGCAAGTAAATTTCCTTTTTCTGTTGTGAGAGCCAACTGAATAACAAAGCTGTTCTTGAAGATAAGTGTGGGAACACCTGGCACTGATTACAACTCTTCAGGAGGTGGAAAATCTTTGACTATTATTAAAACAGCATCCATGGAAGATTTAACTGCAAACAACAATGAAATGGATGAATACATCCCGCCACTTGATTATAAACTGATACTGGACACAATCTTGGCAATGACAGAGCAAATTAAAGCCAAATTGCAAGAAAAATCTGACAACTTAAAGCCACCAAATCAAACTCTGAATTTAAATGAGGAAAACATAACCCAAAACCAAATAGAAGAAGTGGAAAATAACATCAAAATAAGAGATTTTAAAGAACAACAGAAGCAACCTAGAGAAAATCTTAAAGTCCAAACTTTAATGGTAACTACAAAACCTACAAGCCAAAAAATAACAGCACCTGAACAAAACAACATCAGGAGTCAGGACACTAAAGGCCTCCAAATATACTATATTGAGAATTCAATTAATTAAATGACAACCATAATACCAGCTACTACTTTCTACCTAACCCAGACAGAATTGGAAGTTGAAAAAAACTTGACTGATTTAATGACAACTATATTATATCAACCACCAAAAACCGAACTATCAAAACAAAAATACAATGATTACAAAGGGGACATCTTCCTTGCAAAACTGACATTTGGATACGTTCCCTGGATTCAAATAAGGGGTATAGGAAGAAAGGAAGATACATTTGAGAACTTAAAGATACCAAGAGTGAATCATGATTGGCACAAAAGAAGCCAAGAGTTAGATTTAAAAATCTGAACTTGTTTCTTTTTTGGGATTCCTAAAGATAGACTATAAAAATATCTTTCTATGGATCAAGGGGAATCTCAAAAAAATATCACTGATTTTACATTTAGCTTTTAGATCTGTAAAGGAAATATAACTCCGAATCATATTATAGAATTGGGAATGATATATCAAAAGATAATATGTTAATAATTGATGTATGGTTAAGATGATTTATAGACTATTCAGTGGCTATTTTTGAACTATAGTATAGAATCTAGAATTTTAAGATGAAAACTAGACCTTAATGGTAAAACATAAGAATGTTTTGTAATGACCAATGTAAGTTTTGTATACAAAAGAACTATTCTTTATTGAAATAAGGAATTGTGGGTTACCCAAAATTAAGCTTTCTTCTATATACTATAGGCTATTCTAGAATATCCTATTGCAATTAGATAAAATTTAAAAACAGGATATTGATATGTATCAGTGAAAATATATCTTGAATTTTATTGATTGACTGGGCTATAACTAGAAATATACTAACTTGTTTATTTTGACTATGTAATCACTAAGTGAATTAGAGAGGGTATCTCTGTTGATGTAACCTGAACTATTTACAACTGGTTATTTTTTATTTTAACTACCCAACCACCATATTGCTTCACAAATACATCTATATGTAAATATTAAAAAATCAATAAAACTTGTATATATATATAGGAACAAACAGCCACTACCACATGCTTCTCCCAGAAGAAGGAAGCTGAAGCCACCAGCCTGAGGATGACGGATGGGATTCCATCGAAACGTTGCTCCTACACCTTCAATTCTACGCGGGGAAAAAACCCGAATGACCAAAGATCCACATTATATATATATATATATATGGTATAGGCTTTCTTGCTTGAGCAGGGGGGTTGCACTAGAAGACCTCCAAGGTCCCTTCCAACTCTACTATTCTCTTATTCTGCTAAAATGAATATTTTGTTGGGAAGTAAACTGAAAAGTTTATACCACTGTATATCCAGTGCTTGAAGAGGATTAGCAGTTTAATTTCTGCTTCTCCCATTTCCAAGTATTGCATATCCAATTCATCATATAAACGCAATATCCCATCCTATTTTGCTAATAACATTTGGTGTAATGAGACCATTTGGCAGCATCTCATATATGCCAGTCTAGTTAAATTTTGTCTTCATATGCAAACCAAGATTTTAAAAATTGCAGTTGGTATAATGACTGGTATTAGTGAATAGAATGGATATATGTTGAAAGATGTGCTGTGTTTGGGCTAAAACTAAAAATGATGACATAGTTTTACTGTCCCTTTCTGGAAGAGGACCTTCAATTCTTACACATCCACTGAGTTATGCTGAAAAAATAATAGAAACCACAGTTCTAATTTGCAGCACACATTTTATTCTATGTCTAAGTTGCCAGGGTTCAGCCAACATGCTGAATATATGTGGGAAACTTTTCTCCACTATCAGTTTGTCATTTATCACCAAATATAATATTGCATCAATGCAGTAATGTATTGCAATATGATACTTGAAAAATGGGGATGAATGCTCTATTGAAGACCCAGGTTGTTATTTCTGAACTTGGTTAAAAGTAAAGATTTATAAACCACACATCTAGGTTCATGTAACACTATAACCAGGAGTGTCAATCTCGCAATGTCATGTGACATGTTGCAATGTATCGTGACTTTTTTTCCATTGCCGGCAATGGGGTGGGCGTGGTTTTGCCATGACGTATCCGGTCCACGGGTCGGCAGTTTGACACCCCTGCTCTAAAGCAAACTAGCTACTGTTTTGTAGAGTGTTTTTTTTTAAATGACTGAATCCAAGAAGAGAAGCTGCAAACTAACCATATGTAATGATGCCATTATTTACATGTCTTCACTTGCAGCTCTTCTCCTTCCTGTGGTCTCCTACAGTGGACTCAGCCTCATAGCAGGACAGTACTAGTTCCGAGGCAATGGTCTGAAGGCAGAAGATATATGCAATGGAGAAGATGGCCTAGGAAGCCCTAGGCTTGGTGTCTTCAATTCCTTGGAATTAGAGGTGAAAGCTATGTGGTAAATAAGGGAAATATAAAAGGTATCGGCTTATCTAGTAGTAGTTGGTGCTTCAATTGCTTGTTCCTTGAGAAGAAATAACTTCTAGCTTTTTTCCCTGCTTGGGAGGATTAAATTGTTACTTATTATGCCTGGGGGGAAAATGCTATTCCAGCTGAAATTCCCTCCTCTATATACTGTTAAAAACTTGAAGTTTCATCCATCTTTGCTCTTTAAATCAAAGCAATCAATAACTGTGATCAAGGGCAAACTGAATCACCTCCTTATTCGCAAACTGTGATCATGGACAAAGCAAGGTCACTAGGTGAGTGTTATTCAGAAGAAAACAAAAGATTCCCAGCCAAGGCTTCAACTTCTCTTCTTAAATGCTGCTTAGTTTTTGAAAATCCTCTGTGTTTCTTGTTTATTTTTTCTTGTCCAATTAATGACTTCTATAGCTACTTACATTTTTTGGGTCCCTATTTTTGAACCAGAAAGTTGATAATTGGATTAATTTGTTTATAATGATTTAATTAAATTTGCTAAACAATGTACATACTTGCAAGCTTACACAATAATTATGTATACCTTCCAATCACTGGAAGGGCTGTTAGTCACTAAGGAAGTATTTGGTAATTTAAGATTACTCCTATTTTCATTTTCTGATTAGTGAAGAACAGTCATTGTCATGTTCAGGTAATTGCTTTATTAACTACCTTAATTACACATCCTGTAAAACTGGCAGCTATGCAGTAACTCTGTTCAATGTGCTGCTGAAGAAAAAGTGTTAAATAATTGCTTGCAAAGTTTTTAAAGGGGTAGAGGACTTACTGATTTAATTGTTTTTAAAGAAATGTGATGTATTTTTAATTACAGAGAACAAGATTGTGTCTAATCAAACAAGCACATCAGTATCTATTTATTTAAAACATTTAAATAGCTGCTCATCTTATGACCAACTCTGGGCGGCTCACAATCAAGAATTAAAACAAGATACAAAGCCATATTAAAATTATAACATTTAAAAAAAACATTAAAGGATTTCCGGTTTTGCGCCATAGAGCACAGCTGCAGGATTGTGGAGCTCTGCACCACATGGCTAGTTTTGCCCTGCCAGGGGACCCTAAATGGGTCTAAAGTCACTCCTGAGAGGCAACGAAGAAAGAGGGGTACTCCGATGATCACAGAATGATGGTGTCGATCCGCTCGATCTGGAGGAAGCCCTCCAACCCAACAGGAGAAAGGCTGGCCACACTCGCTGACCAGCTCAAGCTACTAGCAGCCGATGTCCAAAGGCACTAACCAGAACAATGGTAAACAGCGTGCTTGAAACTGGGTGAGGAATTCAATTTTTCCTCTCCTATTTTATATCTGATTTCCTGGAAAAGATCTCCAAGAAGCAAAAATTCTCCTAAAGTGAGAAGGGAGGGGACTACACCCCCACCCTCCCGTAGACGGAAGCAGCCAACTCTTCCGCTAAACTCTTATGGGGAACAAAAATATATTGAAATGAGGTTAAAAATACTACAGTCTGGATAAATTTGAAAACTAAGAAAACTGCTAAAAATATTGATGCAATTATATAGAGATAAAAATAATAACTCTTTGCTTTAAAATGAACAGTGACATCTAGTGGATGATTAGAGAAAATTATAGCTACATTGACTCAGAATTTGGTAAGACGCCCAGAGATAGCAAAAAACACCTGGGAATAAAGCACTGTGCTATCTACTACAGAGTGAAACTATATATGTTTAGAAACTGCTGACCTTCTGGGAAATACACTGAGCTGCATTTTTAAATTTGCAGAGAAAGAAAAACCTTGGCTTTTGGCTAATATTCTAAAGGGGAATTCTGGAAAGCTTTTAGGTGATTAAACACTTTGGATTGAAATCTTGGCTGGTTGATAATTATAAGAACCCTGAAAAGAAGAATTGTTACAAAATACTGTTTTCAGTGGTGCCTTGATGAATTGGAAATTTATTGGGTTATAAAAACCATATATAAAGATAACAACTATATAAGACTTGGTTGTTTGGATTTTAAGATGGGCTGGTTTGACAAAGCTAATTAAAGAGACTATGGTACTGGTAAAAAAACTACTTAGAGGGAGGAGATAAAATAGATGTTGTATATTTATCTAAAAGTGATAGAAAACCACACCTAACACTTCCTCCTGAAGACCCCAGCTTGGAACATCAGAGATCAGAGCCTTGGTGGAGCAGTGGGCTGATGCCTCCTTAAGTAACACCAGCTGCATGCAATTAGTGCAGGTTCGCATCCCACCAGGCTCAAGGTTGACTCAGCCTTCCATCCTTCCCAGGTAGGTAAAATGAGGACCCAGATTGTTGGGGGCAATTAAGCTGACTTTGTAATAATGCCGCTTGGAGGCCCCCAAAAGCCCTAATAAGCAGGCATATACATAGAATGAAGGCTACTGCTAAGCTTGTAAGCCGCCCTGAGTCTTTGGAGAAGGGCGGGATATAAATGGAATTAAAATAAATAAAATAAAATAAATCTGCAGGAAAAATGACTCAAGACAAAGCAAACACATTCTAGGAGAAAATATACGCAATGCTGCGACAGATTCAAATGACAATTGTCTTAAATCATGATCAGATTAAAAACAACTTTGATAACATATCTCTAACTTAAACTTACAATTAAATAATGCTCAAAATAAATAATGCCTGGTCTGATGGGTTTGGGTTTTAATTATTGTTTTAATATAATTTATTTTTACATTTGGGCACTAAGGTTTAATTTGTTTTTAATTTTGTATTTTGGTATTTATGGCCCTGTTCACCGCCCTGAGTCCTTCGGGAGAAGGGCGGTCTACAAATTAAATTAAATAAATAAAAAAATAAAAAATGATGACAAATAATAAACAAAGAAATCAGACAATAGAATACAAACCAAAGGAAAGTGACTCAAATATGGAAGCTACCAATGAAGAGAACTACAACTTAATACAAACAAAAGAAAATCCGCAAAATTTTGCTACAACAGAGGAAATAAAAAAGATGTTTTATCTTCCAGGATCTCAAAACAAACTGGTGGATAAAAAAGAAGATTTAATGAAATGGATTAAAGAGCTGTCAGGGGAACTATCAAAGCGTGGGAGACAAAAAACAAATATTCTACTCAACTTGTCTTTTTTATCCCCAACAAGATCTACACAAATACAACCTGGCAAGCTAAACCTACTGATTTGGAAAGCTACCTGGCAAAAGAAGATTAGTGTTAGAGTTAAGAGATGTGATTCAACTTACCAGATGGAATACTATATGACTAAACACTTGTTTGAATACGGTTAAAAAAATAAAATTTGGATATAAAGAGGCCCTATAGCAGACATGTCAAACACAAGGCCCGGGGGCCGGATCCGGCCCGCGAAGTGGTTTCATGTGGCCCGTGAAGCCATCCTGGAAACAGTGAGGGAACGGTCCCCACTGCCTTGGCCCTGGCCCAGAGACCCTCCTCCTGCCAGAGACCCTCAGATCTGTCCCACTCCTGCCCAGGCCCCCATAGGCACCCTTGATGCGAACGATGTAGAGCTGGCCACGCCCACCCAGGCCATACGCACTCTAGCCACACCCACCCAGTAGGCCACGCCCACCCTGGCCACACCCACCTGGCCCCCTGAGGGCAACCGCAATGCTGATGCGGCCCTCAATGAAATTGAGTTTGACACCCCTGCCCTATAGTAAGATTACTAGATGGAGTACTATATGATTAAATACTTGTTTGAACATGGCCAAAAGAACAGACAAAGCTTGGACATAAAGTGGCCCTATAGTAAGAGGGATAAGATATATAAGTAACACTTTTAAAACATATGAAATGTAAAAATATTGAGATGGTGTACTTGAATGAAAAGTTTGGATATTCAAAGGTAATGAACTTGAGAAAATCATAACTGATAAGAGTGGTTTGACTACTGAGGGGAAATTAAGCTTAAATAAGAATCTTGAAAAAAGGATATATAATGACTTAATAAGATGACTTCTATAAATACAATTGAAACATAAGCTGATTAGAATAGATGTTATGCGTTGATGTTATTGTTATATGTACAAATACTAGAAAAATGATTATACTCAACTTTGTATGTATTGAAATTATTACTTCTAATGTTCAGTCATCTAATCTTACCCCAGCACTTGGGTGAAAAGCCATATCTCTAAGGCTTTGTGGAAGGCAGAAAGTCAGAGGCCTGCTGAACTTTAAGGGGGAAGAGTGTTCCATAGATCAGGGGCTGCCATGGAATAGTTATACTTACTAGCTGCCATAAAATGGCAGAGTCTGTATAGGTATGATTCGATCCACTGTCCCAGTCACCTACTTATTCCAAGCTGCAATGAGAGTCTCTGCTAAACCGTGTAATAGAGTTATGGGAAAAACCCCAAGTGCCTTCCAAAACCACATTGGGTCCATCAGATGCCTGGGGCGGCCCAACTGAATAGACTCCATTTCTCTGTGGTGGGGAGAGGTAACCTCAAATTTCACTATTTATGTTACTACTATTTCATGACATGCACTTACTTTTCTTCCATAAAAATATGTCATTCTGAAAAAATAAGCAGATGGCCATCTTGGTCTTAACAGTGTATTATATCTATAGCTGCAAATGTGATGGATTATACAAAAAACACAAAGAAGAGGAATGTTGGGTATTTTGTTATTTTGTACATTTTATAATATTTTTGTAAATATTCCTAAATAGTAATTCTATGAAGCAAACTTAAATCTCTGGAATCCAAACCTTATTTTTGTTAATACATTTTGCATCAGAAAATACTTTATTTTTCATAAATCATCAAAAGCTAAAGTCTGATTACAAGTGCCCAGCAAGTCAAAATATTCTCCAAAACATGTGAAGGCAGAACAAGAAGCAAAGTGAAGTGGCTGGAACAGACCACTCAAGACAGCTGGTAACGTTAACAGATTTATTAGAACAGAGCAAATAATAACAGGAGCCTTTCGGCTTTTATAGTCTGGCGCTGGTCGTCTGGTCCAATCGCCGGCCGGTCTTTTTCCCGCTTCGCTTCTCCTCCAATCAGCTCTGCGGAACGCCTGACAGCTCGGCTCCTCGTGCTGGCGGCATGTGTTGCTTTGACAGCTGCGAGCTGTCAGCTAGTGCGCCTGCGTAAGTCGGGAGTTTTGACAGCTTCAATTGTGTGTTTGTCTATGTGTATGTTTTTAATCTTTAAGCCAACTAAAATCATATATAAGAGAAAGATGGCTAAATTGGTAAGAAATTTCTCTTGTTCTGCCCATTGAAGAGCTTATGCAAAAGAATAGTGTATGTGTTTATTGGGAATAGAGTAAAATAACTAAGTTATAATTGAAAGGATCAATGCTAGTGGGCTTCTGGAAGAGTGGAACTATGATTGAATATTCTAGTTATTGGGCGTATGAAAAAAGTTATTAATTTGGGTGAATAAGGACACAAAAGAGTAGCCCATTTGATTACGTGCTATCAAGTTTCTAACAATGGCAGTATTCACTTAACAACTTTGGCAAGAAAGGTTGTAAAATGTTGACTCTTACAGAATAAATTTTTTGTATAACCATCTGTCCCTGATATAGTCTATAACAGGGGTGTCAAACTCAATTTCATTGAGGGCCACATCAGCATCGTAGTTGCCCTCAAGGGGCTGGGTGGGTATGGCCAGGGTGGGCGTGGCCTACTGGGTGGGCGTGGCTAGAGTGCATATGGCCTACTGGGTGGGCGTGGCCAGCTGTACATCGTTCACATCAAGGGTGCCTATGGGGGCCTGGGCAGGAGTGGGACAGATCTGAGGGTCTCTGGCAGAAGGAGGGTCTCTGGGCCAGGGCCAAGGCAGTGGGGGCCGTTCCCTCACTGTTTCCAGGATGGCTTCACGGGCCGCATGAAACCACTTTGCGGGCCGGATCTGGCCCCCGGGCCTTGTGTTTGACATGTCTGGTCTATAAGGACTTCTAATTACTGTGACTTACTCATCCAACTTACCGATGGTTGTCATCTTCTTTCCTTTCCTTCCACCTTTCCCACATTATAGCCTTCTTTGCATTATGTCTTTGCACAGTGTCCAAAGTAGGATAATTTCCACCTAGTTATTTGTACCTAAATTCAAAAACATTGTTACTTTTCCTATCCTACTTCTTCAAGATTCAACTGTTGCTTCCATACAGCTTCAGAGAGAATCTACATATCTTTTCCATGATTATCATGGAAATCAGTAGCAGAGGCTTTTTAGCTGATCAATAAATTTGACAATTTGTGACCAAGAAAGTGGTGGCCAGGCAGGTATACTGTTTAATGAGGTAGGTTGGAATGAAACCTGGATAGGGTGAAGAGTGGATAAAACTGATTGTAAAACTTTACCCATTTTCTAGGGGAACCGTATGTTCTGACCAGCATGACTTATGGGATGAAGTGCTTGCAATTATCTTACAGAAGACAGCGGGATTTTTGTTTCTTGTTGCTAGAAAAAGTCATTTGCATTTATTTTATATATACATCTTTTTTTATAACTTTTTTGATCTAGAAGTTGATTCCTAGCAACATTGCAATTACTGGATTTATACAATTTGAAGGCTGCCACTAAATTTGCCCTGGCTTATATATAGTCCTGATTAAACCAGGGTTATGGTTCATAGGATGCTGACATATTAATAATGACCTCTGAAATTTGTCTATCAATAGATTATGTAGTAAGAGCTTCTGCAGAATTCTGAAAGGTTGGATAATGCCCAAATCCCAAATGAAATAGTAGTGGAGAATGGTTGTTCTTCAGCCATAGTTCAACTATAAAGAACATACCAAATTAAATGAAAAAAATAGAAATTAGTATATTAATTAATGTAAAATTGAGTGTACTGGACCTACCCCCCCAGTAGGTATACTCACCAGTAAAGTCATTGTTTATTCTGCCATTTAATATGCAAAGCTTGAATTTTCTAGTAGTACTTTGTATGTGTCATTCTGTGAGGCTGATGCCCTGATTTCTAGAGTCATATAGTTGGCCTCTCGCATGTCCTCTGAGGATGTAGGAATTATGATTATTAATTTGGGAGGAAAGGGCTTTTTCATTGGTACCAAAGCTGACATTTAGGTCACCTGGAAATATAACATCAGTAATTGTGTCAGGCCAGGCAAACTGTGTTAAGTAATTCTCAAATTTATCCCAGGTGACATTTGTTGAGGAAAGCAACCTGCAAGGAGGTCAGTAAATGTTTATAATTAGGAAAGCATATTTTGGTAAGTTGCCCCTGGAGGCTAATGCCATTTCCTCACATGCGTCCAACTGAGAAACTGGGACTACAAGTTACCTACATTTTAAGATGTTAAGATTCATGAGACTGGCCTTTCAGAACCAGGAACACTATTAAGGGACTATACTGTACTATATAACCTTGTAATGGAAGCTGTAGAGTTCAGGTTTCTTGCAACAAAACATTTGTAAATCAAGTCTAAAAAACATGGAATCTTTTTGTTCCAAAACAGGGGTGTCAAACTGCCACCCCACAGGCTGGACATGTTATTGGGAAACCACGCCCACCCCATTGCCGGCAATGGGGAAAAAGCTCCGATACGTTGAGCGACATCACGTAACGTTGCGAGTTTGACATGTCTGTTCCAAAAGAACCCCTTTTAGCTTTTATCCAGTTTGCAGATTGGAGAACTGTCTATCTGATTAAGACGGAGTGGGTTTATTGAACAATATGATATTTGGTGAGTAAAGGGAGTCTCACAGATGTTCTTTATTGATAGGGGAGCATTGGACTGGAAACCTGCCAGGATCTGTTTGAGGAAAGGAAGAAGCAGAAAACCCCAAATCATAATATGTCAGCTGAGTGGCCAGGCTGAGATTGAAACCTTTGTGTAGATCAGCTGGTGAATATCACCCAAAGGACCTTTAATAAGGTCAGATTATAGGCCAAGGTGAATATCAATTTGTCTAGGTTTGTAACTTGCTACTGAGCATGTGACACATATGATGAAGTTATCCTTCATGCTTGACTGAAGCAGATTCTTGATTGTATCCTAAAGACTTCAGTAGGGGAGGGATAAACATCTTCTGTGCAGATTTTAGATGAAATGATTATTTGGGCATCTTCCACTAGATTCCTTATACATATGAGTAAATCATAATTGTCCTTAGTACTGAAATACCTACAATAGAGTGGATTGTGAAGAAGGTGAGAATTATGTATTCTTAAAAGAGGAGGAAAGACAATAAGGTTGCTTGTAACTACAGTATTGTAAAGAAAACTCAAAGACATTGGTTGGTGAGCTTTTTCCTGATGTTTTTAGTTGTTTTCTATCATGGACATGATTAACATCTATGCTTAAATTCCCTAAAGCAGGAAGAAGCTTTGCTGTCTCTTGAATCAATTTCATTGCTTGTGCAAATCTTCCAGTTTTAGGTAGAATCTCTGACTTTTTTCTTTGGCCTTTATTGTATGGGCCAAATGAGACAAGCAATGTTTTGTTAATGTTGGTTGAACATTTGTATGTACCCTTTGCTGCCAAGGACAGAGTTAAGACAGAAAATGTGTGGCAGCTGTTCAGACTAGACACAGCATTTTGGGGTGAGCTGATATAATATTTTTTAACAGAGGTCTCACAATTAAGAAAATGAACAAAGGGAAATTCCAAAATATTCCATTGATTGTATTAATTACTTACTAAAAATAACAATCATTTTTCTCTCACCACATTGGGGAGCTAATATACAAATTAATATGTTCATAACAACAGAATAAAGCTGGCAGTGGAGCAATTGTCTTAAAGCAGGGGTCTTCAAACTCGGCCCTTTTATGACTTGTGGGCTTCAACTCCCAGAATTCCTCAGCCAGTTTGTCTGGCTGAGGAATTTTGGGAGTTGAAGTCCACAAGTCATAAAAGGGCCAAGTTTGAAGACCCCTGGCTTAAAGAGAAACAAATGGAGTCTCTAGCAGCCTATCTTTCTGTCTTAATATTAAAAACAGAAAACTACAGTTAGTCCTCATTTAGCAATCACAAAGGGGATTGGCAACTTGATCATTAAGCAAAGTGGTTGCTAATTTAAACTACAATTGTGCTTATGATCTTATTCAGCCTGTTTTTGTTTTACAGACCGTCAAAGGTTGTAAATGTGAAGATTTTGTTGATTAATCAAATTTAGATGACCACCCATCTCACAGAAAATGACTCTGGGAAGCAACAATAAATAGGACTGGTTGCAAGTTACTTTTCTGTCAGCACTGTAACTGTGAGCAGTCACTAAATGAGGACTACTTGTACTTGACTGTATCGATAAGTCAGGGGAAAATGGGCATGTAGCAGCAGCAGCAGCATTGAATTTGTTATTTTCAGACTACCTTCTGGCATGGGTGCTTGCTTAAAGTGTTTTAAACTTTGCTTTTAATATCTTGGAAGAGGTCTATATGAACATTAGCCATTTTGTTCAAGTTACCAATTTTACCAAAGGCAGGTTGCACAAAGCTTTTAACAATCTGTAAAGTTAAGACAATACAGGTAGTTACTTACAGGTAGTGACTTACAACGCCAATTAAGCCCAAAATTTCCATTGCTAGACTGTTATTTAGTGAGTTTTGCCTCATTTTACATTTTTCCTTTTTTGTAATATTTTATTAATTTTCTAATTTTACATTTAAGTGTTTAAAAAGGAACGTGGTGGCTGGGTTAATCGATAATTCAATAACATACAAAAATCTATTGTACAAATCTCAATCTACCACATCAAATATTTCCTCTTTTTCCCTTAATATCTACTGTCTTATATTTGAAGTAATACAGTTCTTATTATATCAATTAAGTAAAAATAGCATTATTACATTTATCAATAAATTTTTAGCTTATACATATGCTAGTTACTTTAACATTCAATTTTTATAGACAATCAAAGTCCTGTAATTAGTTTTTCCCAATTATTTAAATTTAACATTTGATATTGGCTCAGTGGGTTAGATCGCTGAGCTTGTCAATCAGATGGTGCCGCGTAACAGAGTGAGCGCCTGTTACTTGTCCCAGCTTCTGCCAACCTAGCAGTTCGAAAGCACATAAAAATGCAAGTAGAAAAATAGGGACCACTACGATGGGAAGGTAACAGTGTTCTGTGCACCTTTGGCATCTAGTCATGCTGGCCACATGACCACGGAGACATCCTCAGACAAGCGCTGGCTCTTTGGCTTTGAAATGGAGATGAGCACCAACCCCTAGAGTTGGAAACAACTAGCACGCATGTGCTGGGGAACCTTTACCTTTACCTATTTATAATTTCCAAGTTTTAGATAACCAAATTTTTCTTTGTCACAATTAATAACAAAGTCTAATATTCAAGATACACATCTTATCTATTTGAGTATATTCTATTTCCCACCATTTTACATCATCTAGTTAATAGTACAGTAGTATAACATCTTATTTTCAACTAATTTCCAAATGTCTTAAATTTAACGACCAAAATTTCCCCTATTTCAACATCAAATATTTCCTTTCTTTTTCCCTTAATAGCTTATACATATCTTAATTACTTAATTACTTTTACATTCAATCTTTATAGACAATCAATATCCTATTTATTTGTTTTCCCCAATTTTTAATTTCCCATCAATATTCAAAATTAAGTTTTAATATTTATACTTCCAAGTTTAAATGACCAAAGCTTTCTTTATCTCAATTCATAACAAAATCTAGTATTCAAAATACACATCTTGTCTATTTGAGTATATTCTATTTTAATTAGTAATATAAAATCTTCTCTATTAAATCAAAACCCCGATTTTCTTCAGCCTTATTCTGGCTTCTTCCTTCGCCAGCTCACCTTCCATGTCAGAGCTTTTAAATCATCAAATAGATCTCCCTCTGTTGTTATATATATATATATTGTCTCTCTATTATTCCAGATCCCCATAGTTGTCCTGATATGTTTGTCTTCCCTTTGGTCTGTTCTTCTTCTTGCTTCTCAAGTTTCTTCTGGTTTATATAGAAAGTCTTTTCCATTTTCAGTGTTGTCAGTCCCTTTTCTGGATTTTCCATTGACTGTATTTGTTGGTCAGTTGAATCCTCTATCATAATATTTAATTGTTCCACTTCTTGTATTATGTTCTGCGAAGTTGATTCTTTACTTGTAGTCAAAATTCGGGTTCGTACATCTAGGCTGACATCTTTTTCTTTTGTGTAGCACCTTATTTCATCACAAGCTGAAAGAATTGTTTCATGTATTGCTTTCAACATAAAAAGAACCTGTTCCTGGTCTTCATATTCTCTTAATGGTATGTTAAATTGAGATCTTTAAAGTCAGAGAATGAAAATAATTTTAAAACTGAGCATAGAACACAGCTGAGCTTCTCAAAGCTGATATTTGTCAAGGTTGATAAAGTCTTATCTGTAGTCTGGGCTTCAAGGCAAGTCTCCTTTAGACAATAACAAGTTGTAATATCAAAATAGGCCAGAAGATGTCACCAATGCCATTTAAGGTTTTTTAAGTCCAAAATTTTTACAATCCTTTTTCCAATTTTATCTTATCTGCCCCAGATTGAATGGAAGGGCTACTGCCCCCCCGCGATCAAGCAGGGGGGTGACTCTCGACCCTTTCCAGGGTTCCCCAGTGGAGTGAAACTGAACGCAGAAGACGGAGCTCACCTTCCAGTGTCTGCGGTGGCCACGATCTCATTTTAGGATTTTTCTTGTCATAGTTAAGAGAATCACTGCAGTTATTAGTAATATGGTTTTTAAGTGAATCTGGCTTGTGCACTGACTTTGTCAGAAAGTTGCAAAAGGTGATCACACGACCCCAGGACACTATAACCATCATAAATGCATGTCAGTTGCTAAGCATTTTGATTACAATTACATGGCCATGGAGATGCTGCAATGGTCGTGTGAAAAAACAAGTCACTTTTTCCAGTGCTTTTGTAACTTTGAATGGTCACTAAATGAAGTTAAGGACTAAGTCAAAAAATCTGAGGAAAGTTTTATATTTACAAGCTTATTTAGCTCATTTGCTAGAACCTCATTAGACATAACTATAGATACTATGTTCACAGCGGATGACACACTTACATGGATCTGATGTTTTCCTGAAAACCACTCTAAAGGAATCCATTGTGTTCATTTAGGAGAGAGGAACCTAATAACAATCAATATATCATTTATGTCTATCAAATCTAAATGACTACAAAATGTCTTGTCTCTCACTGTCATGCCAGCAGTCAACTGGATTTCTAAAACATAGATTTATTTATTTATTTATTTATTTATTTAATTAAATTTTTATACCGCCCTTCTCCTGAAGGACTCAGGGCGGTGAACAGGGCATATCTTAAAACTACAAAAGTACAAAAGTTAAAAAGGAATTAAATTATTGCCCACAATAAAAACAATGACAAAATATATATAAATATTAAAACCCTAAGTAATTCCCCATCAGGCCAGACCAGCTTGTACAAATAAATGGGTCTTTAACCCGCGCCGGAAGGAGCGGAGATCCGGTGCCATCCGGAGCTCAACCAGCAGCTGATTCCACAAAGCCAGAGCGCCCACAGAGAAGGCCCTCCCCCTGGGGGCCACCAGCCGACATTCTCTGACTGGAGGCACCCTGAGGAGGCCCTCTCTGTGGGAACGCACGGGGCGGAGGGGAGTCGACGCCGGCAGCAGGTGGTCCCCGAGGTATTCCGGACCCATGCCATGTAAGGACTTAAAAACCATCACTAAGACCTTGAACCTCACCCGGAAGACGACTGGTAACCAATGCAGCTCGCGGAGCAAAGGTGTAACATGGGAGTACCGGGAAACTCCCAAGACAACTCTCGCGGCCACATTCTGTACCAGTTGGAGCCTCCGAGTGGTCTTCAAGGGAAGCCCCATGTAGAGAGCATTGCAATAGTCAAGACGAGAGGTCACGAGCACATGAGTGACCGTACACAGGGCATCCCGGTCTAGATAGGGCCGCAACTGCCGCACCAGGCGAACCTGTGCGAAAGCCCCCCTGGTCACGGCTACTACATGATCTTCTAAGGTAAGCCGTGCATCCAGGAGGACTCCCAAGTTGCGAGCCCTATCTACGGGGGGTAAAGACTCACCCCCCATAGAAAGTGATGGAACGTTTTGAATGTCCCGGGATGCCGGAATGTACAGCCACTCAGTCTTGTCAGCGTTGAGTTGAAGTCTGTTCCTCCCCATGCAGAACCGAACCGCCTCCAGGCAACGGGACATCACAGTGAGGGCATCACTGGGGTGGTTTGGGGTCGAAATGAAAAGTTGGGTATCATCAGCATATTGATGATACCCAACTCCAAAACCACGAATGATCTCACCCAGCGGTTTCATGTAGATGTTGAACAGGAGAGGCGAGAGAACCGAACCCTGAGGAACTCCACAAACGAGAGACCTAGGGGCCGATCTCTGCCCCCCTGCCAACACCGACTGTGAACGTCCCAGGAGATAGGAGGAGAACCACCGAAGAACTGTGCCTCCCACTCCCAATCCCCTGAGACGTCGCAGCAGGATACCATGGTCGATGGTATCGAAAGCCGCCGAGAGGTCTAATAGGACCAGGACAGAGGAATATCCCCTATCCCGGGCCCTCCAGAGATCATTCACCAGAGCGACCAATGCCGTCTCCGTGCTGTACCCGGGCCTGAAACCCGATTGGTAAGGGTCCAGATAATCAGCTTCATCCAGGACCAGAGGGAGCTGATGCGCCACCACACTCTCAACAACCTTCGCAAGAAAGCGAAGGTTGGAGACTGGACGAAAGTTGTTCAAGACAGCTGGGTCCAAGGCAGGCTTCTTGTGGAGAGGTCTCACCACCGCCTCCTTCAAGACGGTGGGGAAATTACCCTCACTCAAAGAAGCAGATATCACCGCCTGGAACCAGCCTCATGTCCTCTCCCTGGCTGCATAAACCAGCCAGGAAGGACACGGATCCAATAAACATGTGGTGGAGCTCAACCTCCCCATTATCCTGTCCACTTCATCAGGGGTCACAGAATCAAACTCCTCCCAGATAACATTGACAAGACCGCCCATGTCCTGATCGTCAGACTCTGCCCAGCTGGAGTCCAAACCGGTCCGAATCCGAGCGATTTTATCCGACAGATGTTGACCAAACTCCTCGGCACGACCCTGCAAGGAATCCTCCCTCACCTCCTGATTAAGGAGGGAGCGAGTCACCCTAAACAGGGCGGCCGGGCGATTATCTGCAGATGCGATGAGGGCAGAGAAGTAATTGCACCTCGCCGCCCTCATCGCTGCGAGATAAGATCTAATATAGGTTCTTAACCTCAACCGGTCAGATTCGGATCGGCTGGACCTCCAGCAGCTCTCTAGGCCCCGTTTCCGACGCTTCATCTCCCGGAGCTCCGCGGAGAACCATGGAGCTCGATGGGATCTGCACCGGGTCAGGGGCCGCAGGGGTACAACTCGGTCCAGTGCCTCAGTGGCTGCCCTTTCCCAGGCTTCCACTAAGGCATCCGCCGAGCTGTGAGCGACGGAGGCAGGTGGGGATCCCAGCGCTGCCTGGAACCCGAGAGGGTCCATTAAGCGTCTGGGGCGGTACCATCTAGTTGGTTCCGCATCCCCATGGTGGGGGGTGGCAAGACGGAAGACCAGCCGCAGGAGGTAATGATCGGTCCATGACAGGGGCATAATAAATGGAGAGCCCCCACCAAGATCATCCAACCACCGTCCAGATAAAAAAACCAAGTCAAGGGTGTGGCCTCCCTCATGAGTTGGTTCAGAAATTACCTGCGTCAGGTCCATGGCCGTCATGGAAGCCATGAACTCCCGGGCTAACTCAGATGACCCTCCCAGGGATGGTAGATTGAAGTCACCCAAAACTAGAAGTTTGGGGAACTCAATCACCAGACCGGAGAGGACATCGAGTAGCACGGGCAGGGCTGCCGCTGTGTGACTAGGCGAAACGTACACCAGCAGCAAGCCCAACTGCGCCCCCGAACCAAACCTCAAAAAGAGAGACTCACACCCGACTATCTGGGGAACGGTGGTCTCCCGCGGACATAAGGTCTCCCTAATAACAACCGCCACTCCCCCGCCCCTACCTTGAGCCCGAGGCCGGTGTAATGCTTGGAACCTGGTGGGCAAAGGTCAACCAAAGGGACCCCACCCTCTGGACCCAACCAGGTCTCGGTGATACAAGCCAGGTCCGCATGCTCACCCTCCACCAGATCCTGCACAAGGGGAGCCTTATTAATCACGGACCTGGCATTCAGGTACACCAGCCGGAGCTCAGGAGGCTGCACATCCTCGCTCCCGGCACCTCGGGGAAGAACCAGAGGGTCGGAGCGCCTCACCGCTTGCAAACAGCAGAGACGGCCCTCCCGGTAACGATACGGCCCTCTGTCCATACGCCTGCTGCCATACCCCAGTGTCGTGGGAATCGGTAATCCCACGACCCGCTCCCGAGCCCCAGATGTAACCACAACCCGCTCCCCCCGAACGCCGTCAGACCCAGGCCTGGCCTGCAACACGGTTGTATGGCCACCCCCCACAGCCAGACAACCACTACCCCCCAACCCCCTCCCCAACCCCCTAAAAAATTTGACTAAAAAATTAACCAGGGGCCTCTTATTAAATTTATATCGAGAGCCCCTGGCCTTACCCGGCCATCTCTCAGGGTCCCAATAATTGGGCCCTTCATCGAGACTGGGGATAGGAAAGAAGGCGGGACGCACCCAGGAGAGGGGGGCACCCCTGAGGGCGAGCAAGTCCGTATCGGAATATCGGTACATCCAGTCCGAGCAAATCCAGAGAGGGCAGACCAATGATTAAAAAATCCAACAGGAGGTTCGAAGGTAAGGAGTGGAACATTTGGGCCATCCACCAACCTACTGCCACTTGGTTGGATGCTCCCAGGGGCAGACCACAACCCGTCCTCTCACAACGGGGCGCGAGTCTGCTCCCGGGGATGGTCCAAAATGCACACCCTGGGTGGGGCAGAGCCCATAGAGCTCCCACCTCTATGGGACTGCCGATGTAAAACAAGCCACTCTCCCACTGTGGCTTGTGCCCAGGTCCGTCCCAGTCCAAAGGGGAAAAAAGGAGGCAGATGGAGAATTAATAAATAAATTAATAAATAAGTAAGTTGGTAGTCCGCTATGTCGCCGCCGTTGCCACAGCCATCGTCGTTGCCGGTAAAACAGGCCAGCGGGCCTCGAAGACGCCGCCATCACCATCACCGTCGCCGCCATCACCTCAAGCAGCCGGAACCAAACGAGTCGCAGTCGCCATGGTCGTCCTCTCCACCGCCCAGAGCAGCCCGAGGACGCCAACACCATAATTGCCTCCGTCACCGGCAGCGGCTCGAAACCAGCACAGGGGGCAGCCTTGTAGCAAGCGGCCATCTTCTCCGCCGCCAAACGGCTCGAAGACGCCGCAGCCGCCAAAGAAACAACACAGGCAGGTCCAGTAACAGAATGTCTCCGCCGCCGCTGCCGCCGTCGCTGCCGCCAGAATGGTCTGCAGGCATCTCGCACAGGCTCTCCTCCACTCTCCCGGAAGCGCCGATCAGCTGGGGCTCCGAGGACGCCAAGAACTCCGAGGACGCCGAGAACACTGCCGAAAACGGCCGAAAACCGTCCAAGACAGCAGCGCCGACCCAACGGCCCATGGCGGCCCAAAACAGCTGGAAACACCCCCGCCGCCGACTGCAGCCTCCTAGGAGAGGCCCGGAGACACCAGGGCAGCAGGAACCGGCAGGCTGAAGAAGCCGAGCCCAGCAACACCGCGGAAGACGAACAGGCGATGGAAAAGGCAACACGCAAATGGAACAGGCAAATAGCAAAACTACCTCCTTATTTGCCTCATAAATTCAGCTTCATGGATTTAACAATCCACATCCCCTACCTAGCGGGCCAAAAAGACCCCTGAGGGGCTCCCAAGGGACGCCCAACAACCGGAGCTCACGGAGCTCAGCCCGACACGTCCGCCATCTTCAAAAGCCTAGCTAATTGACTAATGTGGTAGTCTTATTAGGGTAGGATAAAAAGGTAAAGGTTCCCCCACACATGCGTGCTAGTCGTTTCTGACTCTAGGTGCCAGTGCTCATCTCCGTTTCAAAGCCAAAGAGCCAGCGCTTGTCTGAGGACGTCTCTGTGGTCATGTGGCCGGCATGACTAGACAGCAAAGGTGCACGGAACGCTGTTACCTTCCAACCGTAGTGGTCCCTATTTTTCTACTTGCATTTTTACGTGCTTTCAAACTGCTAGGTTGGCAGAAGCTGGGACGAGTAACAGGCACTCACTCTGTTACACGGCACTCGGGATTCAACCCACCAAACTGCCAACCTTCTGATCAACAAGCTCAGCGTCCTAACCCACTAAGCCACCGCGTCCCTCTAGGGTAGGATACTGGGGGTCAAAATAACATGAGATGTGATGTTCATATAAGAGTGCCTTTGGTTATCATAAACATATTCATGAGATGTTTTTTAGGAGAAACAATGTACGAGACAGCAGAAGAAATTTGAAATGTGATGCATGGAAGTGCTGTGGAATAACAGTTATTGTGATGAGTCATCCCCAAAGAAAACTGTTTTGAAAGCACATACTTCTATACCCATTTTGAGATTTTTTTTCACAGCTTATGTCAAGTTAGAGATCTCTTATTTTTAAATTACCTTCCTTTAAAAGTAATATCACTCAGAGCACAACATACAGTGTTATGTAACTGAAATTGGCTGCACTTGAGATGCTGAAGTTTATCCAGAGACCATCAGTGAAGCCATGTCTCAGCTGGGATTCTTAACCTTTTTTAAAAAAAATAGTAATAATATTCAGGCACAAAATCTACTTAATAACACTATTATTAGAGAGCCAGTAACTATCTAGACCATGGGTGTCAAACTCGCCGCGTCACATGATGTGTTGCGACGTATCGTGACTCTTTTTGCATTGGCAGCAATGGGTGGGTGTGGCTTCGGTAAGATGAAACTAGCCCACGGGCCAGCAGTTTGACACCCCTGTCCTAGACTTGGATAGTCAAAAACGTTCCATTTTCTTTTATGATGAGCAGTGTTTTGCAAGCATTGACCAATCTATTTGTTGGATTTATTATCCTTGGCAGATTAAAAAACAAATGCTTCAGGAGACATTTGACCATACACGGAGCACCTTCCAGTAACCTCTTCAAACAAATACGTCTTCTCCTAAGATCAAGCTGGATTGCAATCTCCTGGAAAGACATAGTTTGCTTAAGAAGATGTTGACATGACATGAACATTTATATCCCACCTTTTATCCCGAAACAGAAGGGTGCTTATATGGGGATTTCCTCATTTTACAATAACCTTTGGAGCTACTTGGGGCTGAGAGAAATGTGCTGTTTGAAAGTCACCAACAGTTTCCTTAGCTGAGGATGGACCTGATCCTGGATCCCTTGGCTGTAATCCAGTGCTATACCACACTGCCACACACATTAAGTTCATGTAGAATGTCCTTATTTATAATAAGGAAGCAAACAGGAAAATCATTTTGTGAACCCAAGATATTAGAAACTACATGAAGAAAGTGGATGGCCCAGAGTAATTTTTGTTTCTGAATATGGAATTGGGAGAACTTTAAACAATATTTTATATCAGAGAAGATGGAGTGAAAATCATATTTTATGACATGGTGGAAGAATTTCATTGTGACTCAAGGTTTAAGAGGATTAAAAGACAATGACACAAGACTATTCCCTCTTCTTAAGGTGGGCATTAGAAATTTTAAAGAAAACCAAAGTCATATTAAACCTGTGTTCCTCTTCATAAATTGTAAAAAGATCTATAAACGGTTCTGCATTAGCGTTCATGTTAAAAATACCAATACAATTTTTTAAATCTTCTGAGAAGATTGCGCTCTGTGGGGCAACTAATTTTCAACACAACAGATTTACATGGGAGCTATAGTTATGGTACTACAGGGTTATCTTCATCAGGTCAGGTGCACTGCTTTTTCTGGGTTAAAATTCAAAACAGCAATAATCCATAAATGCCACTTCTACTGCTCTGAATTTTGTCAGGCTCATTAAGGTCTTCATTCACTGAAGCTTAAAACATTCCCTGAAAATTTTGGGCAGGCACTAGAATTACCTGATAATTACTTACAATCATCAACATTTTATTTGCTAGGACATTAAATCTTGACCTTTAGTTTCACAGCAGTTGTTTGAAACAATTTAGATTGCAGGAAAATAAAACCTTGTGTGAAGTCAAACAGCTGAAATAAATGCCAAACTCACACGGGTAACTTCCAGGAAGGGGGGGGGGGAGGCTTCATTTTCCTCATCAGCTTTTCATTTCTCCTGGTGCTGCTTTTCCAAAATTGTTTCTCTTCAGCTATGTGAGGTTTATAATCCTAGAATCCTAATTACTCCAGCTACAGGGCATACTGATTGGAAATTCTGTGAGTTGTAATCCAGTGGGAATTAGGTTGGCAAAAGTTGCCTTAAATACGGCCTTGAGTCCATTTATTAATGGACTCATCGCAGTATTCAAATGGCAAGTGACAGTTTCTGGAACTTAATAGAATTTACTCACCCAGAAAATGGAGCAGTCATGCCAATGTATGCACAGACCTTAGTAGCCAAGCAAGAATTTGATGTTTTGAAAACTGTGATGCCGCTTAAGTTCTTGCTCCTATGCACTGGATCACTGATACTCTGTGACACCCCAGCAATCTACTGTTTTCACCTGGGCTTATCATCTAAGAAAAAGTACTAGAACATAATGACTCAAAAGTATAGCAGAATATGGGAGAATCAGAGTAACCTTTTTGGATGTAGAGAAGGCCAAGGAATCATTTGCTATTGGGTTGCATTTGAAAAACATTGGAATTATCATGCAACACACAGATCCCTTCTTGGGTGTAGAACTGAGGAATAGGCAAGATTTGTATATGCGGCAGTTTCTTAAATTTAGTAGTTTGTAGATGTGTGGGATGTGGTGGCTCAGTGGGTTAAGACACTGAGCTTGTCGATCAGAAGGTCGGCAGTTTGGCGGGTCGAATCCTGAGTGCCGCGTAGCAGAGTGAGCGACTGTTACTCATCCCAGCTTCTGCCAACCTAGCAGTTCGAAAGCACGTAAAAATGCAAGTAGAAAAATAGGGACCACTACGGTGGGAAGGTAGCAGTGTTCAATGCGCCTTTGGCATCTAGTCTTGTCGGCCACATGACCACGGAGACGTCCTCGGACAAGCGCTGGCTCTTCGGCTTTGAAACGGAGATGAGCACCGGCCCCTAGAGTCGGAAACAACTAGCACGCATGTGCGGGGGAACCTTTACCTTTACTTTTACCTAGATGTGTGGACTTCAACTCTCAAAAATTCTCCAGCCAGCATGGAAATTCTGGGAGTTGAGATCCAAACTACCAAGGTGTCACAATCCATTTCTGAAATCAATGAAGTGTTTTCAAACCAGAACTCCTGCGATAATACCTCTAGATCCCACAGAGAATAGAGCTCTGCAATTTCTCCTTGGCAAACTGCACTTGCAATTTTTTTGCAGTTCCCTGCACTCTACTCTGGTCCATTCTCTGAAAAGGCATTGAGCTCCTGGAGACATCAATGTGTTCAATGCTGATGCACACAGGGAGGAAACCTGTCTTGAATCAATGTATGTACAGCTACATGAATGAAGGTTTTCTTTCTGCAGATGCCTGCAAGATGCATGGATTTTTGCAGATATTGATATTACAGATATTGTTGTCAATGTACAAACAAATATATGCCTGAATTTAGGTTACAATCGAGCCAGGAATTTTGGTCACGAGTTAAGCTGAGTTACTACATGACTGGATTTTACAACTTTTTTACAAGAGTTGTTAAGAAAGCCACTGGCTCAGTGGGTTAGGACGCTGAGCTTGTTGATCAGAAGGTCGGCAGTTTGGTGGGTCGAATCCCAAGTGCCGCGTAACAGAGTGAGCGCCTGTTACTCGTCCCAGCTTCTGCCAACCTAGCAGTTCGAAAGCACGTAAAAATGCAAGTAGAAAAATAGGGACCACTACGGTGGGAAGGTAACAGCGTTCCGTGCGCCTTTGGCGTCTAGTCATGCCAGCCACATGACCACGGAGACGTCCTCGGACAAGCGCTGGCTCTTTGGCTTTGAAACGGAGATGAGCACCGGCCCCTAGAGTCAGAAACGACTAGCATGCATGTGCGGGGGAACCTTTACCTTTACCTTTTTAAGTCAGAATCAAGGTTATCTGATGGGTGGTGTTTTTTTGCCAGAAAGAGGCAAAAAACAATGCAAAACGGGACATGTGACTGTGAGCACTGCGACTGGGCATAAATGCAAGTCAGTTGCCAAGTGCCTGAAATACAATCACATGACTGCAGAGACAGTGCAGCAGTCATAACTTTGAGAATGAGTCATAGGTTAGTTTTTTGGAGTGCTCTGTAACTTTGACAATTGAGACTACCTGTTAATCATCATAATCAATGTTTTTACAAGTATTCTTCAACTTATGACTAAGACTGAACCCAAAATTTCTGTTGCTAAGCAAGACAGTTATTAAGTGAGTCTTGCCCCATTTTACAATCTTTTTTGGCCACTGCAGTTGTTAACTGTTTAAATGAATCATGCAGTTGTTATCTGGCTTTCCCAATTGATTTCACTTGTCAGAAGTTGGGAAGTTTACAAATGGTCATCAACTGTGGGAGAGTGCAACTGTCATAAGTACATGCCAGTTGCCAAGCATCCCAATTTTTATCACATGTCCATAGGGATGCTACAACAGTTGTTAAGTGTGAAAAACAGTCATGTCACTTTTTTCAATGCTGTTGTAACTTCAGACTGTCACTAAATGAATAGTTATAAGTTGAGAACTACCTCTACAGGAACTCAGTTCCATTTTTTTAAAAAAAATGTTAACTGTGCAGTTGAGATACCCATTAGGAGATTATTACTCATTACATACAATGACAAAAAAATGAATTCAAATTTTGAGAGAAATTACTGCAGCTGTGACACAGAAGAAAGAACAAGTATTAGCATAAGAATTCTGTGTCTGATTACAATTAAAGCAATAAAAAGTACAATTGGCTAACAGATGGGAAGTAATATAGGGTAATAATAAGAAAACATAAAGAGATTTATCCTTGCTTCATTTTGCAAGCGCTGGTAATAAAACAAATATTTTACCAAGAGTTTCTTTACAATTTTCATGGGAATCACAAATCACTGAAATAAAATTAACTGACATGTACAGATACTGAAAACTCAGCTCTGTTTACACATATCAAGGCATGAAGCCCCAGCCTTATATTGTGGTAGAAAGGGCATGCACAGACTAGAATTTCCATTTGCTGGTCCCATTTATTTTGAAGACGCAAATATTGCAAAAACTGTTCAGAAAGAGCCTATAGACACGTATAGCCAATAGGAGTAATGCTGACCTTGTGTTTCCACAATTATTCTATCAACATTTTCACCTTCTCAGTTACTAACATGCTAAATACAAAATGGGAGAAGAAAATGAATTAATATATGGTTTTATACTGATTACTAGATCCAAAACTAAGCTGAAGAAACAATATCATTGATTCTGGATTTAAAAAAGGAATTAAATCCTATAGTAAATAATCAGAAGGCTTTCTGAAATATCTGACATCCAGCCTGTTCAGCAAAGTTCTGCTCAGCTTGTGAAACATATGGTCTGAGTGCATAACAAAAGCTCTGGATTTATCAAGCCAGTCTCAACTTTGTTTATGTGATCATGGACTAACTGGCTCTGAAGATCAGAGAGATAGTTAAGGAAGAGTAGAAATTCATTTTTCATTCTATTTTCTTTGTGGTTTGCTGGTGGGATTGCAAAAATACCTGCAACTTCTTTGGCAATTATGATTTCTATGACAGTAATCAAAACTGATATGCCTTTCATAGTACTGTATAGCTATGCAGCTTTTTGAGCCTGAAATTGGTACTGTATTGCCCAATAATGCAGAGTAAAAGAATAAAGTTTGGGATAAGAAAGCTGTTGACAAACGTCTGAAATAAATACTTTAAATAATCTTACAACAAGGAGTAACTGGGGCAGAAAATAATTTACCAGCTCAGAAACTAATTTCTTAGATTTATTAAGTCTTATCCTAAACATACAAAAAAATGCTTGTATGTGACAGAAGAAGGGTAGGAGGTTGGTAAATAAGAGAAAGGAATTGTAAACGGATGAGCCAATTTAATATGGGATAACAACATTTTTGTCATAAGTATGTTCACCAAATGTGTTAATTAGTTCTCCAAATTAAGGTTTATTTGAATCTGCTCAGATAGCTTAGCAATTTTTAAAATGATCATTGTGCAGACTACTTGCTCATTTAGGTCTTTATTTTTTGTTTCTAACCAAGAGAAAATAGCTCCACTATTAAAGTCAGGGGAGTCTGGTGTTACAACTCAGCCTCCCAACCTTCTGGAAGGTTACAGAAGGCGAGTGCAATATTATTACTTCAATACAAAGAGTAGATTCACTAATATTTACAAGGGATGAGGAGGTGGGGACTCAAAGCAGGTAGCAAGGGGATTGTGGTATTGCAATATAAAATAACTGCTTTTGCACATGTTTCCGTGTCACACATGGGTACAAAGAGGCAGAGCCTCAATCGTGCTTCAACCATCAACTTGCCTGTTTTGATTCTCCCCTGTAGACACTTCTGGGTGAATTGGTTTTTAGGGGGCATGTATTAGATGTTTTCAGAGTGGGAGTAAAAACAGCAGGGAATTAAACTTTTGCTTGCCAAGCAAAAAGTTTTACCTCTTAGGTATGGCTCATTTCCCAAACTGGAGTTCACACAGAGACTTACAGTGTGATATATGTTCTGGAATTAATCTTTTAGACAACCGCTGACACTCAAAGATAGGGAGAAAGTAGTTTATAGAGGCATTCTATGTTGCTTTAGCTTGCACATTTTATTTTTAAATATGTATTTTTATGCAGTCCAAATTATTATTGTAAGGAATTGTGTACAATGAAAAGCTTTGTAAACAGGACGATTATACATATTACTTATTGAATAATTAATCCAATGAAAATACAGGAGATAATCCAAAATTCCACTTGTAAAGTAACATACCAGTGCATGAATTGCATATTACTAAGAAAGTGATTTTCTTTTGTTCAATCAATACCTAAGGCATGAATAATTTTGTTGTTTTTAAATAATCTACTGGGCAATCTGTAGATAGGAAATTCCTTAGTTGCTTGGCTATTTGTTGCATGCCTAACTGCAACCCTAATACAACTAAACAGATACACAGTGTACACTAATATTGAATTTTATATTCACTGTACAATTCCATACATTTTTATTTATGTATCATATTTGTAAAACTGCCCAAGTCCATAACAACTCTGGCTGGTGTACAATATTAAAAACAAATTTAAAACCATAATGTAAAAATAACGTAGACTATGTATCGTATCACCCATTAGGGACCTCAGGTTTATCTGTTTCCTGCTTCCATGATTGATAGTATCAAAATCCACTGAAAGAACAGGGATTATCAGGACAGTAACAATCATTCCATCCTGGCTTTGCAAGAGGTCATCCATAAACTATCAACCACAATGCTATCTCTGTACTGTATTGTAACCTGAAATGAGACTGAAACAGGCCTGAATAATCTGTTTCCTTCAGAATGTATAGTCCAGCTGTCTTCTTAACAATCCTCCCAAGAAAAGGAAGGTTAGAGTTGTCCAGAACTATTGGATCCAGTAGCAACCTCTTAAGGAAGAGGCATACCACTAGTGAACCTGGCCATCCTTCTGAAAAACTGATATGACTGCATGGAACCTGAAGGCAAGACAAGAAGTAATAGATGGAAACTAATCAAGGAAAGAACCTAGAACTAAAGATAAATTTCCTGACAGAACAATTAATCAGTGGAACGACTTGTCTCCAGAAGTTGGGGGTGCTCCAACATTGGGGTTTTTAAAAGAAGAGACTGGACAACCATTTGTCTGAAATGGTTTACGGTTTCCTGCTTGAGTAGGAGGTTGGACTAGAAGACTTCCAAGGTCCCTTCCAACTCTGTTATTTTGTTATTCTGAGCCAATTACACACCACCTGAAAGAACTTCACAAACCAAGAAGGCAATGATAAAACAAACAGGCAGTCAGGTTAACGGTCCTGAGGATCATGTCCACTTCCTGGGAGTTTCACATTCAAAATATATCGCAGGTAACCACATAAGACTTCCATCACCTCAAATCTATTTGCTCAATCACAGTCCAATTCTAAGGGAATCTGAATTATTTTATCTACCAGGTGCCTAGAATATTCAAGCCAAGGGCTTTGCCACAGACCCAATCCAAGTGACAACTAAGATCTCTCTTGATCTACCTACAAGATGCATAAGAAATCTCAATTTTCTTATGGAACCCATTATGGTTCATTTGTTGATTGGGGCCTAATAGGTCCTAACCCCCTGAATGGACAGGGGGAATGCCGGTAAAGCAGTACACTTATTAGAGAGTGATTGGACAATGGCAAATGACTGTTGGCTATGTTCTCCACTGCCAGTTTATATTCATATTTCCAAGATTTTTCATCTCCAACAACAATGTATATGGTCAATATGAATGCAGTACAGTATCATACCTATAAATCAGAAAGAAAATGAAATGTAGCACAAGACCAAGTTAAAGATTCATATAACTTGGACATTCAGCCAACTCTTCTTTCTTTTCATCGTTATTATTCTTGTGGTATCAAATCTAGTAGCTTTGCAAACCCTAAAAAAAGAAAACCTTCCAATTTAATGTTTTCACTAGAAACACTGAAAATAGTGTGAAACACTGACTTCGCTCAGTGATCTGGTATTCAAGTAGTTCAAGGCAAAAAGTTACAGACATATACTGTAAGTTTAAATTTCTCATGGCACTTTCAAGGATGAACCATCATGCACATTTTCATTATTATATGATGTTACCTTGGTGGTGTAAGTGTGTCCATCAGAACCACAAACAGAGCTGGCATGTGTCAGAGGGCACCGCTTGCATTTTACTAAATTAGATGATCCAGCCCAATGCCTCTGGGGCAGATTTCCTTTCTTTTGCCGAAGGCTGTGAAAGATATGCAGAAGAGACATTAGAAACTGAAAATGACTCTTTGAGGTATCAGGCTCTAAATAATTGAAAGCAATCTACATTTTATGTAGGGTAATATCCATTTCAAATCCTGACTTCTCGAAGTACATTTGAAAAAGAATTAAAGAGTAACCGGGTAGTTATTGTTAATGAAGCCACCTCCATGTTATTAATGATGTTCCTGAATGTGACAAGATCACACTATATTCTGTTTAGTATTGTTGGGCTGACTTATTGATACATGGAGCAAAGTTAAGGATTTAATTGGTTGAATATGTCAAAATCTAGATCAAAGTCAATTTGATCTCTAACTTTGCTTATTACCATTTCAACAAAAGAGGGAATTAGAAAAGTTTAGGGTTCTAGATAGCTCTCAATCCAGGTACTAAAAAAAACACTTGTGATGAAATGATTGTTAACCCTTAAATGGCAGTTAATCAATCGTTACATTAAAATGAAGTCACCAGTGTTACTGGTTCAATTTCAAATTCAATCAATCAATTAATCAGACAGTAAAACAAACCATTATTTTATAATGAAAAATCAATCTTTATAAAAGCATTTAAATAAAAAATAATGGGTTAATAATACACCATATAAGATTTGGATTTTACAAACATGTAAGGGCAAAAGAGCAAAATTTTGCAAATCCCTGTTACCTAGTCCTAGGGACACTGATATAACTCATATATCCGTAAAAGCGTTTTTGGCCTACTTGAATATATAATAATAAATGTTTGTATTATATAATTGCAAAGCCCTGTATAGAGTACAAGGTCTACTATTTCAATTTCCACTCATCTGCAACAACACATTAATCTTCATCTAAAATGGCGGACGTGCGGGCGGCCGTGTGAGGTTGAGCTCTGCAGGTCCGTGAAGATAGGCGTCCGAGGAGCCCCTCAGGGCTTTTTCTTCTATGCCCTGGGTTGGGGGAAGTGTGGCAGCGATGAACTCTGCAGTTGGTTAGGTTTTTTGTTATCAGCTTGACCGGCGTTTTGCTGGGTTGCCGGTTTGCTACCTGCTCAGCTGGTTGTCGGGGAGTCTCCGGCTATGTCGGGCGGTCTTGGCTTCTTCGGCGGCGTTTTGGAGTTCCCGGCGGCTGGCGGCGGCGGTGTTGCGGCGGCGGTGATGGAGCTGTTTGCGAGCTGCTTTGGCCTGCCTTCTCTGTCGCTTCTTTTTCGATCTGCCTGCCTCTGCTTTTTGCCTGCTTCTTGCCCAACGCTTGTGGTTATCCTGATGGCGACGACGACGACGGCGGCGGCGGCGTTGTTCCCAGGCCGTTTTCGGGCTACTTTAACATCGATTGTTGTGGTCTGGCCTGCTTTTATCGGACCGTTTGTCCTGCTGCCGCCTGGGCCTGGGCCTTTTTGGCCCGTTTTTCATCGGCGGTGGCGGTGGCTCTCCCCGGATTGTCTGCGGCTTTGGTGGCGTTCCGGTGGCTACGGTGATGGCGGTGGCGGTGGCGGTGTCCACAGCGGCCCAGCGGCAGCGGTTTCGAGGACTCAGCGATGGCGTTATGGCCGGTTCGCCGGTCCCCCGGTTGGTTCTGCATGTTCCAGATGGGTTGGCACCCCCATTGTTCCTGATAGCCCTGAAGGTTCCTGGGCTAGCTGGTGGATCCCGGTGGAGCCCAGTGAAGCCTTGTGGACCTGGGTCATTTCGAAGGACTCTGGAAGACCGGCGCCCCCCAACACACTTGTTGTGATCTGGCTGGTGTCTCGGGATTTTGAGGGGGCTCCGGGGAATTTAATGGACCTGGGGGAGTCAATCTTTGTTGACCACAGCCTGGAAGGCCCTAATAATTATGGAACTGAGGGCCCATGGAGTGGTGGTCAGTTACAACCTCTGGAAATAACGGGACAATGGGGGACTTGGCCGTTAGCAGAATTGACTATGATGGCTTGTTACTTCTGCTCTTACAATCGACTGCGTACTGCCCTTTATACCCCAAAGGATAGAGAACGCTGGGTATTAGCCATTGTGAGAGGATGGCCGAATTTACATCTCCTGCCCCTAGAGGTGAGAGCTCTATGGGGCAGGCCATGCCCAGTGGGGTTGCTCCAGACTTCCATCCCCCCCCCGAGAATTGGCTCTGTAACCGTAGTGAGAGGACGGTGGTGGGCCTGCCCGGGGGGCTTATCCAGCTGAGTGGCAGCGGCTGGACGGAGGCCTGGGACTCCCTCTCCGAATAGATCCTCCTCATGGACTATCATCTATGGACTGCCTACGATTCGGACTGCTATTTATGCCTTCCTTTAAATATTCGTCCACGGACTTATGCGCCCTCAGGGGTGCTCCCCCCTCCTGGGTGCGACCCGCCTTGCCAGCCGATTATAACCTCGAGGAAGGGCCCATTTATTGGGACCCTGAGAGTTGGCTGGGCACGGGTAGGGGCCTTCGTCGTAGACCTAATAAGAGGCCCCTGATCATTTTTCTTTCAAAATTTTTTAGGGGGTTAGGGAAGCGGGAGGGTTCTTTTGGTTGTTTGGATAAGGGGGGCTATCCAACTACCGCTGTTTTGGCTAGGGCCGATGGAGATCGCTGGGGGGAGGAGCGGGGGTCGGTCACCTCCGGGGCTCCAGGGCTGGTCGTGGGGCTACCTATTCCCACGACATCAGGGAATGGCAGCAGATGGAGGAGCAGAGGGCCGTATCGATTTCAGGGAAGGCCTCTCCGCTACTTACAAGCGGTGAGGCACTCCGACCCTCTGGCTCTACCCCAAGGTCCCGGGAGTGAGGGTGTGCAGCCCCCTGAGCTCCGGCTGGTGTATTTGAACGCCAGGTCCGTCGCTAATAAGGCTCCTCTCGTTCGTGATCTGGTCGAGGGTGAGCAGGCGGACCTGGCTTGCATCACGGAGACTTGGTTGGGCCCAGAGGGCGGGATTCCTCTGGTTGATCTTTGCCCACCAGGTTTCCGGGTGCTGCACCGGCCTCGGGCTCAGGGTAGGGGTGGGGGTGTGGCTGTTGTTATGAGGGAGACCTTGTGTCCGCGGGAGGCCACTGTTCCTCAGATAGTCGGGTGTGAGTCTCTCTTTTTGAGATGCGGCCCTGGTGCGCAGTTGGGCTTGCTGCTGGTGTACCTTTCGCCTAGTCATGCAGCAGCAGCCCTGCCTGAGCTGCTCGATGTCCTCTCTGCGCTGGTGGTTGAGTTCCCGAAACTTATAGTTTTGGGGGATTTCAACCTACCATCGCTGGGAGGATCATCTGAGTTGGCCCGGGAGTTCATGGCTTCCATGACGGCCATGGACCTGACGCAGGTAATTTCGGGACCGACTCATGAGGGAGGCCACACCCTTGACCTAGTTTTTTTATCTGGACAGTGGTTAGATGATCTTGGTGGGGGCTCTCCAATTATTATGCCCCTGTCATGGACCGATCATCATCTCCTGCGGCTGGTCTTCCGTTTTGCCACCCCCCGCCGTGGGTGTTTGGAACCAATTAAATGGTACCGCCCCAGACGCTTAATGGATCCCCAGAGGTTCCAGACAGCTCTGGGGTCCCCACCTGCCTCCCTTGCTCACAGCTCGGCAGATGCCTTAGTGGAAGCCTGGGAAAGGACGGCCACTGAGGCTCTTGATCGAGTTGTACCCCTGCGGCCCCTGACCCGGTGCAGATCCCGTCGAGCTCCATGGTTCTCTGCGGAGCTTCGGGAGATGAAGCGTCGGAGACGGGGCCTAGAGAGCGGTTGGAGGTCCAGCCGATCCGAATCCGACCGATTGCGACTAAGAGCCTACATTAGGTCTTATCTCGCTGCGATAAGGGAGGCGAGGTCTAACCACTTCGCCACCCTTATCGCGTCCGCAGATAATCGCCCGGCCGCCCTGTTTAGGGTGACTCGCTCCCTCCTAAATCAGGAGGTGAGGGAGGATCCCTTGCAGGGCCGTGCCGAGGAGTTTAACCAACATCTGTCGGACAAAATCGCTCGGATTCGGACCGGTTTGGACTCTGACTGGGCAGAGTCTGACGATCAGGACACGGGTGGTCTTGTCGATATCATCTGGGAGGAGTTTGATTCTGTGACTCCGGAGGAAGTGGACAGGATCATGGGGAGGCTGAGCACCACCACATGTTTATTGGACCCGTGCCCTTCCTGGCTGGTTTATGCAGCCCGGGAGAGGACACGCAGCTGGTTCCAGGCAGTTATATCGGCTTCTTTGAGTGAGGGTATCTTCCCCGCCGTCTTGAAGGAGGCGGTGGTGAGGCCTCTCCTCAAGAAGCCTGCCCTGGACCCTGCTGTATTGAATAACTTTCGTCCTGTCTCCAACCTTCGCTTTCTTGCGAAGGTTGTTGAGAGTGTGGTGGCGCATCAGCTCCCTCTGGTCCTGGATGAAGCGGATTATCTAGACCCGTACCAATCGGGTTTCAGGCCCGGGCACAGCACGGAGACGGCATTGGTCGCGCTGGTGAATGATCTCTGGAGGGCTCGGGACAGGGGGCATTCCTCTGTCCTAGTCCTATTAGACCTCTCGGCGGCTTTCGATACCATCGACCATGGTATCTTGCTGCGGCGTCTCAGGGGATTGGGAGTGGGAGGCACGGTTTTACGGTGGTTCTCCTCCTATCTCTTGGGACGTTCGCAGTCGGTGTTGGCAGGGGGACAGAGGTCGACCGCGAGGTCTCTCATTTGTGGAGTTCCTCAGGGGTCGGTCCTCTCGCCTCTCCTGTTCAACATCTATATGAAGCCGCTGGGTGAGATCATTCGTGGCTTTGGAGTTGGGTATCATCAGTACGCTGATGATACCCAACTTTTCTTTTCGACCCCAAACCACCCCAGTGATGCCCTCGACGTGATGTCCCGTTGCCTGGAGGCGGTTCGGGTCTGGATGGGGAGGAACAGACTCCAGCTCAACCCCGACAAGACTGAGTGGCTTTGCATATCTTCATCCCGGGTTTATTCGGATATTCCATCTCTAACTATGGGGGGTGAATTATTACCCCCCGTAGATAGGGCTCGCAACTTGGGGGTCCTCCTAGATTCACGGCTCACCTTGGAAGATCATATAGGAGCCGTGACTAGGGGGGCCTTTGCACAGGTTCGCCTGGTGCGTCAGTTGCGGCCCTATCTTAGCCGGGATGATCTGTGCACGGTCACTCATGCGCTCGTGTCCTCTCGTCTGGACTACTGCAACGCTCTCTACATGGGGCTGCCCTTGAGGACCACTCGGAAGCTCCAACTGGTACTGAATGCAGCCGCGAGAGTGGTGTTGGGAGTCTCCCGATACTCCCACGTTACACCTCTGCTCCGTGAGCTGCATTGGTTGCCAGTTGTCTTCCGGGTGAGATTCAAGGTACTGGTAACGGTATTCAAAACACTCCATGGCATGGGGCCGGAGTACCTTAGGGAACATCTGCTGCCGGCATCAAGCTCCCTGCGCCCTGTGCGTTCCCACAGAGAGGGCCTCCTCAGGGTGCCACCGATCAGAGAATGTCGATTGGTGGCCCCCAGGGGGAGATCCTTCTCTGTGGGCGCTCCGGAGCTGTGGAATCAGCTACCGGTAGAGCTCCGGATGGCACCCGATCTTCGCTCCTTTCGCCGCGATCTCAAGACATTTTTATTTGTACAAGCCGGCCTAGCCTGAGGGGGAGTGTTGGGGTTGTTTTATTTTTTGTTTTTTAATTGTTCTGGGGGTTTTTAGCGTTGTATTATATTGTTTTTAACTAGGGCAATTGTTTAATCTGTTTTTAATGTTTGTATTGGTTATTTTATTCTGCCCTGTGAACCGCCCTGAGTCCTCAGGGAGAAGGGCGGTATATAAATGTTATTAAATTAAATTAAATTAAATTAAATTTAATTTAATTGGGTTTTAGTTTAACTTCAGGGACTGTAATTTAATTAATAGTTTTAACTGATTTTAATTTTGTATGCTATGTATTTTAATTTTCCCTGTAAACCGCCCTGAGTCCTACGGGAATAGGGCGGTATATAAATTTAAATAATAAATAAATAAATAAATAAATAAATAAATAAATAAATAAATAAATTAATAAATTAATAAATTAATAAATTAATAAATAATAAATTTGTTTATGGGATATTATGTTTTACCTTGATCTACTCTGTGCCTTGGTAAAGGCATGTAATAAGTAATAATTTAATCATTTGCTCATATATTTAATTTATAGAATTACAGTTTCTGTTTCTGAGGGTGACTGATACCATTTTTTAGACTGGAAGATTAAGTAATATATAGGGGTGCAATTGCTTGGTGGTTAAAGATGCTGAACTTTTTAGCTGGGAGTCCAGTTCAAGATCTCTACACACAGAGGGAGGTTTTCTAAAGCAAAATCATGATCAGTGACTGAAATAATCAAAAATTCTATTTTTTTAATTCAGTTCAGCCCAAGCTTTCCTCTACTCCACAGTGATAAATAGCACTGTTAGAAGCTTGCATCCATATATGAAACGATTTCACAGTATCATAAACTGCAGAAAGCAATGCCTGCAATTAGAGCCATTCGTAGATGATAGCAGGAATCTTTTTTCTTCATAAACCATTATTAATGAATATGTAAGTAACTTTGTGGGGTGGATCTTGTCAGGAATGAAAAATCAGAATCGTGTGTTAAATTCCATTCAAACTGGTTTATTGTTCAAGTCATAAATAAGAATCTAGTTAACTAACAGCACTAAATTGATGCTAGATAAGAGTTAACAGAATTCAAGGGGGTTGGACTTGGATCGTTTGTGGGAACGTAACAACTCCAGGCTGATTCCTGTCTTGACTCCAGCCCCCAGTCTCTGCCCCTTTTCTTCAGGTCTAAAGTCAAGGAGCTTAGGGTGACTCTGTGTTATTTTAAAACATTTTAGAATATATCATCACACTAGAAAACACTGCTAAAGGATGTTTTTAAAAATATAAAAAACCCATATTCTATTTGCAAGTTCATAAGTAGCTTTTCTGCTGGAGTCATTAAGAGAAGTGTTTACAACCCATTTGTGCAGCCCATACACAGTTCCAAAATCTAACTTGAACATTCGGTTTTTACTCCAATCACAATATCTTTCTTTTTTTCTTTACAGTAAATGATAGCTCCTATGGTTGCAGGAATAGAATAAGTAGCATTCGCAAAATATAATTGGATGGTTAAAAAGTTGTACTCTCCAAATACTAGCAGAACATTCTAGTTTTATGATGGGGTTATTTTTTGGAGTGCTAGCGGTGGCTGGGAGAGTGTGGAAAAGGCAAACCGCCAAATTCACCTTGCAGTATGCAAAAATGTTCCTAATCCCTGATTGCTTTCTTCATGTGGTAGCCTGGAAAGAAAAAGACTTATAGGTAGATCTTTGATAAACTAGAATATGACCACATGTAGGGAGAGTATCTGTTTCCAAACATGATTTAAAACTAGGAAAAAATGCAATAGGTAGCCTCATATTAAAGAGATTAAAATTGAGTGCTTCTATACCCTGAAATCTAGCTGTGAAGGAATCTGGTCCTCTACCTATATTGTCAACATGAGGATTGATTGACTCTTACTATGCACCATCCATCTCTTTCCCAACCTCACAATGGTTGTCATTACTTATATTTTCTGGTACTCATTCTCCACTCTTTCCTTTAATCCATCATTTTTTATGTTAATGTGTCTCTGTGAACAAACAAGAATAATCAAAGATGGATATTGTCATAGCATATCCTAGCTGAACCCATAAGGAAATGCAGGCAAGTTGCAGTCTGGCTGCAGGAAAACGGAAAACAGGATGAGCAGCATGCTGCTGGAGGATAATTTGCACAGCAGAGGCTAATTATTCTTTGTGTGCTTGACTAGATAATCAAAAAATATGTTTTATTAAAAACATTTTTTTAAAAAAATAATTGAAGTAAACCAAATGTTCTAGCATCATGGACTACATTCCCCATATTGTAGGTGTTTTAATCCAAATAACATCAGATGCAGAAATATAGCAAAAACCAGCTACAGTTGCCAAACTAGCATGTCCCCTGAGTCTCTTGACCAGAAATGTTTCATAGCCTTCTAGTAGAAATCATCTAATCTGAAATTAAATATTAAGATTAAGCAGTTTTATGTTTCAACGTAACCAAGCCTGCAGTGCTTGTGGCAGAAGATCAGCTCTTGATTCCCAAGAAGCTTCAGGCTTAAAATAATAACCCATAAAGCATTGACTCAGTTTAAACTTTTCACAGAGCTTTCTTCAATGTATTGTACTTTTTCCAGCTGTTAAAACATGTTCTTGAGAAGCCATCTCAGTTCATTAATGAGAGACTTTTATCAAGGAAAAATATTGCAAATCTTTTAATTAAAAATGGCATTAATACCCTTTTCAACAAAACTTTCAGAAATGTAACAGCTGATTTAATGCTGCCTGTATTATAAATGTTTTGTCTTTTTAGCTTGACAAAAATGTGTGCTCATTTTGCCTTTATCTATGGCTTGCTCAGTTATAGCAATGTAAGTGCTTTGAGTCAAAGTATGACCTGTCAAAGTCTGAAACCCAGGGAGAGAAAATATATTTTTATTCTTATTATCTTACTTCTGCCTGTCTCTGAATTTTATCACCTTTGCAGCATTCACCTTATCTTCCTGGTTTAAATTTTAGACTACATTTTTAGATGCCCAATGCAGGTTCCTACTGCATGTTTTAACAAAAAGTCACCATTCAACTTATAGTTGCTCTTGAAAATAAATGGGGGCATCATTAGGAACATAATGCCTTGAAATGTTCAAATCTCTAATACTATAGCTCCAAGAAAGTAGAGAATGCACTGAGATATGCTATACAAGAATCATCCGATTACAAAAGGGAATCTGTTTTTATATCTTCAGTTCCTTAATGAATCCAGAAATTCTGCAATGATGTCTTTTCTAACCATGTTTCCATTGTCCTACTATTTGCCACTATGAGTACAGTCTAATTATATTAAAATTAGATGGGTGGTGGTGATGGATATGGCTCAAGAATAAAACTGACAATACCAACAACATTAAGAAGCAAAAGACGCTCTAATTGCTGAACATCAAGCCCTGTTCTGAACTTAAAACATTTCAAGTACATCAGCATAACTTGTTTCGAATTCTGAAAAACTGTTTCATATTGATAATGTTTCACATACCTCTACTGAAAATTAGAAGTCTGTAACAGACCTAATAAAAAGATTATATAAATTTGCAACCAATCTAAGGTTATCAGAGTTACCCAAATCAGACCTGGATACTTATCTCTGAAGGGGTGTCTTATGAAGAATTATGAGAGAGAGAAATGTTTTCTCGTTTTTAGGAAATTTTGAATTTGAACAAGCAATGAGACTTCCACTTTAAATTTTATTTATTTTATTTATTTTAATTCCATTTATATCCCGCCCTTCTCCGAAGACTCAGGGCGGCTTACAAGCTTAGCAGTAGCCTTCATTGTATGTATATGCCTGCTTATTAGGGCTTTCACACACACCCCAAGCGGCATTATTACAAAGTCAGCTTATTGCCCCCAACAATCTGGGTCCTCATTTTACCTACCTCGGAAGGATGGAAGGCTGAGTCAACCTTGAGCCTGGTGGGACTCGAACCTGCACTAATTGCAGGCAGCTGGTGTTACTTAAGGAGGCATTAGCCCACTGCTCCACCAAGGCTGCATGATATATTCCTTATTTAGAACTATGTTGACTTTTGACATTCTTTTCAAGTATCTCTAGCATTAAATTGATGCCTATTATTAATTATTATAGCACAAGTAAAAGTACTGCTCCAAGTTCTTCTAACTTCCAAATCTCTATTCCTGATGACTCACTAGCTTACTTTTCATACATGACTTATATGTTTGCCTAAGACTGTTGTCTTTATACTGTGCATAGATACTTTCACTTGTTTTCCTTTTATTTATATTCCAACTAATTTGGTATGTTATGGAGCTAAGCTATAATATGTTTTTGATTAGGGTTAGTACATTGAGTGAACCCAGACAGTGTGGTTTATATATTATTGTTTATATATGAATCCAAGCAAGAGTAGCTAATACAACAGATCATGGTTAACAGTGGTTTAGAGTGATGTATGAGTTCAGCCACAATCTATGCAATTTACTGTCCATAGCTTCAACATTCTATTACATCTCATAAAAGTCTTATAAAAAGACTTTTAACAAATGAGCAAAACACTATTTGAGCCTAACTGAAATGATTTTGATTATTTCTACCGGTGATTTAATTAATCCTACACAGTCTCCCCATATGTTATAATTTATAATTTAGTCTCCATCCTGATTATAGGTCAGCAATTAATGTTAATAGATGAACTTTAATCTAATAACATTTTCTCTCCCATGGCTTTCTTGTCATTTTGAAATACAATTGTAGGAGTCATCTGGAACCATTTGAGCAGTTCACTAAATTTGAAGATCTTTCTCAAGAAGTAAGAGTGAATAAAGAAAAAGGATGGTGGTTGAACTGCCTTTCTAAAGCTGTTAGAAAAAAGACTTAAGAATATAGAAGCACCGATGTTAACAACAGAATAACCCAGGATCTTGTAGCTTGGGTTAGGTAATATAATTTTTATTAAAGAGGATTTGTAGGGACTCCCTAACAGGAGCTAAGAATTTTGCTCTGAATTGCAAGTAAACATCCCAAGGAAGAGGCTGCCATGAGATAAAGGTGGAAAGTCGTGTAAGTTCTTAAGGAAGAGCATTTGTAACAAGGCAATATTTTGCTGGGCATATTGTATACAGTTGATTCACTAACTCCATAGCCTAAAGACAGGGCTTTTCAACCTTTGCACCCATTGTACCACTTTTAGGATAAGGCAACATCTGGGTACCACCAGTCGCCTAGCAAGGTGTCAAAAACTTGATGACCCCCCCAAAAAAGGGAAAAAAGTATAGGTAGTCCTCAACTTACAACAGTTCGCTTAATGACTGTTCGAAGGTACAATGGCATTGAAAAAAAGTGCCCCCCCAAGCCACAGACAAGCAAGACACCTGCCTGCCCACTCGGCCATGCTTTTCCTCCTGTCCGAGGTTTTCATTGTTGAGAATTTCTGTTCAGGATTGGGAGCGGGGGTGGGGGGTGTTTAGTTTTTATTCCCCCCCATCTGCTGGGTGGTTGCAGCAGGTTTTGGTCACTTCACATGACCCTGGGACACTGTGACTGCCATAAATATGAATCAGTTGCCAAGCACCTGAATGTCAATCAGAAGAACCTGGAGATGTTGTGACATTCCAGCTGATCGACACTTCTTTTGGGCTCAGAAGTGCCAGGATCAGTGCCGAGCTCCAGCTGGAGCCTGGCACTGATCCTGGCGCTTCCGCTAAGCCCTGACAGCCCGAAGCGCTGATCCTGGCACTTCCGCCGAGCCCTGACAGCCCTGCAGCTCCAGCCATCTCTTGCTCAGGCTTGTGTGGTGCTGCCACCAGTTCAGCTCATTGCCCTCCCCTGCTACCCGTACCACTGGTTGAAAAGCCCTGGCCTAAAGAAATCAGACTTATTCTTCTCTTATAAAGGGACTTGAGGCATATTGACTCAAAATGCAACAGATGTGAAAACAAAACTGGCACAGAGCTATTTAAGCACTTATTTGACCAAAAATAGTCCGAAAGACATTATTTAGGTAGAAAAACCCAAAGTCATTTCTTTTTCTGCTTTATTTTCTGCTTGAACTCCTGACTTATAAAGCTGTTTTTCTTCCAGATTTTGCTGAATTTCAGAATCAAAGCAATTCGGTTTGGAACTGTCCATGGTCCTACTTTTCTTTGAATTCTTCGTGTTTACATGGATAAATGAGACTTTTTGTTGCTATTTTCCCAAAGCCCATTAGGAAATATACCAGGAAGGTGATTCCTAAAACTGCTGCATTATTCAGATCATGAGTGCAAATGACAATCATGTCATATGTTTGCCTTATAAAGTGAGCTGGATTTCAGTATCATGCCACACATTTTTTCATGTTTTCATTAGTCATAAACAAATATATTTATTTTAGCTTCATGTGGTTTAGTACACCTAAATTTGGAAGGATCCATAATTTGCAGGCCAAATACTATATACTGTAGATTGCTTGAAATTTGGCCAATAAATGGCTATTTACAAAGCTAGCTGTACTTTTAAATATTAACAATCATTTTTAAAGGAAATATATTTTTAATTTGCTTTTCAGTTAATGAAAGTTTTTATGTTATTTATTATCACATAAACAATGCAAAATCACAGATTCTAGTTCTTTATCTGCTGTTGGTCTTCATATGGACTGAATTTTTCCCAAGGACCTAAGATGTTATAATGTATTGGCATGCTATACTGTATGTGTGGATCCAAGTAGTGTGGCCTTTTGTAATTAAAAAATGGACATTTTGTCAGTGCATAGCTTTTTTAAGTGCTGTCCAAGGTTTTTTGGTATGGCATCCAATGTGCCATAATCTTTCAACTTCAATTTTCAGATCTTGACTCTTTGTAGTCTTTCTCATTTATATATTTATTTACAATTTATGCATTTATAGTTTATTATTATTCTTTCATGTTGAAATTCTGAGTGGTTCACAATGGGTAAATAAAATGGTCCTGAGACAAGGTCCTCGAGAACAATAAAAAAGCTTCTCAAAAATATAATGGCAGTTGATTTAGAAAAGGTCAATTTTAACAGAAATAAACAATGCTGGCCAGATGTAGGTGCACATGCTCAGAACATGTCTATATAAGTAATCTGCACAAGGCATTAAACAATTATTTCCCACAACACATCATTTAATCCATCTTCATTTTAAGACAGAAGACGTAAGTACAAGATGTAGAGGAACATGTTAAACTTCCTGCTATTTTTCTGTGGTGAACATGTATGCATGAGAAAGAAAGACACAGAGGCAAGATCTGTTTACAATATATAAATTAATTCTGTTTATCTTGAAGGTTGCCTACTGACTTTAGTACAAGGGTGGAAACTTTCTTGGGGCTGAAAGAAGATATCCGGAAAGTCATAGGATTCATCAATGAAATTTCCTGATAAGATTTCAGGCCATGGAAGAGAGCTTTGCTTCTCATTTACATTTTTTTTGAGGAGAGGAAGTATAAAATAAAATACTTTTGTTTATAACAATATTTATTTTGTTCTATTTTATAAAAATGTATTTTTACAACAAATTTCAGGTAGAGAATTGGGGGCTGTATATGAGCTGTTAGTTATTATCCTGGATTAGTGTATCTTGGATTTTGTATACAATGCTTGTTGAAAGTGATGCTATCTCTTAGAAGAGCCTTTAGAGAAACATAGAGTCATACAAATATGAATTTCATTCCAATAGTAAGTTCAGTTGTAAATCCAGTTTTAGTGGACATATTTGGTCTGAAGTAGCCTCATTGCATTCATCAGATTGAATTCCAGGTAAATCTGTAGTTAATCTGGGTCATCTTCATGCTGAATGTTGAGTTTCTGTGGAATAGTCTGACTGGAGAAATGGGAATAGGAAAAAACAGGAAACAAGCCCTCTCAAATACACAGACTCCTTATGAAGACATAGCCAAGAGGAGAGGAATGATGGCAGTTTGAAACCAATCCTCTGTGAAGAGGTCAAACACCAGCTTACTCATGAGAATGCTTCATTCTCTTTAGCCACTTGCAAGAGAACCTTAACAGACTCAGCCAATGAATATGTTGACAGCTGCTAACAAGGCTATTGAGAAACAAAAAGGAATGAGTAAATGAGTTCTTTATAGAACAGCTAATAGAGAAAAGAAAGGAAGCTAGATATTAGCTTGCTGCAGGAAGAACTCCTCTAGACTGGATGTGACAAGGCAAATACTGTGATTAGTGTCAGAGTAGAGAAATTCTAGTCTGCCTGACTTTGATGGTAAAAATTCTCCCAGATTGCTGGTGGAGAATCTGCCAAACTCTTCTTAAGTCATAAAGCTTCCTAGTTGGAATCAGAAAATTAAGTTTGCTTTCTACAAAGGAGCTACCGAATTTTTCTACAAAACTGAAGAATCTATTTTTTCCCCCTTTTCATTCTTCTTGTTCCTCTTTGATTCTCTGCTCATAGAGCAGGGGTGTCAAACTGCCGGCCCATGGGCCGGACGCGTCACGACAAAATCGCACCCACCCCATTGCCAGCAATGGGAAAAAAGCTCCGATACGTTGCGCAACGTCACATGACGTCGCGAGTTTGACATGTCTGTCATAGAGGAAAACACTAAAAAGTTACCGAAACCTTGACTGTTGAACTTAAAGGACAGGATCAAATAAAAAAACATTTTCAATGTTATTCCTCTTTGTATGGCTTTGTAAGAACACTTGCACTTACAAGCTGATCTGTCATCTCTAGACAGGGAAAAGAGGCACCGGGCACTCTGGCAGAAGGAACAAAGAAAAGGTAGTGCTTCTATAATGATAGTACATGTTTTAACACCTACATCACCAGAAATTATTTTTGTTAATCTTTTGCTACAAACTGTCTATAAGGCAGTTACTGTATGTAATTGATTTATTTCTTTTTTGCATCTTGCTGCAAAGAGGGAATGCTGGTGGTTAATATAGTTGGGGACATTTACAAGCCTAAACTCATGAAATACAATAATAACAAACTAGTATTCTATCTATAATCGCCTATCTATCTATCTATCTATCTATCTATCTATCTATCTATCTATCTATCATCTATCTATCTATCTATCTATCTATCTATCTATCTGTCTATCTATCTAATTTATATTGATGCATACTGAATTTTTTTCACATTATCCCATAGAAAAAGAGAATATGTAATCAGTAGAATAAAATTAATTTAGGAAGTCTCTGGAGGAAGTTGTTACTGACAAAAGTCTGCTTCAGCCTGCAAAGGAAATTGTTTCCCATCTTAACTAATTTATTTCAACTGAAGTCATATAGAGTTCAGTTCCTTATCAACTGGAAAGTTAGTGGAGTATTTTAGTCACATGAAAAAACAAATGTTCACTAAGGTACTTATTTTAGTATTTTTTTTTCTTTTGAGATTCATTAGAATTGGATCACAATGATCTCGATTTCTATCATATTGTAAAACAGCTCATTTATGCATACTTAAGGTGAGAATACTTAAATGTTAAAATGAATATTAGTTTATTAGAATTTAATCTGTTAAATGAGAACTGTAATACTTTTCTATACATTATTATATATAATGAGTTAAAGTTCTTTAGGGGAATTAGGAGTAGTTGCCAAATGTACCAATGGGCAATGTTATTGCTTCATATTTGCCATTAAGGTATAATACAGTTTATAGGGCAAACGTATGCAAATTCTGAGAAGGCAATATCTGACCTCTCCATAATTCATACAGTGCTTAATTAAAATTTTAATTATGGATTCTAAACATTTCAGTATAAAACCACTAAATGATGCTGTTTCATTTCTTGACATTCTGAATGAACATTATGTATTGTAAATTCCATTCTATAGTGCTGGGATGTCAACTTGTAGTGAATTATGGAGAAAGACTTCAAGTGCAAGCCATTAGTTATCAATTATGGGCCCATTCAATTACTTTTTTGTGCTATTTCTAATGTCACAGTGCATCAGGCAGGAATTCATCAGATGAAATCATTATGTTTTCTCTGAGTTTTTGAAGTAAAGGTAGACTTTAGAAAACCTTAAGCACTACCCGTTTTTAAAAAAAAAATTCTAAATTTTTGATTATAGAACTACCTTAATTAATTATATTATTTTACAAAAGTGCATTTTCCCCCAAATTATTGTGGTTTTTATGTTGGACTGAAAAATACAGAAAAACAAACAAAAAAACAACACCTGCCCACCTCCAAAATTGCTTGATGGTAGCAAGAAGCAAAGGAAGCCTTATCTGCTGCTACCTATTGGCTGTCCAGATTTCTGCAGCCCAGAAATAAGGCAAACTTATTTTAGTCAGATCAAAGACATGTTTTTGAAAGCCTGTTCCTTCTAGCATTAGATGTCGACTTGTAAGCTGATTTAAGGAATACAACATAGAATTTGGAATATGTTATTAACTGTTATTACCAAAAGTACAGCTTTGCCTTTTTGACAGCAACCCTATACAGCACACTTAAGTGGTTTCTGGGTGGGAGCAAATTCACTGGGTTCCTGGCTATTGAATTTTCACAGAAAGAGAAACCGTGAACCACACATCATGACAGTGTTGACCCTCCCACCAGAACTACCTTAATTAATTATATTATTTTACAAAAGTGCATTTTTCCCAAATTATTGTGGTTTTTATGTTGGACTGAAAAATACAGAAAAACAAACAAAAAAACAACACCTGCCCACCTCCAAAATTGCTTGATGGTAGCAAGAAGCAAAGGAAGCCTTATCTGCTGCTACCTATTGGCTGTCCAGATTTCTGCAGCCCAGAAATAAGGCAAACTTATTTTAGTCAGATCAAAGACATGTTTTTGAAAGCCTGTTCCTTCTAGCATTAGATGTCGACTTGTAAGCTGATTTAAGGAATACAACATAGAATTTGGAATATGTTATTAACTGTTATTACCAAAAGTACAGCTTTGCCTTTTTGACAGCAACCCTATACAGCACACTTAAGTGGTTTCTGGGTGGGAGCAAATTCACTGGGTTCCTGGCTATTGAATTTTCACAGAAAGAGAAACCGTGAACCACACATCATGACAGTGTTGACCCTCCCACCAGATAAAGATGATGGGTCTTCATATATGATTATAGAAGCAGCTGCTGAAAACAAAGGAATAAGCAAGAGGTGCGAATATGTGCAGACCCTACTGATGAAAGAGAAGAATGGTTTTAAAGATTAGCCTGAAGAACAGACTGATTGGAGAGCCTGCTCATGGTAAATTTAGCTGCTTTGTAGTGCCTAAAAAAACCCAGTTTATCTCTTTTTCTTTCCTTTTCCACATATCTCTTTCCCTTATTTCACTTGTATACACATGTGTTCCCTGCTATCTCCTTCCTTCTTTTCTTTTCCTACTGTAGCTACTCTTTATCATTTCCATTCCCCCCTTCTTCTTCTTTTCCTATTTCTGCTAGAAAGTGAGAAGAGAATGTGTGTGTGTGTGGTTGTATATCTGTACGTGTGAATGGTCTCTACAGTATGAGTTTATTCAGTTTATCATCATAGACTAAATAGCGCAAAAGTGAAAAAACTAATATGCCGCACAGGTGGAGGATAGTATAAAAGCCAGACAAAAAGAGAAACTCAATTTTTTACCCAGGAACTGAGTGTTTATGTTTCTGGGTCAGATTCTGACTTCTAGTCTTGTAAGCAGCAGAATAGAATTTGGGCACTGTGAAGGATACAGGATCATATGATTAAATATATAATTATTGGAATTCTGCCAAAACAGGTGCAATATACCTTTTACTAATATTTCTATATATGGGGCAATGTAATAAAACATCACTTAAGGATTCCACTATTTCTACAAGGGCATAATTGATCATTATAAGAGAAAGTTTTGAATTTTCTCTCCAGGACTACAATAGACAAGGTGTGATACTGACACATAGTAAAGAACCTTCTAATTTATTGTTACTGCCTCAGTTAGCTTCTGCATGGAAGCAGAGCTTCTAAAAGAAAAATCTATAGACCTCAGGAATTTGACTGAGCTGCTTCTAACATAGAGATAGTTTTGCACACACACATGTACTGTATACATCACACAGAGCAAACCCCTTGAGATTTAAATAATGTGATTGGTCCAGGCGCATAAATATTCCCTTACCATTTGAAAAAAATGGAAGCTTTTTATGACTGCAGGATATGGTTAGAAGTTCAGAGTTTCCAAAAGATAGATGCCTCCTTAAGTAACACCAGCTGCCTGCAATTAGTGCAGGTTCGCATCCCACCAGGCTCAAGGTTGACTCAGCCTTCCATCCTTCCAAGGTAAGTAAAATGAGGACCCAGATTGTTGGGGGCAATTAAGCTGACTTTGTAATAATGCCGCTTGGGGTGTGTGTGAAAGCCCTAATAAGCAGGCATATAGATAGAATGAAGGCTACTGCTAAGCTTGTAAGCCGCCCTGAGTCTTCGGAGAAGGGCGGGATATAAATGGAATTAAAATAAAAAAATAGATAACTGAGTCACTGAAAGATCTATTAATCTTTCCACTAAAAGATGACACTGACTTCACAATGCATAATCAATCAATCGAAGATAATTGGCAATAAATGCCTATATATTGGAAGTCTTTCATTGGTACAGTTTGGTTGCTGTTAATTTTCCAGATATGAGAGTGATTAGTGCACTCTCCTGGTAAATACTATCCACTTGGAGTTTGTTGGCCTGGCAGAACAGACTTTATCTTGGCTGTGCTTCGCATTTAGAAGGAGTAGCAAGATTGCCAGCATACATTAATATGGAGACTGGATTATAAACCAGAGATGGAGGATGGAAATTTACTTTGGTGAGGGCCAGTATGATATAATTAATACAGAAATGAGATATAGCAGGGAGGACAAACTTCTTTTGTGTTCTCGTGATCTAGGCAGCAATTTCTGGAGAAAGAGGGGGGGGAAACAGTGCCTCATATACTACATTCTCTTTAGAGAAGAAGAACAGATGTCTTTAGGTTTTTTTGGATGCCTTTCAAGTATCCAGTCTCTTATAGCAATTCAAAATTCCAAACAAACAAATTAAGATCTAATCTGAAATGCCAGCTGCAATAATCTGGGACTGCAAATCTCTTCTCAGTGGAAGGGCAAACACATGCTGGGAATCTATTTATGTATGCCACTCATGCTGTACATAAGCAAATGTATAGGAACATCACAAGGCATGGAAAATGAAGCTTTATTTTGCTGTAAATGTAACAGCCTGTAATCTTTACTTTAAGATCCACAAGCTGAAGGGCCTACTGTCATTCATTAGGAAGCACAGTGGTGACTAGCAAACACATCAAGATATCAGATCAGATTAATCTTCAGCAGGAAACGCTTGCAAATAAGCAGACAGATGAGCGGAAAAATTCTTTCAACAGCAACTAACAACTTCTGAGAATTTATCTCTGGTCAATCTATTTTCAGTTTTATCTATATTGGGAAAATGCATTGCCCACTGTTCAGTATAAAAAAAGTATCTCATGAGTTAAAAAGAAAGCCAAGGCCATTGTATTCTTACTGCTTTGCTGCCACATGAAATGGGATGAGATTGTAATACATTAGCTTCTGCTTGAATCATTAAAAAGCGATAGCATTTTTAGATTAGACAGAAAGTTTTGCTAATGGCTCGTTCTGACTCATATTCCTCTGGTCACTGTATTTAACTGTTGAGGATTGACTCAATCTTAATAATGATTCTGAAATCACGAATGTGGAACACTATTCTAATGTCATCTTAAAAAGTTAATTTAATTTTATTCAACTTCTATGGCACTTTTCTATTTATTTCCTCCTTCTTGTTCTCATGTCCTTTTAGTACTATCTTTTAAATATCTGTTAAAGCATAAAGAAAAGGAAAGATGAACAAAATTGGATAGGGGACTATGATTTCTTTTTTTTTAAACTCTGAGAATTGGAATGGCCAAGAAAAGCAGATAATTATAAGATCTGACAATGGCTAAGAGAAGGAAAGTTGAAGAAAGAGACAGAGGGGCTAATTTTAGCTGCATAAGACCAAGCTTTAGAAAAAAAATAAATATAAAGCAGACTTGAGAGAAGATATGACACCAATAGGCAACAGATATTGCCTTGGCAAATAAGCTTAAAGAATATGGATCACCTAGTTAGCTGCTGCAAAAAGATTGCCCAAACTAATGATAAACTATGGCCTGAGAAAGAAGAAACAAGGGTGCACTGGAATACCTGCAGAAATACCACTTGCCTGGAAACAAGGACTGGTGGGACCACAAAACAGAAAAAGTAATAGGAAATTTAGAAGCTAAAATGCTCTGAGACACCTGGACTTTAACAACTGCTTATAAGAAGGACAAAGTCTAGGCAGTGGACACTGCAATATTTGGAAGAACAAAATAGAATAGAAAGAACTGGAAAAAATATCACCAAATACAGAGACCTGCATAAATAGAGCTTTGGCAAAGGAAAGCAAAGGTAGTACCAGTAACAACAGGCCCCCTTGGGTGCAATCCGAAAACATATGGAACATCACTTGAACATTGGCATTGACAAAATCACCATTGGTCAATTGCAAAAGGTAGGTTTACTTGGAACAGCTTATATCCGGTGATTATATGTTCATCATACAACAGCATCTGCCTATCCTTAGGAAGGACTCGATAGGTGGATAAAAATGTCAAATCCAGTCTAAAGATCTCACTGACGTCCAATAACAGTAACAATGAAGAACAAAAGGTGATGATGAAGGATTGCATCCCCACTCCCCTCTGGGTAAGGTTCGGCTTTGCTACCTTCTAAAAGGCCATTGCCAAGGGAAAAAGTCTAATTTCTAGAGATGGGCTGTTCCAAGAACAGATGCTACCTAGCCCCGTGGTGGTGAACCTAATGGGTGCCACAGGTGGCATGCAGAGCCCTTTCTGTAGGCATGCGTGCTGTCGCCCCAGTCCTAGGCCTTCAGCTGGGTTTTATAAAACTTTTTCGCTTTAGGTCTCCACCGCTGTGTGCAGGAAAAAAAAAGGTTCAATCAATCAATCAACTTCTCGCGGGGAAAAAAAATCTCACAAAGTTGGAATTGATTGATTGAACTTTTTAGTCCCACCCAGTCTGCTATTACCACTGCAGCCATGCCCACCCAATGGGCCACGCCCACCCAGCACCTGACAATACCCATAAGTGGGTTTTGGGTTGCAGTTTGAGCAATCGGTCTCTAAAAGGTTCACAATCACTGACCTAGCCTCAGCCCCTTTACTGCACAAAAATGTGGTAGTACCAGGAGGGCCTACTTAAAGGGGGTTGGTCTTATTGGAGTAAGTGGTTCTTGTTGGAATAATTACCTTACTGCCAAAGCCACAGGGCACTCAGTGTCAACAATATCATTCTAATTTACGGTCCAATGGAAATTTACTGGACTCAGAAGAAAAAGGCTAGAAAAAGAAGAAAGAAAACAGGAGTTTTATACATGATGTGAACCCCATCATGTTAAGTAGAAGTATGATCAGCTATAGGACAAAATGCTCTTTCCTTCAGATTCTACTGCTGCTGTGAATAGTGTGTTGCAGGGATCAGGGAAAAGCCAAAGGAATCCATGTTACCTCCCTCCCACCCCAGTTGACTCCCAAACTTAAGGATGAAATTGATCACCATGTGAGTGAAAAATGGATACTTTTCAAATGTTCCATTAAAACTAGAAAGAGATAAATAAGCAAAGCAAACTCATAGCACATTGCTGTAGACCAGTTCAAAATCTGGGTTCTCAGACTGCTGAAATATATCTGAGTGTATCTGTTCTGATGAGGATGGTGTTCTTCCTATTGTTCCCTGGTCTTCTTTTAAGTTTTAGTTTTCCATTTTATCTCCTGAACTTTTCCTCCACAAATAAAAGCACTGACATATACCTAGAATAAATGAAGGACTGTAGTAGCCTTGTGTAGCCCTACTCCATTAATTCCCAATGAAATCAAAGGGAGGAAAGAAATAAAGCTGCAAATTAAAAAAGGGAAGAGCTGCAAGCTGACAAAGGATTGGAAAAGGTTGCTGTTTCAGCTCCATCTCCTAGAGATAGTTATACCAGCAATAATGTAAGTGTTTAATTTGGGGGAAAATGCTTACCATGTAACATGAGTCAATTATATTTTAAAAGGTGAATAATTTCATCCTCAATGTAACGCTTCTGATCAATCAAAAAACAGAAATAGCAAATAATATCAACGAAATTATTTTAATTTTCATTATTCCTTTCCACTTCCTGACTTCAAAATACCCAAAATATCAATGAACCAGCAAATGCAGGGTTGTAAAAATGCAATTACATTATCCTTTTTTTGAAAAAATAAATTGAATCTACCTTATAAAAGAACACTTAAATGTTAATAAGCAAAAATGTACATAATCTCAATATTTATAAATAAAGTGTAAACTTTTAAAGTGGAAGGAAGTTATTATAGCTGTTCTTAAGTATTTCTTTATTGAAATGTTATCCAAATGTTTGAAACTTGAAACACTATCAGCAAAGAGATTCAATGTTATACAAGCAGCAAAGTTTTAAAACATATCTCTATTGCTTGCACAGACTGTATTTCTACAAGCAAATATACTGCACTGCTCTAAGAACAGAACCAGCAGCCTGGCCTATTTCAACCTTGTATAAAAAGTGTCCTATAATTGTTTAAAAAGGGAATGATTGCTCTTGAACTTGCTAAAATAAATGTCAAAGCAATATTCTGTTGCTATATACACCAGCATTCTGTGCATTTACTGATGCAAAGATATTTTACACTGTTCTCTAATTTTAGCACAAGCAGCACAGATTCATAACTGCTATAAAGGCTTTCCCCTGAAATTTTATTTTATGGGAAAAAAGATCTACAACAATATTTTAATTATGAGGAATAAAGCTTATTTTTTATGAAACAGAAATCCATCTTCTAAAATGAATCTTACAACATGAAAGGTAAAAAATCACTCATTTCCCTGCTTGGATAAATATTAGCATTTATTAAAAAAAAGACTGGGAGGATTTAGTTTGGTTTTCCACATCATTCTAGACAATTTCCACGATTTAATTGGGATAAACAACTTTGCAGATTTAGAATGCTTTCAGGCAAGTGAATACCCAACTTGTATTTTCTACCATAATAAACAGCATGCATGTTAGTGGGTATGTGAATTATTTCCAATAACTTAGAATGGCTGTAACCAGAGTAAATCATTGATTAGCACTGTGGTTGCTCTTTCTAAGCTTTGGCACACAGACCAAATCCACCTCTTTTGAAAGCTTACAAATGGGATTGAAATGACACGCTAGTCTAACATGAACATAATTATTAAGATGTCTCTCTAGCATATTTATTCAGCTTAACAGATAAGGGTAAGAAAAAGTCAAGCTCAGATAATAGCCTGAAGGACAGAAGAATATATTTAAGAAAGGTTTGTTTTAATCCAAATGAGAATATGGAAAGTGATGAGTAGGGTAGCCTTCCCTATCACTATCCAATGGTGTTGACAAGTCTCCCAGTATCCAACCATGAAGTCAAAGTTATGTGAAGCATTGAAGAGACAGCTTTAAGATGTTTAGGTTCAAACTAAAGATGGAACCCTGTCAGTGTTCGATATCACATAATGTAATGATTTAAAATAAGTGATATGGCATGGCATGTCCAGCTTCCTTTTTCTTTTTTTGTCCTTTCTCCACTGTGAGATGCAGCAGGCTATTGTATCCAAGGTCTTCTCCCAGTAACATAAATAAACAAATATATAAACCCCATTTCAGGATGTAGTAGAATTTCTACAGGGTTTTTAGCATATCTCAGCATATGCTTACATTTGCTTAGAGTTGGATCCTGGCTCAGCAATCCAAAGACTGAGATCTTGATTATCTGGGAAGAGTTTGAGCCTCTCCACTGAGCAAGTGGACAAAATATTTGGGACTATGAACTCTCCATTTGTGTTTTAGATCCATATCTAGACCCATTAATCCATACTTAACTGCACCAATTGGTTAGGTCTGCAGTGAACAAAAACAATAGCCCATTAGCTCTCCCGAGCCATTTGATTAAGTTGGGCAGTTATATACATTCATATAGTAAGGTAAGTAAGTAAGTAAGTAAGTAAGTAAGTAAGTAAGTAAGTAAGTATATTGTCTGACTATGGGCCAACTATGGGCCACTGAATTGTCAGAGAGATCCTTTTGCCCTGCTCAAGATTTAAAGGAAGATGCCTTAAGGAAGTTAAAATTTTGAAGAACAACTTCCACCTACATCTTTTTTCAATACTGGGAATGTGTAGGATTCCACAGGTTGTTTTTTTTTAAAGTGGTTTGTAAGTGCTCACAGCTTTGGGCAATTCTATTGCTTAAGAAATTCCAGAGGCAGAGGTTGTGAGAACTTCACCATCTTATCAATAGGGGACCAAAAATTCAAAAGTGAAGGCAAAGAAATTTTTGTGTTTTTTCTCCTCTATCCAGATTGTTTTAAAGATCCTCCCACTGACTATTCCAATATCTCAATCAAGAATATTTTAAAAGACCGAAAGGGTTTTCAGATCCAAAGTCTCCCCCATCCCATTCCTAAGTCCCATTTTGTCCTTTACCCAAAGTGGAGCTCTGACAGGGAGGCAGGATAGAATGCGGATATTTCTCAGATAACTACAGTGTGAGCTTTTCTGAGAGTGCAGCAGACTTCAAAGGAAGAATACAAGTTATATTAAGAATTCTCAAACATTACCCAAGGAGCCACAAATTCTCCAAATGTTCTTAGATTAAGCAAACTAAAAGCCTCTGTTATTAGCATAGAAAAAATAAGGAATATTTGTATTTATGAAGCTATCTTATAAAATCAGCCCATCTCTTCCCATAGACAGCCGAACATATCTGTCAGTGTGAATGATAACTGCAACTGTTAATTTCCACAAAATTTTAATATAATTAATATAGAGGTGACAGATGGCTACTTAACAAATGACTATTGTCACATTGTTTTATACCATAGTTCTGGACTAATTTATAAATTATAGTTCGTCTTCAAAACTACATCTGTTAGACTACTTATAGTTCTGTCTTCTGGTCTAACAAAATATACATAAAAACTGTTTTTATTAACAGGACTTTTACTTTGTTCAATTAACATCTCAAGCATTTTTGTGATTTATTGATCTGTAACTTTTAATGGATCAGTTTATGCTCAGAAACTGAAAATCTTAAAAAGAGGTTAATTACTTTCTTTGATTTTTTATATCACTGTGGTCCATTAAATATCCAGCACAAATTCACACCTTTTTTTTGGAGCTCATATATATGTTTTCTTTTTATTGCAACTTTTACAGTAACATAAAAGAGAATTTCAAACACAAAACTATTGAAAAATATCACACAGTTACAATTTCAAAGGAAATGGAAAGATCGGAGAAATATTAATAATTAATGCTGAAATGCTTTTTAACTCCCCTTGTACAATAAATTCAAAAGACCATTCCATAATATTGGGGCTTGATGTTATATCCACAGAAGTATGCAAGGATATGGACCTATATTTTTCAACTTTCATGGTAAAGGAGTGGCTGAGCAGATAGGAAGTACCAGCAGATATCTGGCTGTATAGGAATCACTATCGAATGAAGGCGAATAAATGTGCGCCAAGATAATGTTGCAGGATCCAATCTAGCCTAGAGAGAAGTTCACTGAAGATGGACTCCAACACAAGTCCAAAAACTCAGAATACAAATCCTCTGGTCCCGGTGACCAACCCAGATTTGGTCCTGCAGGAATCACTAAGAATGAATTGTTATCCATTCTTTCCTTGGCAATAAGAAAATACATACATTTCCATTTCAATTCATGGCTACTCTTCACTGAAAAGTTCTTATCACCTTGCTTGGAATGACTACTAAGTTAAATATTATGAGCTGTGTAGAATGATGGTTGTCGCTATCACTATATGCAAAATTTCACAATGTACTGGCAATATAGCATCCAAATCCATGTAAGAACACTTTTGAAAATGTTGATTTCTTTATACTGCAATCTTATATAATAATGCTGAAATGCTACAAGATTTGGAAATCATGTGTGAAATTATTTGTATTGGAAATCAATTGGGCAGTTGCCACATAGAGGTGCTCATCATAGTGCTTGACCAATGTTTTAAGTATTTTGATTGAGATGCATTCTGACCTCAGTAATAAGTAATTATCATTTAGATGGTTGATAAATTTGATATAATCTGGCTTCTAAAAATGAATGCAACAACAGAACTATTATTCAAAGCTTTATTTAAGTAACTAAACTGATTCAGAATAAGGGCATGTGATCTAATCCACAGCTTTACAAGTAGCTAAATCCAGCTCATGTCATGGATTCCTTTAGATGTTATCTGATTCAATTCAATGGTCAGATTATATGAGGGACTTAGAAGAACAGGACTCCATTTTGTGATACTGTAATACGGGGAAAACAAACGACACATGTGGACTTCCGGTTTTGCGCAGTAGCGACCGGTCGTGGGCTTGAGGTTTTCCACATCCCCGCAGCTAATTTTGCCCTTCCAGGGGACCCTAAATGGGTCTAAGTCGCCCCAGAGAGGCGAAGAAGAAAGTAGGGTGCCCCAGCGATTCTGGAATGATGGCGGTCTTTCTGTTCAACTTGGGGAAAGCCTTCTAACATGACAGGAGAAAGACTAGCAATACTTCATTGACCAGCCCAAGCTACTTGCAACCAAAGTCCTAAAGTACTAACCAGCACAACAGTGAACAGTGTGTTTGAAACTGGGTAAGGAATTTGATCTTTTCTTTTCTATTCTACATTTAATTTCCTGGAAAAGATCCTCAAGAAGCAAAACATCTCCGAAAGGGAAGGAGGGCAATTTCCACCACACCCTTTTACTAACGGAAGCAGCAAATTAATCTTTTTATAGAGGATCAAAATATATGAAAGTGGAATAAATATAAAACCTGAAATTTAAAACTTAAATTTGGATAAATCTAAAATTGTTGAATGGTTAAGATTCTCATTCTAAAGATAATTGTTCATTTTGGAAATTGAAAAACAAATAGATCGTGACACATAGTGGTGGATGAAGACTATGACAGCTATGACTTTCATATAGGACTTGGCAAAACCTGGGAAAAGCTAATCTGTGTTTGTGACATTTAATAACAAAGAACAGCTGTGACAAAAAAGACAATAATCTGGGCTGTAGACAAAGAGAGAATTATAAACTTCAGGAAAAAAAATCTTTTTTAAACTCTTTGGATTACAAATATCTATTTAACCAGGACTCTGAAGCTATCTGTAGAGAAAAGAAAAGAAGAAAAAAAACTCAAATTCTTGTCCATCATGGATCAGAGACATGTAGAAAGAACATATCAAGAAAACATAAATACTCCTCAGGAGGAGATATATAGTATACTGCAATTAATTCAAACAACGATTTTAAACCACAAAGAAATCCAAAATATAAACCAATCTATTTCCAAGTTAACTCTGCAACATTTTTCCCCCCAGAAATCAACAACAGAGAAGAAGCAGACAAAACAAATAAGTGGATACAAAATTGAGAATTGAAACTTAAAGATGGAACCTAACAAAACAAGAAAACATGGTTTAATTCTAGTGGAAAAAAATCACAAGAATTGGAAAAAAAACAACTTATCCCTGAAGTCTTCAAAATAAATCCAAGGACAAGAAAACAGATTGGATAAAATGAACTGTAGAGATGTCAGGAACATCGGAGAGAAAGGAAATGATAAAAGAAGCGGAGAGAAGAAAAAGATTTTCAACAAACATGGAAAGGCAAAAGCTCCGTACACCTGATTTACTTTTTATATCTACAGTACCATTTATGAACACATGGAAAGACCTTTCAATTCAGCAAAATACATTGATCAAGAAAGATCCTGGGCAAAGGAAAAAGACTAAAGTAGAAATCAAGAAAATGGATGAAGGGACCTACCAGAGAGAATACTTAAAAAAGAAACATTTGTTTGAATATGGTTAATGAAATAGAAAAGATTTGGAATATATATGTAATTCTAAGAGGGATGAATCCCTTAAATAATATATTATGCTTCCCCCCCTTTTTATTCTATTTCTTGATATGAGTAATATAAAAAAGTTGAAATGGCTCAGATAAAGGAAATGTTTTAGATATTTGAATGTAACTGAATTTAAGAAAATTATAATGGATAAGGAAAAAAAAGAAAAAATGTTTAGAATAAGAGTTAAAGGACTAGATGTATTAAATGGAATATTTAAAGATTAAACATATTTTTAATTATGGTTAAAAAGAATAAGAAATCTTGGAAACATATATTAGCTTAGGAGGGATATATATTTTAAGTAGTATGTTATTTTTTATGTTTCTTTACTCTTGCTCTCCTTTCTTTTTTTACTGTTTTATCTATTTCTTAAGAAATGTAAAATTGCTGAGATGGTTCATATGGAAAAAATAGACTTAAATTTTTAAATGTAATTAATTTTTGAGAAAAGTAAGAATACTTTGAATTTTGTGGGAGAAACAAATTTAAATAAGGATTGTAATCTATGATGAGGCAACCAGAATGATTGGATAGAAATATTATATTGATGTGATTATTATTTTTAGGAATATTTGGAAAAAGTATACCGTATTTTTTGGACCATAAGATGCACCTGACCATAAGACACACCCAATTTTAGAGCAGGAAAACAAGAAAAAAAATATTCTGAACCAAATAGTACTGGTATACTAAAACAGGGCTTTTCAACCTTTTCGTCCATTGTACCATTTTTAGGACAAGGCAATGTCCGAGTATCACCAGTCTCCCAACAAGGTGTCAAAAACTTGACAGCCCCCCAAAAAAGGAAAAAAAATGATAAAGTACAGGTAGTCCTCGGCTTACAATGATTCACTTAGTGACCATTCAAAGTTACGACAGCACTGAAAAAAGTGACTTATGACCATTTTTCACACTTATGACCTTTGCAGCATCCCCAGGGTCTTGTGATTTACATTCGGATGCTTGGCAATCGATTCATATTGTTCCAGGGTCATGTGATTGCCTTTTGCAACCTTCTGACAAGCAAAGTTAGTGGGGAAACCAGATTCACTTAACAATCATGTTACTAATTTAATTTCTCTCTCCCCTTCTCTTTCTCTCCCTCTCTCCCCCTCCCTCTTTCTTTCTCTCTCTCCCTTTCTCTCCCTCTCCCTCTTTCTCTCCCTATTTTTCTCTTTCCCTCTATTTGTCCCTCTTTTTCTCTCCCTCTATTTCCCTCTCTTTCTTTCTCCTTGTCTCTCTCCCTTTCTCTCCCTCTATTTTTCTCTTTCCCTATTTCTCCCTTTCTCTCTCTCCCTCTATTTCCCTCCCTTTCTTTCTCCCCTCTCTCTTTCTCTCCCTATTTTTCTCTTTCCCTCTATTTCTCCCTCTTTCTCTCTCTCCCTCTATTTCCCTCCCTCTTTCTTTCTCCTTGTCTCTCCCTTTCTTTCTCTCTCCCTTTCTTTGTCTCCCTCTCTCTTTCCCTCTCCCTCTTTCTCTCTCTCCCTCTATTTCCCTTCCTTTCTTTCTCCTTCTCTCTCTCCCTCTTTCTCTCCCTCTCTATTTTTCTCTTTCCCTCTATTTCTCCCTCTTTCTCCCTCCCTCTATTTCCCTCCCTCTTTTTCTCCTTGTCTCTCTCTCCCTCTTTCTCTCTCTCCCTTTCTCTCCCTCTTTCCCTCTCCCTCTTTCTCTCTATTTCTCTCCCTTTCTTTCTCCTTCTCTCTCCATCTTTCTCTCCCTCCCTATTTTTTTCTCCTTCTCCCTCTCTCCCTCTCTCTCTATTTCTCTCTCTCCCTCTCCCATTGTCCCTTCCTTCTTTCCTTCCTTCCTTTCTTCCTTCCCTCCCTCTTTGTCCTTCCCTCTCCACGTTAGAGCAGTACCTGTGGAGGCGGCCCTGCTTTCTCTTGCAGAAATCAAGCTGAAACGGAGCACGGGAGATTGCCAGGAACACGAATTAGCCGATCTCGCGCTCCTGCAATCTCCTTCACTCGGTTTCAGCTTCCCTTGCTACAAGAGAAAGCAGGCTGAAACGAGGGAGATTGCAGCAGCGCGAGATCAACCAATTCGCATTCCTGGCAATCTCCCTCGCTCCGTTTCAGCCTGCTTTCTCTTATAGCAAGGGAAGCTGAAACCGAGTGAGGGAGATTGCAGGAGCGTGAGATCGGCGTTTCTCAGCATGTGCCGATTCGTGCTCCTGGCAATCTCCCTTGCTTTCCACTTGCGGAAGCTGGCCATACGGATCAGCTTCGGACCATAAGATGCACCTAAGACTACCCTTATTTTCCGGCGTATAAGACGACTGGGCATATAAGATGACCCCCGACTTTTGAGAAGATTTTCATGGGTTAAAAAGTCGTCTTATATGCCGGAAAATACGGTATATTTAATTGTTATCTATCAAAACAATAAGAATTGTATTAACTCAATGTTTGCAAAAGAGGGCATTTTGGGGGGAAAAGGAAATCAACTAAAACCATTATGTGGATTATGGATTATAGAAATCAATTGTTAGTGATTGTTTTACAAATGTAAACCCAGACAACACACTGTTCACCAATTATTAAGTGATTTATGTTTAGAAAAATCAATAAAATATATTACAAAAAAACAAAACAAAAAACAAACAACACTTGTAACTGATTTTTTTTCTTTGACTGAAATCAACAGAATAGATATTCACAAGCAGGCCACATTCCACAGAAAATGGTGCAGATGTTTTTGAGTTACATTACTTTAAAAATGTTGTTCTTAAGTGCATTAATTTCTTTGTTTGTGAAGAGAAGATGATGAAATTTCAAATAGGCCAATTAAATAGCTTTTGAGCAGAGAAAAATGGTACTTGAAGGAAATTATAATGGCCTTCCTGAAGGCAGTGGAACTGATTCTCGCCCTTGTGGCCAAATTCAAGTTTAGTGCAATGGAGCTGATTGTCAGAGCCTAAGTCACTTTCCTAGATGCTGTATTTGAGGATTGTAATTGTACCCAGAGCTCCCCTTCCTTTCAATCCTCACACCTTTATGGCCTCGACAACAAAAGTGATTTATCTAATTTTGCTGCTTTTTCTCTTCACCCTTTGTATCATACAAAACATCATATCAAGAGTTCAGGGCTGATGTTCTGTGCAGGTGCAAACTTTGAATAAGTAAGTTCACACCACAGAATGTGGGGTTTGATTGAATCCAATGTACTGTACCCTTCTAAGGATATTGGGAAAGATGTATATTTGTTTTCCACTGCTTAGGAAATGTTAGCATCTGTCCCTACAGCTGTTATGTCTGTTAATGACATAGGGAGTTAATCTGGTTACTACTGGAATACCCCCTTCATGGATTACTGCCTTGTTGTGGTGAAGGTGCTTGCGTAATTCAATGAAGCTATGAGCTATGCCGTGCAGGGCCACCCAAGAGGGACAGGACATAGCAGAGTTGTGACAAAACATGATCCACTGGAGAAGGAAATGGCAACCCACTCCAGTATCTTTGCCATGAAAACCCCATGGACAGTACCAAAAGGCAAAAAAAGATATGATGCTGTAAGATGAGCCCCTCAGCTCGAAAGGTGTCCAATATGCTACTGGGGAAGTACAGAGGGCTAGTACTAGTAGTACCAGAAAGAATCAAGTGACTGGGACAAAGCCGAAAAGATGCTCAGCTGTGGATGTATCTGGTGGTGAAAGTCCAATGCTATAAAGATTTTTTCTCCTCGAATGTAAGATCCATGAATCAAGGCAAGCTGGACGTGGTCAAACAAGAGATGAAAGACTGAACATCATCATCTTAGGAATCAGCGAACTAAAATGGACAGGAATGGGTGAATTTAATTCAGATGACCATACTACTGCAGGCAAGAATCCCTCAGAAGAAATGGAGTAGCCTTCATAGTCAATAAAAGAATAGAAAAAGCAATACTGGGGTACAATTCCCAAAATGACAGAATGATCTCAGTTCGAATCCAAGGCAAACCATTCAATATCTCAATAGTCCAAATCTATGCCCCAACCCCCCTTCATGGATTACTGCCTTGTCGTGGCGAAGGGGCTTGCGTAATTCAATGAAGCTATGGGCTATGCTGTGCAGGGCCACCCAAGACAGAAAGGTCATAGCAGAGAGTTCTGACAAAACGTGATCCACTGGAGAAGGAAATGGCAACCCACTCCAGTATCTTTGCCATGAAAACCCTATGGACAGTACCAAAAGGCAAAACGATATGACGCTGGAAGATGAGCCCCTCAGGTCGGAAGGCGTCCAACATGCTACTGGGGAAGAGCAGAGGGCTAGTACTAGTAGCGCCAGAAAGAATGAAGCGACTGGGCCAAAGCCGAAAGGACGCTCAGCTGTGGATATGTCTGGTGGTGAAAGGAAAGTCCGATGCTGTAAAGATTTTTTCTCCATAGGAACCTGGAATGTAAGATCCATGAATCAAGGAAAGCTGGACGTGGTCAAACAAGAGATGACAAGACTAAACATTGACATCTTAGGTATCAGCGAACTAAAATGGACAGGAATGGGTGAATTTAATTCAGATGACCATCAGGTATACTACTGTGGGCAAGAATCCCTCAGAAGAAATGGAGTAGCCTTCATAGTCAATAAAAAAATAGGAAAAGCAATACTGGGATACAATCCTCAAAATGACAGAATGATCTCAGTTCGAATCCAAGGCAAACCATTCAATATCACAGTAGTCCAAGTCTATGCCCCAACCACCAGTGCTGAAGAGGATGAAATTGACCGGTTCTATGAAGCCCTACAGCACCTTATAGAACTAACACCCAGAAATGATGTCCTTATCATCATGGGGGATTGGAATGCTAAAGTAGGAAGCCAAAAGATAACTGGAATAACAGGCAAGTTTGGCCTTGGAGTACAAAATGAAGCAGGGCACAGGCTGATAGAATTTTGTCAACAGAATACGATGGTCATAGCAAACACTCTTTTCCAACAACCCAAGAGACGGCTTTACACATGGACATCACCAGACGGTCAACACAGAAATCAGATTGACTATATGCTCTGCAGCCAAAGATGGAGAAGCTCTATACAGTCAGTAAAAACAAGACCAGGAGCTGACTGTGGCTCAGACCATGAGCTTCTTGTTGCAAAGTTTAGGCTTAAATTAAAGAAAGTAGGGAAAAGCGCTAGGCCAGTCAGGTATGAATTAAATCATATTCCTGTTCAATATACAGTAGAGGTGACAAATAGATTTAAGGAATTAGATCTGATAGACAGAGTGCCTGAAGAACTATGGACAGAGGTTCGCAACATTGTACAACAGGTAGCAACCAAAACCATCCCAAAGAAAAAGAAATGCAAGAAAGCAAAATGGCTGTCTGAGGAAGCTTTGCAAATAGCTGAGGAAAGGAGGGAAGCGAAAGGTAAGGGAGAAAAAGAAAGATATGCCCAATTGAATGCAGAATTCCAAAGAATAGCTAGAAGAGATAAGAATGCCTTCTTAAATGAACAGTGCAAAGAAATAGAAGAAAACAATAGAATAGGGAGGACCAGAGATCTTTTCAAGAAAATTGGAGAGATGAAAGGAACGTTTCATGCAAAAATGGGCATGATAAAGGACCAAAATGGCAGGGACCTAACAGAGGCAGAAGAGATTAAGAAGAGGTGGCAAAATTACACAGAAGAATTATACAAGAATGAGCTTAACGTCCCTGATAATCACAATGAGGTGGTCACTGACCTCGAGCCAGACATCCTAGAATGTGAAGTGAAGTGGGCCTTAGAAAAGCTGAGCAACAACAAAGCTAGTGGAGGTGACAGTATTCCAGCTGAGCTATTCAAAATATTAAAAGACGATGCAGTAAAAGTGCTACACTCAATTTGCCAGCAAATTTGGAAAACTCAACAGTGGCCACAGGATTGGAAAAGATCAGTTTACATTCCAATTCCAAAGAAAGGCAGTGCCAAAGAATGTTCAAACTATCGCACCATTGCACTCATTTCTCATGCTAGTAAAGTTATGCTTAAAATTCTACAAGCTAGACTCCAGCAGTATGTGGATCGAGAACTACCAGAAGTACAGGCAGGATTTCGAAGAGGCAGAGGAACTAGAGATCAAATTGCTAACATACGCTGGATCATGGAGAAAGCTAGGGAGTTCCAGAAAAACATCTACTTCTGCTTCATTGACTATGCTAAAGCCTTTGATTGTGTGGATCATAACAAACTGTGGCAAGTCCTTAAAGAGATGGGCATACCAGACCATCTTATTTGTCTCTTGAGAAATCTATATGCGGGCCAAGAAGCAACAGTGAGAACTGGACACGGAACCACTGATTGGTTCAAAATTGGGAAAGGAGTCCGGCAAGGCTGTATACTGTCGCCTTGCCTATTTAACTTATATGCAGAGCACATCATGAGAAAGGCAGGGCTAGATGAATCAAAAGTTGGAATTAAGATTGCCGGAAGAAACATCAACAACCTAAGATATGCAGATGATACCACTCTAATGGCAGAAAATGAAGAAGAACTAAAGAGCCTGGTGTTGCGGGTGAAGAAGGAGAGTGCAAAACTTGGGTTGAAACTAAACATTAAGAAAACCAAGATCATGGCATCTGGCCCTCTCAATTCCTGGCAAATAGATGGGGAAGAAATGGAGGTAGTGACAGATTTTATTTTCCTTGGCTCCAAGATCACTGCAGATGGGGACTGTAGCCAAGAAATTAAAAGACGCTTGCTCCTTGGGAGGAAAGCCATGGCAAATCTAGACAGCACACTAAAAAGCAGAGACATCACCCTGTCAACAAAAATCCGTATAGTCAAGGCTATGGTCTTCCCAGTTGCAATGTATGGCAGTGAAAGCTGGACCATAAGAAAGGCTGAGCGCCAAAGAATTGAAGCCTTTGAACTATGGTGCTGGAGAAGACTCCTGCGAGTTCCTTGGACTGCAAGGCGATCAAACCGGTCAGTCCTAGAGGAGATCAACCCTGACTGCTCTTTAGAAGGCCAGATCCTGAAGCTAAAACTCAAATACTTTGGCCACCTAATGAGAAGGAAGGACTCACTGGAGAAGAGCCTAATGCTGGGAAAGATTGAGGGCAATAGAAGAAGGGGACGACAGAGAATGAGGTGGCTGGATGGAGTCACTGAAGCAGTAGGCGTGAGCTTAGATGGACTCCAGAAGATGGTAGAGGACAGGAAGGCCTGGAGGAACATTGTCCATAGGGTCGCGATGGGTCGGACACGACTTCGCAACTAACAACAACAACAACAATGCCCCAACCAGCTGAAGACGATGAAATTGACTGGTACTATGAAGCCCTACAGCACTTATAGAACTAACACCAAAAATTATTTCCTTATCATCATGGGGGATTGGAATACTAAAGTAGGAAGCCAAAAGATAACTGGAATAACAGGCAAGTTTGGCCTTGGAGTACAAAATGAAGCAGGGCACAGGCTGATGGAATTTTGTCAAGAGAATATGATGGTCATAGCAAACACTCTTTTCCAACAACCCAAGAGACAGCTCTACACATGGACATCACCAGGCGGTCAACATAGAAATCAGATTGACTATGTGCTCTGCAGCCAAAGATGGAGAAGCTCTGTACAGTCAGTAAAAACAAGGCCAGGAGCTGACTGTGGCTCAGATCATGAGCTTCTTGTTGCAAAGTTTAGGCTGAAGAAAGTAGGGAAAAGCACTAGGCCATTCAGGTATGAACTAAATCATATCCCTGATGAATATACAGTAGTGGTGACAAATAGATTTAAGGAATTAGATCTGATAGACAGAGTGCCTGAAGAACTATGGACGGAGGTTCACAACATTGTACAAGTAGCAACTAAAACCATCACAAAGAAAAAGAAATGCAAGAAAGCAAAAATGGCTGTCTGAGGAAGCTTTGCAAATAGCTGAGGGAAGGAGGGAAGGCAAGGGAGAAAAAAAAGATACACCCAATTGAATGCAGAATTGCAGAGAAAAGCTAGAAGAGATAAGAATGCCTTCTTAAATGAGCAGTGCAAAGAAATAGAAGAAAACAATAGAATAGGGAGGACCAGAGATCTTTTCAAGAAAATTGGAGAGATGAAGGGAACGTTTCATGCAAAAATGGGCATGATAAAGGAACAAAATGGCAGGGACCTAACAGAGGCAGAAGAGATTAAGAAGAGGTGGCAAAATTACACAGAAGAACTATACAAGAATGAGCTTAACATCCCTGATAACCATGATGAGGTAGTCACTGACCTCGAGCCAGACATCAAACTATCACATCATTGCACTCATTTCACATGCTAGTAAAGTTATGCTTAAAATCCTACAAGCTAGACTCCAGCAGCATGTGGATTGAGAACTACCAGAAGTACAGGCAGGATTTCGAAGAGGTTTTCTTATCTGGACAGTGGTTGGATGATCTGGGAGGGGGTTTGCCAACTATTGTCTCCCTGTCATGGTCCGATCACTATCTCCTGCGGCTGGTCTTCTGCTATGCCATCCCCTGCTGCTGGGCTGTGGAGCCGACCAGGTGGTTCCGCCCCAGGCACCTAATGGACCCAGAATGGTTCCAGATGGTGCTTGGGTCTTTACCTATCTCCCTCACTCACAGCCCGGTCGATGCCTTAGTGGATGCCTGGGAAAGGGCTGCCACCGAGGCACTTGACCGTGTTGTACCCTTGCGACCCCTGACCCGGCGCAGATCCCGTTGGGCCCCATGGTTTTCTGTGGAGCTCCGGGAGATGAAGTGTCGGAGATGGGGTCTAGAGAGTGGTTGGAGGTCCAGCCGGTCTGAATCTGACCGATTGCAACTAAGAACCTTTACAAGGTCTTATCTCGCGGCAATGAGGATGGCGAAGTCTAATTACTTCGCTGCCCTCATCGCGTCCGCAGATAATCGCCCGGACGCCCTGTTTAGTGTGACTCGCTCCCTCCTTAATGAGGGAGGAGCCCTTACAGGGGTGGGCCGAGGAGTTTAGTCATCATCTGGTGGACAAAATCGCTCAGATCCGGGCTGGTCTGGACTCTGACTGGGCACAGGAATCAAGCGGTCTTGAGCATATTATCTGGACTGAGTTCGATCCCGTGTCCCCCGATGAGGTGGACAGGATCATGAGGAGACTGAGCTCCACCACTTATTGGACCCGTGCCCCTCCTGGCTGGTTTATGCGGCCCAGGCAGTAATAACTGCTTCATTGAAGGAGAGTATCTTCCCCGCCGCCCTGAAGGAGGCGGTGGTGAGACCCCTCCTCAAGAATCCTGCCCTGGACCCGGCTGTTTTAAATAACTATCGTCCGGTCTCCAACCTTTGCTTTTTGGCGAAGGGTGTTGAGAATGTGGTGGCGCATCAGCTTCCTCTGTTCCTGGATGAAGCTGATTATCTGGACCAGTACCAATTGGGTTTCAGACCCGGGTAAAGCACGGAGACGGCATTGGTCGCGCTGGTGAATGATCTCTGGCGAGCTTGGGACAGGGGGTGTTCCTCTATCCTAGTCCTATTAGACCTCTCAGTGGCTTTTGATACCATCGACCATGGTATCCTACTGCGGCGTCTCAGGGGGCTGGGAGTGGGAGGCACTGTTTTACAGTGGCTGTCCTCCTATCTCCTGGGCCGTTCACAGTCGCTGTTGACAGAAGGGCAGAGGTCCACCCCACGGTCTCTCGTTTGTGGAGTTCCTCAGGGGTCGGTCCTCTCTCCCCTCTTGTTCAATTTCTATATGAAGCCGCTGGGCGAACTCATTCGTGGTTTTGGGGTGGGGTATCATCAGTATGCTGATGATACCCAACTTTTTCTTTCCACCCCGAACCAACCCAGTGATGCCCTCGACGTGATGTCCTGTTGCCTGGAGGCGGTCCGGGTTTGGATGAGGAGAAACAGGCTTCGTCTCAATCCTGCCAAGACTGAGTGGCTGTGCATACTGGCATCTCGGGTTAACCAGTATGTTCCATCGTTAATGATGGGGGGTGAGGTGTTACCCCCCCATTGATAGGGCTCGCAACTTGGGCGTCCTCCTGGATTCACAGCTCAGTTTTGAAGATCATATAGGAGCCGTGGCCACAGGGGCTTTTGCCCAGGTTCGCCTGGTGCAGCAGTTGCAGCCCTATCTGGACCGAGATGCACTACGCACAGTCACCCATTCGCTCGTGACCTCCCAGCTAGACTACTGCAATGCTCTCTACATGGGGCTGCCCTTGAGGACCACTCGGAGGCTTCAGCTGGTGCAGAATACAGCTGCGCGAGTTGTGATGGGAGTTTCCCAATACTCCCATGTAACGCCTCTTCTCCATGAGCTGCATTGGCTTCTGGTTGCCCTCCGGGTGAGATTCAAGGTGCTGGTGATGACCTATAAAGCCCTAAATGGCTTGGGTCCAGATTATTTGAGGGAACACCTGCTGCCGGCATCAACTCCCCATTGTCCTGTGCACTCCCCCAGGGAGGACCCAGATTGTTGGGGGCAATTAAGCTGACTTTGTAATAATGCTGCTTGGGGTGTGTGTGAAAGCCCTAATAAGCAGGCATATACATAGAATGAAGGCTACTGCTAAGCTTGTAAGCTGCCCTGAGTCTTCGGAGAAGGGCGGGATATAAATGGAATTTAAAAAAAAATTAGGGTACCGCCGGTGAAGGACTGCCGGCGGGTGACTGTCCATGTGTAGAGCCATCTCTTGGGTTGTTGGAAAAGAGTGTTTGCTATGACCATCGTATTCTCTTGACAAAATTCTGTAAGCCTCTGCCCTGCTTCATTTTGTACTCCAAGGCCAAACTTGACTGTTATTCCGGTTATCTTTTGGCTTCCTACTTTAGCATTCCAATCCCCCATGATGATAAGGTCATCATTTTTGGTGTTAGTTCTATAAGGTGCTGTAGGGCTTCATAGAACCGGTCAATTTTATCCTCTTCAGCACCGGTGGTTGGGGCATAGACTTGGACTACTGTGATATTGAACGGTTTGCCTTGGATACGAACTAAGATCATTCTGTCACTTTGGGGATTGTATCCCAGTATTGCTTTTCCTATTCTTTTATTGACTATGAAGGCTACTCCATTTCTTCTGAGGAATTCTTGCCTGCAGTAGTATACCTGATGGTCATCTGAATTAAATTCACCCATTCCTGTCCATTTTAGTTCGCTGATTCCTAAGATGTCAATGTTCAGTCTTGTCAGCTCTTGTTTGACCACGTCCAGCTTGCCTTGATTCATGGATCTTACATTCCAGGTTCCTATGGAGAAAAAATCTTTACAGCATCGGACTTTCCTTTCACCACCAGACACATCCACAGCTGAGCATCCTTTCGGCTTTGGCCCAGTCGCTTCTTTCTTTCTGGCGCTACTAGTACTAGCCCTCTGCTCTTCCCCAATAGCATATTGGACGCCTTCCGACCTGAGGAGCTCATCTTCCAGCATCATATCGTTTTGCCTTTTGGTACTGTCCATAGGGTTTTCATGGCAAAGATACTGGAGTGGGTTGCCATTTCCTTCTCCAGTGGATCACGTTTTGTCAGAACTCTCCGCTATGACCTGTCCGTCTTGGGTGGCCCTGCATGGCATAGCTCATAGCTTCATTGAATTACGCAAGCCCCTTCGCCATGAGAAGGCAGTAATCCATGAAGGAGAGCAAAAAAATTAAGAAAAGCCAAATGCTACATTACAGACCTTGCACATGATTCTCCACCAGAGGTTCAAATTAATAAATAAAAAATCTTAAAATCATTTCAGCATGAGATTTCATTCAGTGATGAAGGTTCCAATCAAACAAAAGATTGATTTTAGATAGATGGCACAAGTATAAAATTCATCCAATTATATCCTGTTTTTCAATTCATTCTTTTAATTAAACAGAACTGGATTGCCATTGGTTTAGAAATAATAAAGTAATTACAAACATAACTGCAGAAACTATTTAAATGTACACCAGTTTCTATTATAATTACATCTGACATAATTCTATAGATAATAATAATAATAATAATAATAATAATAATAATAATAATAATAATAATAATAATAATAATAATAATAATAATAATAATAAGTTGGAAGGGACCTTGGAGGTCATCTAGTCTAACCCCCTGCTCAGGCAGGAAACCCTATACCATTTCAGGCAAATGGCTGTCCAGTCTCTTCTTAAAAACCTCCAGTGTTGGAGCATTCACCACCTCTGGAGGCAGGTTGTTCCACTGGTTAATTGTTCTAACTGTCAGGAAGTTTCTCCTTAGTTCTAGGTTGCTTCTCTTCTTGACTAGTTTCCATCCATTGCTTCTTGTCCTGCTTTCAGGTGCTTTGGAGAATTGCTTGACTCCCTCCTCTTTGTGGCAGCCCCTGAGATATTGGAACACTGCTATCATGTCACCCCTCACTCTTCTCTTTGTTAAACTACACATACCCAATTCCAGCAACCGTTCCCTATATGTTTTAGCCTCCAGTCCCCCAATCATCTTTGTTGCTCTTCTCTGTATCCTTTCTAGAGTCTCAACATCTTTTTTACATCGTGGTGACCAAAACTGGATGCAGTATTCCAGGTGTGGCCTTACCAAAGCATTGTAAAGTGGTATTAGTACTTCACTTGATCTTGATTCTATCCCTCTGTTAATGCAGCCTAGCACTGTGTTGGCTTTTTTGGCAGCTGCAGCACACTGCTGGCTCATATTGAAGTGATTGTCCACTAGGACTCCAAGATCTCTCTCATAGTTACTACTATCGAGCAAGGTACCACCTATACTATACCTGTGCATTTGATTTTTCTTGCCTAAATGTAGAACCTTACTTTTTCACCATTGAATTTCATTTTGTTAGATAGCGCCCAGTTATTATTTAGAACATTTATCAATGCTACATTGATAAATCATGTTATATTGAAAGGAATCTGGCTTTTTGTAAAATGTAAAAAATGCAAAATAATAATTTGCTAATTTTCAATAACCCTTTTAGTTGTTAAGGTATCAAAGGCTTTGGCAGGAAAGATTGGCATAGTTATTCATTAGAAAACTGGTTTTTGCAATTTTCTGCAAATTTTTCACTGTATCCTACTAGTTCACAATAGGTGACAATATATTTGAAAGTATATTGAAACATTTTCTAAAATACAGCTACAGTATGGATTTTCCACAAAAATGATATGCAATAGATTTGATTTACACTTCAAAGAAAGTTGAGCCAACATTAATCCCAAAGGTCCTATTTTATTTTGCTTTAGGGTGTCGTGTTTCTAGCAAACCTATGTATGAATCCTGACTATAAATTACTATAGCTTTGGGGAAAGGTTACACCTTCATCACTTGAGAATAGACGATGAAAATTTTAATGAGAATATTCCCCAATAACACAAAATTTCTATTCACAAAGTTAAACATTGTCAAACTATTAAACCGTCTTTGACTTTGAAGTTAGGCATACCATGTCTTAATGCAGTTTCATAACCATTTTATTATACGTGGATACAGATGTCACTATAATTTTACAAATAATGTATCCTGTCAAAATATTATATTACCATATTTATGCACTCAGTATGTTTCTCTTTTTAACAGCTTCCACATAGGCATACTTTGTTATAGTGAAAGAAGCTATGAATTGGTGGTATATTTAGATAGTGTTTTCAGTACCCCTTACTTCCAAAGATCCTTATTTTAATGAGGACTAATAAGGCAGCACAGTGGTAATAAATGGCAGATGCTATTGATTGGTCCTGCACTCTTAGTAATGTGCCACTCATCAACTGCAATGCACACCTCTCAGTAATGAGCTGCTTTTCAGAATCCAGACTTTTTTTTAGTTCTCTTAAGCATCTGCCATCCATGAAAAAATATCCTTCTTTTCCCATGGGTAAACCTGGGACATCATGTCCATGCTAAATCAATCACAAGGAAACATTGTAGGAGATCACAGAAAATGGTCACAAGATGAAAGAACTCTCTCAGTAAAGTCCATGGTATCACAAGGAAGAGATCCCATCACACCATAAATTATTCTAACTCTCTTTTCATTCACTTCAGAAGCACCAGTAAGAAATTACATTTGCCAAAGTTACCCAAAAAATCCAAATAAAAGCAAAAAAATATTTTTTAAAAAATTAAAACAATAATCTTGAAGTTTCAAAAATAAGAAGACAGAATGCAATACAAGTTCATCCATCCTATAGTAATTGTTTGGTGATATTATTAATTTTCTCTCACTGTAAGGCATCTTAAAACAGTTGATCACTCTCTATAGCTGTCATGTAGTTAAAGGAAAAAAAGTGACTGCACGTTCAGAAGACCCAAATATATTATTTTTTACCAGATTCACTGTTATTCCAGTTCTTGCTTCTTTGTCTATCTACAAGGACAACTCTCAAGGATATACTTGGCCACTAACTACTCTTTTATCCCCATACATATACCATATTCCCTTTTATACAATGGTGGCACATCTTCTATGAAAATTGTCTTCCTGAAGCACAGATGGTGCTCCTGTTAGTGAATAATGGGGCTATCTGAAATATTATCAAAAATATCTGTAATACGGTTTAGGGGAAGCTTTATATTACTGGAATATCTTCTGTTGGAGACAATCTAGATTTCCCCACTGCAGCTCTAACTTCTGTTATAGTAGCTGCTTATAGTTCTTCACAGGTAACTCATAAATCTATGTGCTTATAGCCAATCTAATTGACACATGTGATAAAGAATACTGTTATCTTCAATAGGCATAACTGTATTTGTAAAAATGTTATCTTTCACTGGATTTATGTACCGTAGTTTTTGTGTTCTGACTCTTTTTTCTCTGAAGGTCTTCCAAAATATGCTGTCTTGTAACTCCTCATATCTGTAGATTCCACTGGCATGGATTTTAGTCATCTCAATAGTGATGCATAGCCTCAGTGATACATCAGTACATTTCTGACCAAGTGTTTAGTTTCATTTCCATTTCTACTGTGGTCAATAACCTCTCTTCATTCAGATTTCATTTTTGGTTTCAACCCAATGTATAATTTTATTTTTTTGTTACAGTTTTAAATAGTTGGGACTTAAGACACCTCAAGGACATTACTAATCCCTTCTAAATCTCCCCTTATATTGAGTCATCAGGGAAGGCCTACTTCAAATCTTTTATGGTTCTGAGCCTCCGAATGTAACACAGCAGGCTTTGACAATTGAAACCTCATTGGAATTTGCTGCTTAAAATTCCAGAGGCACTTCTAGATAAACAATCCCTATAGTCACTAAATCGCTGACCTGTTGATGTTGTTTTACTAAAAGCTGTAAGTAGAATGGCAATTGACTTTTCACAATACTCTAGGAACATTGTGTATTGTCAGACTGAAAACATTCTACTCTAGGTGCATTCATATCCCTGGTGTTCCACTTGATATCTAATTTTACCATGATTTCATAAGTTGAGACTTCTTTTAGTTCTAAAAAAATGAATTAGGAAAGCAGAAAGAATGGAAATGGAAAATCATTCAAAAGCTCAACATTTCTAGCATTTTCCTTTTGTATCTTCAAAATATTGAAGAATCCCAAAGAGTTATTGTTTTATCAATCACACAAATATAAATTACTTCTTAAGTAATCCATTTGACATCCAACTCATTTGTCAAAAATGCAATTTCACAATAAATGTAATATCCTCATTTGCTTCTGAAGTTAATTAATCTTTGATAGTTGATTTTAACTAATGGTTACTGGTAATTACTCAGACAATCTCAGTTAGGTTGTGAGGTAATCAAAAGATGGGAGATAGAGGTCAAACAAATTAGCAGGACAACACTCCAACTGGTCATCCTAGTTATTTGATAGGTTTTTTTGTCTGACTATTATAGTAATAAGTTATGACAGGCTTACAAGAACAAAACTATCATGACTAATTAATTAATATATTCTTTTTACAATACGGTTTGCATTTGTAGGCTATGTATTACAAAGTTCATGCACAACATAAGTCATCTGCAAGAGAGGTTACACACTGATAACATGTAATAGAATGTGTCTGGTTTGCTAGGGCTAGCTCATAGTCTTCTTTACTGCTCTGTGTCATGTATGTAATGAATCCCACACAGTGATTGGCATTTTGTTTCCTGAGTCCAACAACAAGTGAATGAACTGAAGAGAAGATAAACTCTTGATGAATAGATGGATGGATGGATGGACAGACAAAGTTGTTTAAATGTTTCTGACAAAGGACAGCCCATCACTTTTCAAGGCAGACTATTCCAACATTAAACAGATTCTACCATTAGGAAATTCTTCTTGTCCAATTGAAACCTTTCTCATTTTAAGAAATAACCCTTGTCTAACAGAATAACAAAGTTGGAAGGGACCTTGGAGGTCTTCTAGTCCAATACCTTGCTCAAGCAGGAAACCCTATACCAGGGGTCTTCAAACTCGGCCCTTTTATGACTCATGGACTTCAACTCCCAGAATTCCTCAGCCAGCATGCCTGGCTGAGAAATTCTGGAAGTTGAAGTCCATGAGTCATAAAAGGGCCGAGTTTGAAGACCTCTGCCCTATACCATTTCAGATAAATAGTTGTCCAGTCTCTTCTTAAAAAATCTTCAGCGTTGAAGTACCCACAACTTCTGGAGGCAAGTCGTTCCACTAATAAATTGTTCTAAATTGTTCAGGAAATTTCTCTTTAGTTCTAGGTTGCTTCTTTTCTTGATTAGAACAGAATAGAACTAATTAGTTTCCATCCATTGCTTCTTGTCCTGCTTCATGTGCTTTTTCGAGAATAGGTTGAATCCTTCTTCTTTGTGGCAGCCCCTCAGATATCATGTCACCCCTAGTTCTTCTTTTCATTAAACACCTTTGGTGCTTTGGAAAATAGTTTGACCCCCTTGTCTTTGTAGAAGTCCCTCAGTGCTATCATGTGCCCCCTGGTTTTTCTTGTCGTTAGACTAGACATACCCAATTCCTGCAACTGTTCTTCATAAGTTTTAGCCTCTAGTCCCCTAGTCATCTTTGTTGCTCTTCTCTGCACTCTTTCTAGAGTCTCAACATCTTTTTATGTTGTGGCAAACCAAAACTGAATGCAATATTCCAAGTATTCTCTTACCAAGGCATTATAAAGTGGTATTAACACTTTACGTGATCTTTTATCTTTATCTTTTATTTTATTCTTATCCTTTATCTGTGGACAAATCTATTTCATCTCTATATGACAGCCCTTCAGATACCTGAAGATAACAATCATGTCTCTGTATAGTTCTAAGAAGAGAATACTTGTAGCTGAGTGTTAAACTGTGACTCCATAATGCTCTCTGAGCTTGGTTGTTTTCTTGCAGACCTTTCATTACCTAACTAGGTAGCATCTTCAGTGGCAAAAGGGAATGGGGTCTGCTCTCTGTTTATTTACAAGGGCTTACCCTGTCAGAGTATGCGGGAGTGTTGTTTTCTTCTGGGTAACTCCTTGATTTAGATGTTGTTTTCTGTTTCCTAGTTTGTTTGAGTTCAATTAAATATTCTACATCTCAGCTCTAAACTATAAACAAATACATATATCATAAACACAGAATAATCCCAGTATCCTTGTATTTTATTTATTTTATTTTAATTCCATTTATATCCCGCCCTTCTCCGAAGACTCAGGGCGGCTTACAAGCTTAGCAGTAGCCTTCATTCTATGTATATGCCTGCTTATTAGGGCTTTCACACACCCCGTAAGCGGCATTATTACAAAGTCAGCTTAATTGCCCCCAACAATCTGGGTCCTCATTTTACCTACCTCGGAAGGTATAAACAAAATAATAGAGTTAAACATAACAGTGAGATAGTTTCTCCTTTAAAAAATAAAGATAAAAAGATTAATCACTGAACTTCTTTATTTTTTTAAAAAATGTGTAGATGCTAAAAAATAGGATTAGTTATAGAATAAAAAGTTTAATCTCATATTAAATAATAGCACATTTTTCAAGTTGAGATATCAGTAAATCCAAATGGAGTCACCCAGCAAAATAATATATCCCATTTCAACCTTGGTCGATTAGACCCACTTTGTATTCCTTTTTTTACAGAACAATCTCTCTCTATAACACATTTAAATTGTTGCAAATTTCTGCAATATTTTAAACAGCCTCTTTTGTAATCAAGAAAAAAAGAATAGTGAATCAAACGAAAAGGAATTGTTCCAATTGTTCTCTAGAATTGACTATTCTCTTACAGAGTCTCTTTCATGTTGTTCACAAGTGGAATTTGTTGCATATTTTTGTTCTGCAGACAGCCTGTTCCCAAGAAGACACAACATAGTTGACATAATTGATTCAAAGTTCTGATTTAGTTCCTCAAAGAGATCTTTAAGTGCCATTATAAGTTACTTATCTTATTTTGTCTCCAATATCAAAAACAATTTTCCTTTCCCTCAAACATGAATTTATTCTTTTAAAATAATTTCAAAATCTTAATATTCAAAATCTAATATTCCAACATTTTCTGACCTCTTAATTTAAAATTTTCTGTAGCCAAAAACTTGCCTTGATTTTTGCTCTTTGTTTTAAATTCTGAAAAATGTAGAAATAGATTTTAATTTTCTTATACGAAGGCATTCACCCAGTCTTTGCAATTTTGTCACTTTGTAGGTGTCTAACTTCTTTGCAGCAGTTAATAGGCAATTTCTGAAGATGATTAGCAAGGAAAGTGTAGAAACTTAATGTTCTTTGAAAAGGCTCGTTTGTGTCTAGAGCAATTATGGCAAATTTCCTCATCTCCCGATTTCTCCCTTCTCTGGAAACTGCTGTCATGCAGTCTCTTTGTGAGGAGCAACTGTAAATAGAAACAGCTTGGGTGATCTTGCATCCTCTCTTAAGTAGATTGGTGCTTATTAATGCCTGCAAATTTTGTCTCTCTTTTTTCACAGAACCATCTTCAATATGTCATTCTCCCAAAAGCCTTCTGCAATGCGTTTTCTGGTCCTCCAACTTTGTGTCATCCAGAAAATTGATAATCTTATCTTCCAACCCCTCATCCAAACAGTTTCTAAATACATTGGGCAGCACAAGGCTTAAAATGGATCCCTAAAGTTTATCACTTGACACTTTTCTTCAGCTTGATGCGGAACCATCCAGAAGTTCAACTAGCTCTCTACCCATCTAATGCTAGCATCTTGCCCTTTTCTTAATGATTTCATTTCATTTGACAGAATCTTTAAAAATGCTGCCCTATATTGTTTGCATTCTTCTAAGTATCTGGTAAAAATATTCATTTCTGCTTCTACATATATGATTTTTAAATATTAAATTAAAATCAGGGCACTGCCTGCTAGAAGCATCTGCTCAAAAAAAGGGGGGGGGGTTCAGCTTCAACTGCACAGTACTCCATCTTGACTTTGATTCTTCTTACCATGGTGCACCTGCTGCCTGCAGTCCCACCAAGGCCAAATACCTCATTCCTAAGGTTCATTCCTCAGAACAGAACATTTTGGAGAGGTTGGCTTCGAGACTGCCTAGGCTGCAGCAGCATAAACAGTCTTCAAGAATACCTCATCCGTTGCATTTCTCTGAGAAAGGATCCCTCATAAAGTTCCTTTGTCAGACTGCAATTAATTCATTACGGAAAATTGGATTTTTACATATAGACAGGCCCAAACTTGGTTTCTGGCATTCTTCCTTCTGTTCTTACATCTCATAACAAGTAGGAGTTTGTAAAATATCTATGCTGTACTCAGGGTCATAGCTACAAATGGTCAGAGGACAGAATTGTAATCCCCACTTCTTCAGAGGCCAAGTGGTTAAAAGAATATTTGATTTTGATTTATTTTACACAATTTGTATTCATCCTTGTTTTCCTTTTGCTCTTTTTCTCTTAAGTAAGAAATACATTGTCTTTGTTTGCCTCGGTTTCAGAGTGGATTATTTGTCTTTAAAAAATAACATATAACCAAATAATGCTGCATTAATCCATTTTTAAAGCACTCCAATGAACCTTTAAGTTAAATTTAGACAAGCATTAGTGAGCCTGAAACAGACTGTACTTACATGGCTGGGGCCCATAAATAATGACTTTCGTGGTTCATTGGTCAAATTAAGCTGATAGAAAATGACTAAATTGAAAATCTGTGGGTTGAACTCTTGATGAGTTTTGGCAGAATGCTAAGCAGGCAATTGTAGACTTATTAACAGAAAAGGGGAAGGACAGATTCTGAAAAAAATCAAAGCACGAGGAAGTGACAGATTAAGAAGTAGTGGGATAAGATCACTTGTATTAAAAAATGAAAATATTATTACATTACATCATTTGATTTTAATATAGACAACTCAATATTCTACCATCAGCTTTCTAATATTTGGCCTCTACCTATTTTTTTTCTAGGAATCCCATTGTATTATGAACATTCCCTTGAAGAATAACAAACTGTTGGGAAAAACCTTAAGCAATTTCTGGTGGCTGAATTTCTGGGGAGGGTGAAACAAAGACCTTGAGATCAGACGGGACCATTCTCAAAACACAAGGAAGATTTTGTTTTCCAGGCAGACAAACAAGTGTCAAGAAGATTGTTACTGTATAAGTGCAGGAGGAAAAAAAGAGAGAAGATTTAAACCCTGGGGCTGCTCTCAGGCTTCTTTTATCTGCAATGAAAACACGTCCTTGACTTTTCCCTGCTAGCTCCAGAGTAGGAATTTGAGTTTTCTGAAAAACATTTATTTCTGAGCTTCCATAAGCTCAAACCATAAGCCTGCTTTGACACTAACCTATTTTTTTGCTGATCAAGCCTTCTTAGACAGCAGTCACAAAAATTAAAATTTCCTTATCTTGTTTTATTATAATGTGCCCATGCAGAAAGTCTGAAATGAGAAACTCCACCTCTCTTTGTATGATTCCTTGGTCTAAAATACCCCAACATTTCAAGTCACTCCTACCATGAGAAGACAGCTATACCATGTGTACAGAATTTGATTTGTCCCTCCTTGTAAGTACTGATGACAAATTTCCTTTCTGTTTTGTGTACATTTGAATTCTTGATCTAGAACAGACATGTCAAACTCACGATATCACATGACGTTGCACAACCTAGCGAGACGGTTTTGGCATTGCCAGCAATGGGGTGGGCGCGGCTTCCGTATGATGCATCCAACCCGGGGGCCAGCAGTTTGACACCCCTGATCTAGAATAAGGGCAAAATTAGAGATTGTTGCATATACCCTAACCAATATAGATAGGTATAGTAGTCTTTTTCACGTGTGTGTGTGTGTGTGTGTGTGTGTGTGTGTGTGTGTGTGAGAGAGAGAGAGAGAGAGAGAGAGAGAGAGAGAGATAGATTATGTTTTGTTCTACTGGTTGGATATTTTGTAAGCAATAGTCCTAATACATCAGACAGATTTGTAGCATCGAGTTAAACATTATGATGTGAGCTCTAGAATAAACTAAAGAAACCCCCAGAAATTATCTACAAATGATAAACCATGGTAATTTTAATAAAATTCCAATGACTTAAGCACCCACTTAAGTCAAATGAGAAATAATGAATATTAATAGGGTTAATGTATAATAATATAATCAGGTAATGAATTCAAATGAATGGGCGCATATGTCCTAAGGGTCCAATAACAATTTTTCACTTGGACAGCATCATATGAGATTTAAAAGATATCGTGTTGCTTGAGACTAGGGTCACCTTCAAACCTCTAGCTCCTGGATGCCGTTTAATCCCAAGACACAGCAAGTTTTTTTCCCCTCTGTTGTATGCTTGTTTTTGCCTTCCAATGAATTCAGACTTTGTTTTCAAATTGTCCATATGTTTTACTTAAAGAAAACTTGGACATAATTCTTTCTGAAAATATATAACTTCCTTTTCTTTTATGAACATTTTTATTAGCTTTATTTAGTTTATATGATGCTTCAATTATGTGTGAGTCTAAATAGCTCACACTCCTAGTTATAGTAAACAAGATAAAAAAATAAAAACATTAAAAAATTTTGATAACACGCAAAGTAGGAGATGTTTCAAGGACTTCTGTAATATACACATTTTAATCTGTTTCCTGGACTCTAACAGATGTGGAACTGATTTGATCTTGGGGGAAGGCAAAGAATGTAGCAGTGACAGAAAATCTGCATATAGACAACACTTTATATTCCCTTACGGCACGGGTGTCAAACTCGCCACGCCACGTGATGAGTCACGACGTATTGTGACTTTTTTTCCAATGCCAGAGCTGGGATGGGCACAGCCTCCATATGATTCAACTGGCCCGTGGGCCGGCAGTTTGACACCCCTGCCTTATGGTAACATCCTTTAAGAATAAGAACAGAAAAAGGTAGATAGCACTTTTTGGAGAGAGAGGTACCGTTAATAATTGGCAGTCTATGTAGATATACAAGTCCTTGGGATTTACTTGTTATTGATTAATTTGCTGAAAATTGGGGCAGCAAGGTATAAAATAGTTAGGCCTTTTCCAGTTAAGCTGTAATAGGCTGCCTAAAATGGGCCATCACAATATTAAAATCCCATTCTGAAGATCCTAGCCATATTAGTTTGTTTTGAATATCTTCATTTTATTTCTCCTCAGAACAGCTTGATTTTTCATAAAATCAAATTTTGCCTCCATTTGATTACATTAACACTAAGAGGCACAAATGTCTTCTAAATATTAGTCACTAAGGTATTTAATTAATAATGGTTACAGGATTGCAGAAATAATTTAATATACTAATCATTTCCAAATTAGCTTCAACCATTTTAAAAAGATAATCTGAAAACGTGATATAAAGGCTTTCAAGTTTATAATATACTCTGTGATTAGAATTCATCCTATCCCTGTTAAAATTGCTATTTTACAAGTCTGCATATTTAACTCTTTCCCCAAGTGGAATAGGGATACTAGAAACTGAAAATAGGGTTTAATAAAACCTTTCCCCGATAAACAAATTCTAACATTATGAAAGCTTGAACTGTTATTAGTACTAAGGACATTTTACTCTTCCTACAGTCTTTATTCCAAATAGGGTATTATTTTTAGTCTCTCTAGTATTAAACTCTTATACATATAAAATATTAAACAATATTATTGATAATTGATATATATGAAATAACAATTTCTGTTTGAATAGCTTGCTCAGTTAATTTAAGATGCAGGTACCGTATTTTCCGGTGTATAAGATGACTGGGCGTATAAGACGACCCCCTACATTTCCTGTTAAATTATAGGGTTTGGGCTATACTCGCCATATAGGACTACCCCTCTTCCAACGCACACCAAATAAAAATTAAAAAACATCAGATTTGATTTTAATATGGTAATTTTAATTCAAATGCTTATGACATGCAGGTGCTTAGTAGGAAAACTGTCACTTATAAACATAAGGCTGTTTGTCATCAAACATGTAAACATAAAACAGTGCAAGTGGATTAAACAACAACAACAACAACAACAACAACAACAACAACAACAATAATAATAATAATAATAATAATAATAATAATAATAATAATAATAATAATAATAATAAGTTGGAGGGGACCTTGGAGGTCATCTAGTCCAACCCCCTGCTCAGGCAGGAAACCCTATACCATTTCAGACAAATGGCTGTCCAGTCTCTTCTTAAAAACTTCCAGTGTTGGAGCATTCACCACTTCTGGAGGCAGGTTGTTCCACTGGTTAATTGTTCTAACTGTCAGGAAGTTTCTCCTTAGTTCTAGGTTGCTTCTCTCCTTGACTAGTTTCCATCCATTGCTTCTTGTCCTGCTTTCAGGTGCTTTAGAGAATAGCTTGGCTCCCTCTGCTTTGTGGCAGCCCCTGAGATATTGGATCACTGCTATCATGTCACCCCTCACCCTTCTCTTCGTTAAGCTACACATACCCAATTCCAGCAACCGTTCCCTATTTTCCTAATTCACTTTTTCACTTTTCCTAATTCACTCTAAAGCTTTCCCTGCGCAGAGCCTTAAGTAACACCAGCTGCCTGCAATTAGTGCAGGTTCGCATCCCACCAGGCTCAAGGTTGACTCAGCTTTCCATCCTTCCAAGGTAGGTAAAATGAGGACCCAGATTGTTGGGGGCAATAAGCTGACTTTGTAATAATGCTGCTTGGGGGGGGTGAAAGCCCTAATAAACAGGCATATACACAGAATGAAGGCTATTGCTAAGCACATTGATTTGTGCTTTAAATTGTAAGCCACCCTGAGTCTTCGGAGAAGGGCAGGATATAAATGGGATTTTTTAAAAAAAAGACCAAATGGGAGATCCGCTCCAGGTTTTCCAGCCAGCCCACCCAGTTCCTGAGTCAAATGTGTCCTTAGAGCTAAGCCGCTGCTCTGGCTGCTGCCTTACCCACCTGCCTTTCAAGTTGGGATATACTACAGCTGCTCTTCAACTTTAGAAGGAAAGACGCCCAGACCCCAGCCTGTAAAAAATCACAGACTGCAGCTTCTTCTCCAATTGGTCCTGCTTTCCCTGCGCAAACTAAATGGGAGATCTGCTTCAGGTTTTCCAGCCAGCCCTGTCCCTAAATTTTCAGCACCCGGCATATAAGACGACCCCTGACTTTTGAGAAGATTTTCATGGGTTAAAAAGTAGTCTTATATGCTGGAAACTACGGTAACAGGAAAAATAAGGAATTATTGTGGGAATTTAATAGTATTTGCCCCTGTACCATATTTATTTATAATAATTAAGAAACATATTATGCACCCAATAATAAAAAATATATACTGCCAGTTCTTTAGCTGGTGTTGGCCTTCTTACACATCAAGTCCTTCCTAGGAACCTACAGTGTAAGACACTGTAATGTATTGGCATAGTATATGTACAGATCTAAGCTTTGTGATTTTTTTTTTTTGACAGATGGAAATTTTATTAATGGACAACTTTTTTAAGTGACTTCTAAGATTTTTGCATATGGTACTCAGGAATTTTATGTCATAATATTTCAAATTGCAATTTTCGGATCTTGATTCTCTGTGACCTTCTCCAATTCATTTACTTCTATTTTACTGTCTCCTAGTATTGCCACATCAATTATCCACACTTTATTATGATTACTTATTACATTTATATATTGCCAGACTCTTTTTTTATATATAGAAAATTTTATTAAATGTACATTTAAAAACAAAAGTGGACATGATTCAACTTCCCTAGCTACAACACTACTATTAGTATTACCTTATGTTACAGAAAGAAATAACAAAAACTTAAAATACATTCTATGACAGGACAGAGTATATATTGCCAGACTCTTGATGACTATTTTGCATACATTTCTATCTTACCTTCTAGTAAAAGTAGTGCTTATATTAATAAAGATACACTGTCCAAGTTATAAGTAAGGTATTAAATCTCACCAAACCATATCCAATAAAAACTCCTCAACATGCTTCAATAAAAACAAAACAGCAAGTTAGATTTGGCAGCAAAACTTGTCTGTATAAAAATCTCTTTGCTGTCAGGAACATAAGAGAGATGGTTCCTCTTGGCAACAGCAACAGAGAGTTTCCTCTGATATGCTTTCCTACCTTACCCTGCCCTATTCTACCCCCCCACCCCCACCCCCCCATCCCATTCTATATAAAGTAATTTTATTTGATTAACTCATCTTAATTTTATTTGGAAGAATTTGGTTTTTCAGAATGCCTGGCTCTAAGCTGCAATGGACTTCAGAGATCAGGAACAGTACTTTTAACTGTGCCTAGAAGCAAACTATTGCAATGACACATCATGTTCTGTATAACTGGATCAACAGTCAAACCCCATGATTCTGCACCAGGTGCAGTATTGCAAAGCTTTTCAAAGGTGGAAATAGGCCAAATGAATTCAGATGGAGAGTTAAGATTGCACCTTTGTCAATCTTTTCTTCCGATGGAAATTTAAATGCATTGCAGCCACTCAATCCCTGGATGAGGATCTTAGTGAAGACAAAGAGTAAGGTCCATCTTTCTCCATGGATGCCCAACCTAGCTGTACATTGTGGAAATGGGATAAATGGATGAATGGGAAATGTTTAAATATGAAGGATAGATGGAAGTAATATACATGATAAATAATATCCAAATCTATTTTTGAATCCCACATCCATTGCTAGCATATGGCGACTGATATATTAACCCCAAGGAAATGTGTTTCTTGGTGGACGAGGAAGTCTTTTACTCCCAGGCCTAAACCATTAAACTCATTTAAAAGTAACATATTATGGTATAATATAAAATCTGAAACTCCTGTGATTGTAATAAATCACTTGCCTATCTTGTAAAATAAATGTATTTTACTCTAATATATTTGTGCTCTCAAAAACTTTTGACTTTGTTGCCTTTACTTTTTATTTTTATGTAACTGGCAATGCATTGTTCTGACTCCAAAACAAATTTCTCATGATAATATAGAATATATTAGGCTGCATTTGTTTTACTAATGAGTGACATAACGTGTTGTATAATATTGTGTTTAGATTCTACTATTAACTCCAAGCATAAACTTTCTTTGACTATTATATTAGTTGCATCAAGTGTTAAACCAAATGGCAAATATATACACTGTTGTGTGTTTTCAATTTTAGAGGGATGATAATAGGAGATTAAATAAAAGTATTTTCTGGGACCATGATATTATACTTTAAATGCACATAAAACCTGAAAATTCAGAAACAGTCTGGTAGGGTAATGCCAAAAAAACTGTTATCAAGGTTATTAGGTTTTAGAGACAGCATGTCAACTGAATTCAATTACTTTTTTCCAAAATTTTATAACAGTATCCAAATTTCATTGTTGAACAATGCTTTCAACCTTTAATAGTCATGGTGTTCTTAGAGTCACACATTTTTATTTGTAGCTAATTCCCTTCCTGATGTTAATTTCTATTCACATGATCATGAATGATAAGTATATTCATTAATACATGTATAATACATTAAATTAAGTATAGCATTATGCATGGTGTGGCAAAAATCCCCTGCCTCTCTGACATGTATTAAAAACCAGAATTAATGAAATTGTATGGAATGAGAATTTGAAATATTAAAGAAAGCATTTGAGTTGAATGCCTTCAAACAACGATTAGACAAATTTATGGGACTATGATTGCTAAAAATAATTATGTTACTATAGAATGTTTGGGTGCACAGCATTATAACACTGGCAAATGCTTGTCAGGAGTTGAAAAAATGACAATAGAAGGATGCTGCTAGAGAGAGATATTAGTGGGCTTCTGTAAGCCTCTGGTTGTCTGCTTTTAGATAATGAATATTAGATCAAATTGACCTTAATCAAACCGAGATTCATGACAAAAGTCCTTGGCAAAGGAATTTCCAAAGTTCCTAGGCTTTCACACAATCAAACAGCCTTCGCTTTTCATCATTCTCACTCTCCCCCTCCCATTTTTATCATCTAACACATTAATTACTATTCTCATCAAGAAAAGAATATAGTTTCTTTTCATATTTGAAGTATTGGTGGAATGCTACATGTACTATTTAGATGGGGGGAAAAGAGTTGCTCAAGAATTATACTGCCTTTGATTTTGTCTTGGGTATAAATTTGCAAAAATCAGACACTGAACCTATTAAAAATTATCCCCAAATGAATGGTTATATTCAATCCAATTCTTAATGTTCTCACAAACTCTCCTTCCAAAAAGAAGGAGATGTGTAGATTCATAGGAGATAAAAAAAGTAGGCAAGTGATGCGTTGTCAGTTTTATAGGCTTTATTGTGGTAATGAATCTTAAAAGAAAATGCAAATAGATCTTCTAACAAGAAAACTGAATGTATGGAAACACTAACTGATAACATGCATTTAAAATCTGATCCAGAAAGCCTAAAAAGGATATATAGATATTGTTCTGTAATTCACAAGTCAGAAATCAGTCTTTAAAAGCAGACAAGGACTAACAATGCATGAAACATTGTCCTCTATTGAATTTTTTTTTTAAGAAAGAGTGAAGATCTGGTAGCCCGAAGATTAGGAGTGATGGAAATATTTTGCATGCTCACCCATTTTGTTTGTCATAGGAAAGTGACAAGTAGAATGAGGAAAAAATAGTATCCCACTTCTCTAGATAAATGTAGCTGTCAGTGTTGCCGGCTTGCCCTATCATAGATTCCACAAAGAGAGAGTAATGATGGCATGTCCACAAATCCCAAGACTTATGTGCTTGCCTCTGACATAGAACAAAATAGAATACTTTATTTGACCAAGTGTGATTAGACACACAAAGAATTTGTCTCCAATGCACATACAAGCACATCAGGATACACGTACAAAAAGCTGGATTAGTGTTGTAATGTTGCCACATTCATTTTGCTATTTTTTCATTGCTGAAGTTTGTACCACACACCTATGTGTTGTATGTAAACTGAAAGCTCTGATCTCTGCTTTAGAGAGGCAGATATTTTACCTGGAAACTTAGCCAAACCTTTTAATATGCCTGTGTGTACAATGTGAATAAACACAAGAATATCTCTTTAGTGTATTCGCCTTTTGGTCTCTAAGACAGCTTCAGGTGTTTTGCATCAGTATAGGGAATAGGAAGTACAATGGAAGTTCAGTTCTTGCAACCTCTGGCAAATCACCCGTATTATGCCTAGAAGCCTCTTTCATTGAGAAAATGTGCTTTAAAACAGAACTGAGCCGGGAGTGAAGACATTTCATCGACTCCTCTGCTTGCTGCAAATAGCACATTTCATTGGAAATCATTTGTCGAGGGCAGAAAAATTCTCAACACACAGCTCTACTCAATACCTAACTGTACCTCCACTCCTAGGGAAATGTTTTTCACCTTCCAAAAATTATCAGTGCCATATTGTTTCTTGTGTTTCAGAATAACACTTTACCGAGGAGGCAATTAGCTACAAGCACAAAGCTTGTAGAAAGCTTCAGCAGTGCTTAGGACCGTAGCACTTTTCACAAGGTAAATCGGTTTACAGTGGCTGGGAAACATTCCTTTGCTCTCTCTCTCTTCCCCCACATAATATTATCACCTGGAAATGTAAAATCTGGGATATTCTTCTGAACAAAGATACTTAATTGAAACCATAAATCACAGCTTCTTACCTGTGTACCAACTGTTTGCGGCTTACACAAGTGGCTGTCTCGTAGTCATGAGTGACACACACTTTGTGAGGGCTGCACTTTACCTTCAAACATGGGTCTTTAGTTGGGTCAAGGGCTATTAGAAACAAGATACAAAGAAGTTGTTTAGAAGATTACTCCTTTGTTCATTAGTCAAAATACTGAGTTAAGAATCAAAACCACTTCTCAGCTATTTTTGAAATGCTATAAAATGTTTAATCCATTTGACCTCACAACTCTGTGTGATGAATGATATTCAGCTATTGTCAACTGGTCAAGGTCATCCAATGAACTTTCAAACTAATTAATTAGGATTTCAAGCTAGCCCTCTGCTTTATATTATGCCTTCAAGTCAGATTTTACTCCTAGCAACCTCCCAGGCAAGTCCCTGTGAGGTTTTTTTTGGCAAAAAGCTTCAGAAGAGATTTACCACTGCCTTCTTCCTATAGCTGAGAGAAAGTGGCTTGTCCAAACTCATCCAACTGGTTTCATGTTCATGGCTAGAAGGCTAGAATTTAATTCTCTTGGTTTCTAGCCTATTACCTTTAGCCACTACACCAAACTTGCTCTGAGTTGTGGACTCTAGTAACTGCAATATCCTAACTACTGTCCTCCAAATATTACTCTTGAGGAACAATCATGTGTAACTATTGCCAATGCATATGAAAGAACTAAGATTCAGTGGTTATCTAGGTTGCAACTGACATGGACAAAGATGTATTAATTCTGCTGGATAGATAGACAATGAAATATGTTACATTTTTTAAAAAATAAAAAAATAGATTTGGCCTCTAATTTTATCACCATCCTTAGCCAAAATTGCAGGGAACATTTTATCAGTCTCATTGATCAATTTTCTAGGCTTTTGCATTCTAGAATTGCTTTCAAATAATTTTAATTAAGAAGAATGCTACATGGAACCTCTCAAGCCTGTCATAGAATACTAGCCCACATAATTTTTTTCTATATCTGTTGAAATAACAATTACATGATAAGGTATTAATTACTATTGTGCAACAGAATATACAGCAATTCCTGCGCCCTGTGTGATGTTTAGCAATTTTATGTTATTAAAATATATGATTTTCCTCTATTGATCCAACGTAACTCTTAAATGAACAAAAACATAGCATTCCACTTTCATTTAGTGCTAGAACAACACACAAATCCTAGTAAGGAGTGGACATACTATCCTTATTGAAAATACAATTAAAATTACCTTCATTTTGCAAATAATCTTTGAAACTTTTATATACATATGCTCATGAATGATACTGCATTAATTGATAAAATAGAAATAATTACTTTTGTATTACAGTACTATTTTTACGGTAAACTGTAGTAGTACATTGTTATAGGGTTTGTGAAATTAATAGTATTGCATTGTACTGGAACTTTGGCCTACTGTTTTAATTCTAGGGAAAGAAAAATAGCCACTGATTTGAATTTTCCCCCAATACGTGGTAATTAAAATATTGTCACATCTGAGACGTACCATTTGGGGCTCCCAGCAACCTACTGATGTTTTGCTAATATTGTAATAGCAGGTTTAATGCAAAATGGTTCATTTAGTTTATGCTACACCTTTGGGGTATAGAGTACAAACACAAACAAGATCCGAAGTATGTCAGCTGAAATGAAAGGATACACCTTCTTGAAATGTGTATTTATTTTTTAAATGGGTTAACGTCAAAGAATGACAATAGCACTTATATACCACTTCACAGTGCTTTACAGCCCTCTCTAAGTGGTTTATAAAGTCAGCATATTGTGCCCAACAACCTTGAGCTGGAGAGACTCACACTGCTGGCAGTCAGCAGAATTAGCCTGCAATATGGCAGTCTAACCTCCCATTTCAGAGAACACAACCTTGCTACAGATTTCAGTAAAGAAACATTGCCTACTTTGGGGATCTTACATTAAGACTTAACTTTCTGGAGAAGACTCTAACCCTGGGAAAGATGGGAAGGAATAGACTAGACTAGACTAGACTAGACTAGACTAGACTAGACTAGACTAGACTAGACTAGACTAGAATAGAATAGAATAGAGCTGGGAGGGACATTGGAGGTCTTCTGGACTCAGTTACAATGGTAATGGGGCATCGTTGGAATAGCTGAAGGACTAAGGGTCAAATTATGATGGAGAAAAGCTATCTATGTGGTTGCTAAGAGTTAACAATGACTTGATGGCACATAATCAATCAATTAATCAATCATTTACTAACCATCTAATACAGACATGTCAAACACAAGGCCCGGGGCCCAGATCCGGCCTGCGAAGTGGTTTCATGCGGCCCGCGAAGCCATCCTGGAAACAGTGAGGGAACGGCCCCCACTGCCTTGGCCCTGGCCCTGGCCCAGAGACCCTCCTTCTGCCAGAGACCCTCAGATCTGTCCCACTCCTGCCCAGGCCCACATAGGCACCCTTGATGTGAATGATGTAGAGCTGGCCATGCCCACCTAGTAGGCCATATGCACTCTAGCCACGCCCACCCAGTAGGCCATGCCCACCCAGACCATACCCACCCAGCTCCCTGAGGGCAACCGCAATGCTGATGCGGCCCTCAGTGAAATTGAGTTTGATACCCCTGATCTAATATTTCATAACACAAAGTACCTTACATATTCAGGTAATCTTTAACTTACAACCATTCATTCAGCAATCATTCAAAGTTACCAAAAAGGAGACTTATGGCCACTCCTTGCACACAAGAACATTGCAGAATCCCCCAGTGTCACATGATCAAATTCAGACATTTTACAATCAGCACATATTTATTTATTTATATATATCAAACTTATTAGCTGCCCATCTCCCTCTCAGAGTGTTTACAATGATTAAGGCATCGCAGAGTCATATGCTTACCATTTGTGACCTGCCCAGGCAGCTTTCAACAAGAAAAGTCAGTCTGTGTATGGGGGGAAAGCCAAGTTTGCTTAATGAATGTGTGATTCTCTTAACAACTGCAGCAATTTGCTAAATAATTGTGGCAATAAAGGTAGTAAAACCGGACATGACTCACTTAACTATATTGCTTAGTAGTTGACATTCTTATCCAGATTGTGGTCCTTAAGTCGAGGACTGTCTGTATAGAATAGAGATTTGAGTATAGTTCAACTCTGCTGTTTAGACATTGAAACTGAACTTTTCGTAAGATTTCCTTCCTTTCATTCAGGAAGGAAAAATTTAGAGCAGACTGTGGCAGGTATGTAGCACCTCTCTGCAAATCTACAAACCAAACACCACTTTCCCAGAATCTGGTTGCATCTGCAAAGGGCAGTGACAGAATCCCAGGAAAAGATGCAATTGCTTTAAGAAGTTACATTTTGCTGCCATGAATGTCTGTGCGTACACCAAAGCAACTTGTGTTCTTTTAATGCAAATGTTGCACAGATCAAGTGATATCAGGGATTATCTGGAAGACTTGGATATTCAGAGATTCCTTTCAGCTAAATATTCAATTTGTAGCCATTGGTGGAGCATGTACCAATGTCAGCCACAAGGTAGCACTATTTTCCTCATGACAAGTTAAATGGATTCCAGTAGGAGGAACTAATAAAAAGGATAACCTTGTGGCCATCTAAATCATAATGCAACAACTAATCCACATTGGGTAAATTAAACTGCACCATTTTATATACATCAAAATAATCTGGTCTTTCAAATCAGGTATTATATGTAGCTTAATAGCTGGATCGACATAGTAACAAGTCCTAAAATCTGCAATACACAAATTCTCAAATTATCATTTAGACTAAATTCCTGTTTACTAACATTGGAAGTCAACTCAGAGGCCTAATAAACAAGAATAAACAAGGGAACTTTAATTTATGTATTTAATCATAAATAATTTCTATACTAATTCCATACCCCTTAGCAGCAGCAAAAACACCATTTAGGGGGTAAGCTGCTCTCATTTGCAGTATAATACCACTGAAATGGCAAGATGAAATTTCTTAAAAATAAGCTAGCTCAACCTGCTGTATATCCAGATGTGTTACATTTTCTTGGTTCGGAATTCTGGGAGTTGTAGTCCCAACACATATGGAGGATAACAGATTGGGGAAATTAGAGTTAACATAATTGAACTACAGATTCATTTAATTCATTAGTCTATAATTGGGAATCACTATGAAGTTGTACGCATCGCCAAATCTGGCAGTTCTGTGTTTTAAAACACTTGCATTATTTAAGCAGAGTTGCATTCAACTCCACTTTTCAAATCATCTACAAGTTTTTAATGTATGCATTTTACATACACTATTATACATCATAAAACTTGGAGAGTTGTTAAAATTTATGCATTGCTGTATTCTGATCTGTATATTAGTGTAGCAAGTAATAATAAAAATGCATATGAAAGCCATTCAAATATTGTTAGATCTTATTAGTGTCCTCTACATTCTGAAATGAAGACACTTAACAATAACAAAACAAGAGGAAGGAAGGCCAGTGAACACTATTCCAGAAGACTTTTTCAGCTGGACTCTTCCCTCTATGCACGTTAGGTCTACTGACAAGAATTTGGCAGTGATTCACAGACACTGGGATAAATAGATTCCAGGATCATACTTGGGTTAAGGATGGCAGGGTCCTTAGTGCTCTCTGACCTTGGTTGTTATCTTGCAGACATTTCATTACCAAACTAGATAACATCATTAGTAGCTGAGCATGAAGGATCCACAGTTCAACTTTGAGCTACAAATATTCTCTTTTATCAGCAAGTTAAGGGTCTCAGGCACCCAAAACAGCACAGGAAGATAACAAATTTCACTCCATGCTAGGATGAAGCCAGTTCAGGCAGTTGATGGCCCTCCATCAGTAGGAAAATGCAGCCACTTCTTATACCCACTACAGTTTAATTCTGACACTTTTCCTCCTCTGCTCTTCCCATGACTTAAAGGAGTTTTTCTTGCAGTTTTGAGCCCTGAAGCTGGGCAGTTATTGGTTGTTGACATAAAAGCCTACCCTGACAAACTCTGGCTTTCACAATATAACTCCACAGGATCATTGGCTCAACTTCCCATGGGATATATGGAACACTATTGCCATTGCTGTTTTTATTTATGATTGCTGCTATTGCTTGTAAGAGGGACACGGTGGCTCAGTGGGTTAGGACGCTGAGCTTGTCGATCAGAAGGTCGGCAGTTTGGCGGGTCGAATCCCGAGTGCCGCATAACAGAGTGAGAGCCTGTTACTCGTCCCAGCTTCTGCCAACCTAGCAGTTCGAAAGCACGTAAAAATGCAAGTAGAAAAATAGGGACCACTACGGTGGGAAGGTAACAGCGTTCCGTGCGCCTTTGGCGTCTAGTCATGCCGGCCACATGACCACGGAGACGTCCTCGGACAAGCGCTGGCTCTTCGGCTTTGAAACGGAGATGAGCACCGTCCCCTAGAGTCGGAAACGGCTAGCACGCATGTGCGGGGGAACCTTTACCTTTTACCTTATTGCTTGTAAAATGTTTTGATTAGATTTATATAACTGACAATGGAATATAAATAATTGACTCTCCACTGATAGAAGTAAAGGAAAGGTCTTCAAAATTTAATATTGAAAGAGAAATTTAAAATTGAATTTGCTGCAGTGGAAATTTACTGAGTGGAGAAGCAACTATATAACGGCTGGGAAACTGGAAAGGAAGGATGTAAGAGAAACACATAGGCAAAATTGTTATCTGGGTCTCCAGAATGGGAAAAGGAGCTGTAAGAGAAGATAACTAGCAAAACAGGAGAGAACCTATTTTTCTAAGAAGTCATAGAAAAGGGTGGGGGAGAACTCAGGCAACTGAGCATGTGCAATTAGTTGATTAATATTAACTGACACACCTTGCATAAATTATCTCTTAATTTTAATGTACAGGTGATGTATGATTTAGTATGTACCAGGAAATATGTAGGAGGCAGTCCGAAAGAGTGTAACCTCATAGTACCTTGGCCAACGGGGAAAGAGGAGGGATGTGTAGCCGGGACAGGGCTGTATAAAGAAGGGAATATTTTGGGTTGAAACTTTGGAGAGAACCAAGCTTGGATAGCTTCTCTCCCCATTTATTGCACTAAACGAAACAAAAGGCCTTCACTGTGTCTTGGCTGGTTATTGGTCAGGCGAGCTTGCCTCTGGTCACGAAGGAAAGTAGCCAGAAGCACATAACACCACTATTTAGTGCCAGAGTATATTATTGGTAAATAGTTTCCATTCAGTTGTTTAACTAATAAATAACAAGACCATGTCTCCATAGATATTGGAGGCACTGAACATTTCTGTCAATTGCAGGCTGGTTGGTACATGTTCTATTTGATTCTCTTTTCTGATACAAAAGCACTATATCAAATAGGGTTTTCCCCAGCAAAACTACATTGTGCAAAGAACTAGCTGCATTTGGTGGTGCAAGGCCTCCCGAGCAACTCCATTTGCTGGGATGTCAAAATTTCTGCTACCAGGAAGTCATAAGGAGGTGAGTAGGAAATAGAGCCTTAACATTCACCCCCGTGTCTTTTCTCACCCTTCAGCTCAAATATACTGCTGCCATGTTAAGTATCAGAGTACTGTATATTATTGATAGATACCGTATATACTTGAGTATAAGCCGACTCGAGTATAAGCCGAGACCCCCAATTTCACCTCCAAAAACTGGAAAAAGTTATTGACTCGAGTATAAGCCGATCCGCCGTTCTGCAAGCCTCTGCCGCCAGCAGAGGCTCGATCCGCCATTTTGCAAGCCTGAATACACAGGAATACCCTGTGTGGCCACGGCTCTCGGGGAAGCCCTGGCTGTCCGCTTCCTTGCTCCACGCTGCCATTCGGGGCCCGCGCGTTCAACGGGCAAATCGCGGCGCCCAGCAGGCGAGGAAACATGCCCGCTCCAGTCGCCCCCCCTTCCCTCAGGAGACGCGAAGCAAGTGACCGCCCGGAGCTTACCGAGGACTTGCGCGCGGCCGAGGCTTCGGTGCTTCCAGGATTGCGCGCACCTCTCCCAAGCCGCCGCCGTCCGGAGACCTGCCGAAGTTTGGGGAGGCTTGGGGAGGTGCGTGCGCACCTCCCCAAACCTCCCCAAACGTCGGCAGGTCTCCGGACCTCCGCGCACTGCCTGCCTGCTTCTTTCCGCAGCGGAAAGAAGCAGGCAGGCAGGGCGCGGAGGAACAGAGACCTGCCGACGTTTGGGGAGGTTTGGGCGCCTCCCCAAACCTCCCCAAACGTCGGCAGGTCTCCGTTCCTCCTGCTGACGTTTGGGGAGGTTTGGGCGCCTCCCCAAACCTCCCCAAACATCGGCAGGTCTCCGTTCCTCCGCACAGACCTGCCGACGTTTGGGGAGGTTTGGGCGCCTCCCCAAACCTTCCCAAACGTTGGCAGGTCTGCGCGGAGGAACGGAGACCTGGGGAGGTTTGGGGAGGCGCCCAAACCTCCCCAAACGTCGGCAGGAGGAACGGAGACCTGCCGACGTTTGGGGAGGTTTGGGGAGGCGCCCAAACCTCCCCAAACGTCGGCAGGTCTGCGCGGAGGAACGGAGACCTGGGGAGGTTTGGGGAGGCACCCAAACCTCCCCAAACGTTGGCAGGAGGAACAGAGACCTGCCGACGTTTGGGGAGGTTTGGGGAGGCGCCCAAACCTCCCCAAACGTCGGCAGGTCTGCGCGGAGGAACGGAGACCTGGGGAGGTTTGGGGAGGTGCCCAAACCTCCCCAAACGTCGGCAGGAGGAACGGAGACCTGCCGATGTTTGGGGAGGTTTGGGGAGGCGCCCAAACCTCCCCAAACGTCGGCAGGTCTGCGCGGAGGAACGGAGACCTGGGGAAGTTTGGGGAGGCGCCCAAACCTCCCCAAACGTCGGCAGGAGGAACGGAGACCTGCCGACGTTTGGGGAGGTTTGGGGAGGCGCCCAAACCTCCCCAAACGTCGGCAGGAGGAACGGAGACCTGCCGACGTTTGGGGAGGTTTGGGGAGGCGCCCAAACCTCCCCAAACGTCGGCAGGTCTGCGCGGAGGAACGGAGACCTGCCGACGTTTGGGGAGGTTTGGGGAGGCGCCCAAACCTCCCCAAACGTCGGCAGGAGGAACGGAGACCTGCCGACGTTTGGGGAGGTTTGGGGAGGCGCCCAAACCTCCCCAAACGTTGGCAGGTCTCCGTTCCTCCGCGCCCTGCCTGCCTGCTTCTTTCCGCTGCGGAAAGAAGCAGGCAGGCAAGGCGCGGAGGTCCGGAGACCTGCCGACGTTTGGGGAGGTGCGCGCGCACCTCCCCAAACCTCCCCAAACTTCGGCAGGTCTCCGGATGGCGGTGGCTTGGGAGAGGTGCGCGCGATCCCGGAAGCACCAAAGCCTCAGCCGCGCACAAGTCCTCGGTAAGTTTTTTTGTTGACTGGATTATAAGCCGAAGTGGAATTTTTCAGCCCAAAAAGTGGGCTGAAAAATTCGGCTTATACTCAAGTATAAACGGTAGTTTCTATTCAGGTGTTTAATGAATAAGTAACAAAACCACGTCTTCATATTTTGGAGAAACGGAATATTTGTGTCAGTTGCATGCTGGTTGATACATGTTCTATTGCACAAGAAAGTATAAAAACTGATTTGCACAGCAAAGAACTTAAACTTAAATTATATCTCCTTAGCTTGGGATATGCCTTGACAGAAGCAAAGAGTAATGCTTTACTTTTCATAGGATTGATAGTAACTGGTACTTTACACTTTGAAGGACTGTGCTAAGACGCAGGTACATAAAATGATAACTTACACCCTCTTCCCCCATCTATGATGGAACCTAAGACATATTTTCTGGAATATGCTAATGATAAATCACTCTCCATTAATAGGTTTCTAGGAGCAGATGTTCATCATCTGTTGGGAAAGAAGACCTATGGGGAATAAGATGAAAGAGAAACAAATCCTGAATTTTGCTATCTTAGTTCTTATAACTGAAAACAGTGAGTGTGAAAGTTCTGACATGAACACTTGCAAATTTATATGCAGAGTACGAAGTGGGAAAACAGGAGCTGAAACAATTATTCATACAGGCTTTGCTCAGCAGTGCAGATAAGTGCCATTATGAGATGGCATGGCAACCTATCCTGGCTATGATACATGGCTTGCTACAATTTTTTCACTATCTTTTACTCTTATAAAAAAGAATACATTTGGCTATCTCACACAAAGAAAATGCCCTTTAATATTGACTGGGATTTCATTCATTCATATTCCCCACATCTGTATAAGGTTCTCCCCTCCACCCATTGATATGTATATTGCCTTCAAGAAGACCATCATCCTCTATAAGGGAATTGTATATGTCACCATTAGATACACGATTAATCAGATGCAGTCAGAACAGTATTGTTTTATATATGTGTATATTATATATATTTTCCAGGATGTGTGCAATGGGGAATTGTGTCATACAGCCTTTTGCAAGTAGGCCAATCCATACTAATTTTCATGCCAATTTTCATTTCAGTTTCAAATAAACAAAAAGTCAGAGCACTTAATGACTTCCTCAATATGGCAGAGCCTTAGACAAAGTCCTTAACTATACCACTGTTCTCTATTCCAGTATCAGACCTTAATTTATGACTGGCTTCTTTCCGTTTAGTTTTCTCATTTCAGTACCCTAAGGGCCCAAAGACAGCCCTGTACATGTAAGGTACAGAAGAGTTTAGGGACATGAAATCAATGTGCTGGATCAGGCCAAAGACATATTGAACACAGTATTCTATGGGAGGATGATCAGATACCTGTAAAAAGCCAACATACAACTGCCAAGCACAACAGCATCCTGCCCTGCTCCTAGCAACTGATTTGTGAGAAATACTACCATAGTTACTGTACATCCATCATGCCCAGTGCTCACCATTGCTAGTCTTATTTTCATAAATTTTCAAATTAGTACCCATTGCCAACATCTTGAAATAGCACATGCCACATGTTTTGTTACTCCAACTACTTGTAAAGAATTTATTTTTCTGCTATTTTTTTTACACACACATATACTTTTCCATAACATTTTGTAGCATTTCCTCATGGAGGAACTGTTTCAGTTTTCTGAACTATGGGGACTTCCTTGCATGACCACTTAAACAAATGACTGAGATTAAGAAACACTTCACAGCTAGTTTTGTATATATCTTATACAAGGAGAACCCCTGTGTTGTTGGCTATATACACCTCATTGCATCTATCTTTCAACCAATTCCTGCCTGTCACAACAAATAGTCTCATCACAACTCCACTTCTACTCAGCAGCTGTAGAAGAACATTAAAAAAAAATTACAATAAAATCTTTAGTTTCTCTTAACTTGGCAAGTACTTTGATTCTCTTTTCTGATTCAAAAGCACTACATCAGACAGGCATTTTTCCCAGAAAAGCAACACTGTGCAAAGAACTAGCTACATATGGTGGTGCAAGGCCTCCAAAGCAACTCCAGTTTGCTAGGATGTGAAAATTTCTGCTTTATAACTCCTACCAGGAAGTCATAAGGTGATGCGTAGGAAATAAAACCATAACATTTGCACCCATTTCATCCAAAGAGTTAACTTGTCTCACCCTTCAGCTCATATATACAGCTGCCATGTCAAGGAAATCTTACTGAATACAACCAGATAAATATCTAAAATGTTGTAACAGATGGCAGCCACCAGAAAAAAAATATATTCATAAATATGTCAAGGATGGAAGTAAGATGAGCAGCTCACTGAAAACAGTCTTTGTCTACTGAGTTACCATTGGCCCAAAGACAAGAAAAGGTCAGCTATCTTGCATGTGTCAAATTTCTGTCTAAAGCCAATTTATTCAAATTTTCTGACTTTAACTTTAAAATGTGTAATTCACCCATTACTAGAGTGTCTCTTCTTCCATTGTTTTCCAGCTGACCTTTTATTATTCATAACTTCCTAAGCCTTTTATTAAATCCATAAATCCTCTGCAGCTCTCCCAGAGCTCTTGAAATAACTGGGAAATAAAGACCAACAAGTACATCTTATCCCCAGCAGCAGCACATGGAAATATGTATGTATGTGTATGTGTGTCCACGTGCACAGTACACAGCAGCTACATGACAAAACTGTTTGTCTCATGAATTCTTTTCCTATGAAGAGACAGCAGACCATTTTGCTATGGGTGATCTAGATTTATTTATTTATTTATTATTGGGACTTATATGCCGCCCTATCTCCCGAAGGACTCAGGGCGGCTAACAACAATAAAATACAACGATACAAAAGTTAAAAAGAATTAAATTAACAGCCCCAATAGAATAAATTAAAATTGAAGTTAAAAATTAACTTGCTTTGTCCATTCTTCCTTGGATATCACAAAAAGCTATAACTTCACTGAACTCTGTGAGAAAGAACTAATCATTGTGGTTGAGAATTTTTCTATTATATTTCTTACTTATGGATCATGATTATGAAAGAAGACATATGAACTGAGGGAAAAACTTTCAAATTCAGATGGTAAAAATCCATTGGAGAGTTGGAACATAAGACTATACTGTAGCTCTAGGCGATGCACTAAATGAATAACACAACAATTTTTTTTTCCGTTCATGTGAGGGTGATAATAAATAAATACTCCCAAAGGCTTTCTGGAATGGATATCAGCAGAACTTTATAATGTACTTGCAAGGTGATTTATTTGCTTGCTTCGGCTTCACAAGTCACTGTTTTATTTATTTATTTAAAATCAGTCCAACCTCACAAACATTCAGTAACGCTGCCACTTAAAAGGACTGTTAAAGGTAATACAACATTATGTGAACTCACTTCATTTTCAATACTGGGCTTTGTATGGACCATGAATATTCAAAAGCAAATGTATTTTTATGTAGCATAAGAGTCTAGTATAATTGACTTCCCTGCAGAATTAATGTTCTCTTACAGGAGGCCAATTGGGCTTTTAGAGGTTGGAAATTACAAAGACACATTGCAGTTTATTTACAAACATGTGACTATAGCATCACATCGCATATTTAATTCTAGGAACTGCCGGCTACCACATATTGCAGATAGTCCTTGATTTATGAAATGACTGAGCCCAGAACTGTGATCATAAGTTGTATTCACACGACCATCTTGCTTAATAACAACTAGCTCAGCTCTCCCTACTGTGGTAGTTAAGTGACTACGCAAGTCATTAAGCAGAGCAGAGGGGTTTCTTAAGGGGATAAGGAAGGCCTTGGGAGGGCTGGTGCAGGCTCAGACTGTAGCTCCCAGGGCCTTCCTCACCCTAAGGCAGCACTTGCACATCTTCCAGCCCTGTGTCCCACATCCTTAAGCCTCCTTTCCCTGTCATGCCTCGCTCCGCTTAACTTTTCCAAAAATCGTCTTTTTCAAAGAGAAGCAGGTGATGTGTCATGCAGCCTTTCTATAAAGAAGCTTTGCGGTGCCATCCTGGAAACGGTTATGATTTCTGTGATCCAAAACTTGTGGCCATTCCTAAAATAATCCCCCGCTACAGCAGCTTTTGTATAGGAGGACTGCTTCTCCCTGGGAAAGGTGATCTTTGGAAAACGTAAATGGGGTGGGGGACCCAAGGGAACAGGATCCAATGGGATAGGAAGCAGGTCCAAGGCCTGTGGGAACCCTTGTTGGGTGAGAAATAGACCCAGCCTATGACCGGCTCTGTTTGTGTGACAGGGACAACCGCTTTTTCCTTTTGACAAATTAATAAGCTGGAAAAAACCCAACCCAAATTTATTTACAGTTCCAAAATGATAAAGTCTTTCAAACAAAAAAAGCAGCAGAATATTTTCTTCAATAAATGATTCAAAACATCAAACAAGAGTCAACAAACAAGAGTCAAACAGATTAGCAAGAACAGACCAGGATTCTCTTTGAATGTCTATGAACGGTTGCCTTCAGCAACCAGCACTGCCCACACCTTCCCCTTTTATTATCTGTCCCAAGGCATGGCTTCTCAATGCCTTCTCCTCCTTTCACTGAATTGCCTCATTGATTTTCTCTGCTCTACTCTGCTGGATTGCCTTCTGCTTCTAGCATCTCTGAACAGATTCAGCTGTGACTCCTCTGAGTCCGACACCTCCTCCTCACACAGCTAAGCCTCATGAGGAACATGACTGGAGGTCCTGCAGTGCATCAGAGCCTCCCTCTGACACTGAAGCCTCTCCAAATCCCTCCTCCTCCTCCTCCTCAGATTCCTCGGACTCAGCTGCTGGGAGCACATACTGACACTGAATCACAACAAGACCCAAGGAACCTAGGTGCGTAGGGTGGAGGGGGAAGACAGATGGGTGGTGGCAGTTGCAGTGTTCTTGTGGCTGTTTGTGAGGGTGTATGGATTGCTAAGCAGGCAACATTTGTTTATATGTTGTGAGGCTACTGCAGTGGCCAAAATATTGGGTACAAGTCATAAGCCATTTCAGCATTGTCGTAATTTTGAATGGTTACTGAACGAGTGGTCACAAGTCTGTATACACTTAGAAAAAATACTTGCACACCAAAATGCTAACTATCTCTCTTCTCCTTCTGTCTTGAAACACTTTTCCAAAACTTTAATATGCAGGCCTTAATCAGCCTCCTTTATCAGGAAAAGTGATAATAAATGAGAATTCATTTTTCCCAAATGGCTGTTGCATTTTATGCATAATCTTTGTATAGTTGCTAAACATTAAGCTCCTCTTGAGCAACCATCTGATCAATTGGCCTTTTTCCCAACAAAAGGTGAAATTTGCTCAGCATTCTTGTCAGAAGCACAGAGATTCATGTATAAGCCATATGTTTCCTTGATCTACAACATATTTATTTAAAACATTTATACAACCACTGATACCAAACTAGGGGCACCACCTAATCAAGAATTACAACAGTAATAAAACAACATAACAACCATAATGAAACTCTAAGCATTAAAGCAAAAACCTGGCACCAAGTTAAGCTTCCAACATGCAGTCATCTTATCCTATCCCAGTAATTTTTGGAAGGTTAGGAGAGGAGAGGCCTGCTAAACTTCAGTGGAAAGGATATTCCATTGGGCAGGGGCTGACATGGAAAAGGGAAGCTTCCTAGCTCCCATAAAGTGGAAATGTCTAAAGGAAGTGACTAGGAGTGTGCCCTATCTAATATGATGTGACACATTGATATCATTAGGGAAAGGCGGTCTTGAGATAACCTGGCTCTGTGCCATATAGGGTTTTAAAGGTAATAAACAGCATTTTAATTGCACCCAGAAGGAAACTAGAAACTAATGCAGCTTGCACAACTGAGATGTTACATGGGGTAAACCCAGGGGCACCCATCACTGAATGCACCATTGCATTCTAGGCCAATTTTACATTCTGGGTGGCCTGAATTTTGTATACTTATGTCTGTCCTGTGTTTTATCATATTACCCATGTGTGTAACCGATGCAAATAAATGTGTAATAGATGAAGAGACATAATAGAAAATGAAAATTATGGCTAGTGAGGAAAAAAGTTATAAAAGTTGAATTTAAAAGCATTTAGCTCCATTTATTATTCCCTTATGATATATGATTCAGTAATATATTCATGATCCATGCAGATCCACCCTTCACTCAATGTAGCTTTAACTTTCTTTATAGTAAAGTTGTCATTTCTCTATATCATGATCCTAGAGTGCTGTATATGTCAAAATACATGCATAAAGTTATAGTAATCTGCTCCTAAAGCAGTATAGACATATACATCAATGTATCCCATTACATAAAAGAGAATCCTTTTCAACAACTTGCTTTTATGTGAATGGTTCCTATGAGAAAACTCAGTGTAGAAAATATCAACATAAACCTAGTTAGGAGAAAAGAAGTTTCTTAAAATATGGCAATCTTAGAATCTTTGGAAGGATTGATGTAGGCCATGGATGTCAAACTAGCTGCGTCATGTGATGTGTCATGATGTATCACTACTTTTTTCTCATTGCTGGAACTGGTCTCTGCATGATGCAACTGGTCCGAGGACCAGCAGTTTGACACCCCTGTTTTAGGCCATCAAGTTCAATGCACTGTTTGGTGCAAGAATCTGGATTAAGCTATCTCAGGCACAAATGGCTGTCCAGTTTCTACTTCACATTTCAAATAAATAGAAGTTTCCTATATTTCTCAGTAACTGGTCACATTGGTAAACTATTACTGTCATTAGGAAGTTTTTTCTTTCTGTAACTGACACTATGTCCTGTACTTTAATATGGCTCATGATCTTATTCAGTGAAGTTCCCACTGAGATACCTGAACATTTGAAAAGAACCTTCACACTCTCCTTTAGTCATCTTTTCTCAAGGCCAAACACATCCAGTTTCCTCTTTTTCTAAATCCCATGAGAGAGTTACTTTTCAAATATATGAGCCATCTCATTTTGATTATATGCATCTGTTTGTATCTGCTTGTCAACCTCCAACTTGCTTAATATCTGGCACCCTAAACTGGGAAAAATACCTCAGATGGATCTCACTAATACAAAGCATACAGCTGTTATTACACTGCTGTTGGTGTATGATAATACAGTATGCATGCTGGGAAAAAAACTTATTTTAGACAAATCCATAGTGATTTCTAAAGTCATTGCATTATTTTTAAGGTGCTTATAAAAAGGTAAAGGTTCCCCCGCACATGCGTGCTAATCGTTTCCGACTCTAGGGGCCGGTGCTCATCTCCATTTCAAAGCCAAAGAGCCAGCACTTGTCCGAAGACGTCTCCGTGGTCATGTGGCCAGCATGACTAGACACCAAAGGCGCACAGAATGCTGTTACCTTCCCACCGTAGTGGTCCCTATTTTTCTACTTACATTTTTACGTGTTTTCGAACTGCTAGGTTGGCAGAAGCTGGGATGAGTAACAGGCGCTCACTCTGCTATGCGGCACTCGGGATTCGACCCACCAAACTGCCGACCATCTGATCGACAAGCTCAGCGTCCTAACCCACTGAGCCACCGTGTCCCTTATAGACTGACATTATTTTCTTCTTCTTCTTCTTCTTCTTCTTCTTCTTCTTCTTCTTCTTCTTCTTCTTCTTCTTCTTCTTCTTCTTCTTCTTCTACTTCTTCTTCTTCTTCTTCTTATTATTATTATTATTATTATTATTATTATTATTATTATTATTATTTACTTATTATTATTATTATTTATAGACTGACATTATTATAGGTGCTTATAGACTGACATTATTTACTATATAATCTTTCCATATAGTAGTTCTCCAGATACTACTTATTTTGAAGATAAAGAGAAAACTTTCTCTCCTCTGGTATCTAGTATACCATTCAAACTTTAGGATATTTCATGCATCATACGCAATTTTCCTTAATACCTTGTACTATTTGTGCACTTTCACTGATTTATTTCCTATTTTCTTCTGCTTGACAGAGTTGTTTGTGTTTACAATTTCAGTTTCATGTATTTTTTAGAAAATCCCAGTGGTCCTGAGTTCTTTCTCCCATGAGCTTTTCCTGCCACAAAATCTTCCCTTCTGCATTATTATCCTGAGATTAACATTTGTGTTTTTGGAGATAAAGATACATATTGTAAACACATTTTACTTTCCCTTAAATACAAGAGTCTAAACCAAAAGTTGACTTTCCACCACACTACTGTTTGCTAATGCATCTTCTATATGTGGAGGCTAATAAGTACACTGACTGCTTTATATTCCTTTCAGAGTTTTTGAAACAATATCTGCTTGTTACAGACTTGGCTTTACATAAACTACAGCATATGACAGTAAAATACATGGATTGTACTAAGGAAAATGTACTTATTATCATTCACATTGGCACTTTTCAAAGTCAACATTCAAAGCTGAAATACAATGAGACTGGTAGATATCCAGTCTCAAGATACTGTAAAATAACTGCCCTCCATATTATAATAATGATAACAAGTTGAATAATGGCAGCCTCCTTGACAAAGGTTCCAGTTAAAATAAATAATGCGAGAGAAGAAAAACCAGGCTGGTAAAAAATTAACACTTAATCCATAGTGACCGTGTGGCTATTATGGGTTATGTTTTGTTGTTATTTTTATATTTGGAATGATTGGGTTAATTGATGATGTTGGTTATGGAAATTTTGTATTACTATTTTGAACTACTGGACATTTGAGCAAAAAGAATATAAAGCTAATTTATAAATTAAAAATAAATAAGTTCAATTGTTCAGCAGAACTTCTTTCTTCCTGGGAATAAACATCAAACAAGTAATCCTTGATTCACAATCATTTGTTTAGCAATTAGTTGAAGTTACAATGGCACTAAAAGAGTGACTTACAACTAGTCCTCATGCTTCTGACATTGTAGCATCCCCACACTTACATGATCAAAATTTGGGTGTTTGGCAATGTATTCACAACAGTTGCAGCAAAACAAGGCCAACTGATAGCTATTTGCAACCTTCCCAGCCAGCTTCTAAGAAACAAAGTCAATGGGGAAACCAGATTCACTTAATAACTGCAGTGATTCACTTAATAACCATTGCAAAAAAGGTCATAAAATTGGACACAACTCTGTTAACAGCTGCCTTGGTAAGCAACAGATATTGTGATCCTGACTGTGGTCATAAGTAGAAGACTACCGGTAATTATGTATCAAAAAGAGTAATTTTTAATCTTCTCTTATATGAAGAATGTTCTCTAGAAATTGGAATTGAACAGGTAGCCAAAGTCCATTTATTGTATCGTGGAAAATCTTATTATGAAATACAGCATTTACTAGGTTGATATCTTAATTTTACTATTACATTATATAATAACCATAATTAATATCATGGTAGCTGACAAAAATAACTTTTTAGAATTTTTGTAGAATTCTTTCTCTCTCTCTCTCTCTCTTAGCTATTCCACATATTATGATAAGGTCAAGGCCAAACTCTCTTTGAAATAGCTTTGAATCAAGGACAGTGATAGGCTATTTACTCAATTGTTAACTCTAGGAAAAATAGAATACAAATGAGAAATGATTTTAACTGTTGGATTTTGATTCTGCTTCACATGAGAACAATGTTTATGCTACTCATATGTGTCATCTCAAAATGTATGTCTAGTTTCCCATTTGCCATACATAACCAGTTACAAAACTGGTTTACTTACCAGTTACTTACCATAAAGAAAACATAATGGACTGCATCTAAGTCACAACTTTTTACTGCCTTTCCAAAACAAATATAGCTACCTACCAGTCTTATTTTCTAAGAATTCCTATGGATCTTACATGGACCAAATAGAGGTGATACCAGAAGTTCATACCTCATTTCTGCACTGTTATCAGCTTTCATGATTCTTTTTTTCGTTAAAAGAATCTTTAAAAATCCAGTGAGGAAAAGAGCTTAGTATCATTCATTTCTGTTTACTACTGATAAGTATACTTCTGGGACTTCAAATATTCCCGTTTCTTTATTGTATGTGAAACTTATATCACAATTTGCTTAAAACTAAATATTTTTTGGAAATTGCCAGTAGTTAAATGCAGCCACTTTGACTGGAAGTTGCCTCTATTCTCTATTCTTCATGGAGACTATTCTGAGAAAAAGTATTTCCTATGATTCTCATCTTTTATCATCTTAATGAAAAAGAAAATTTATATCAGAATGCTGCATATGAGTCCTTTATTATTCTTGAGATCCTATACCACACAAAGCCATAATGCAGCATCTGTGAACTCAGACATTTTATGGCTTACATTATGTGTGAATCCAAATATACTGATAAAAATGGCTTAGCATAGTATCGCTGCAGCCACTACAATTGGAATAAATTGCTATGGTTAGATAATTTCTAGGACTGTATAATGCTTTGAGTTTTATTTAGAAGATCTCCTTTGTTTTTGAACATGCAGAAGCAGCAACACAGTAATTGACATCAGCTCATTAAACCAGCCACATCTGTCTTCAGGACTGCACAGCTGTTGCAGAAGGCTATTATATGCCACTTGGCAGTCTTTATTTACATTGTTATATCTCTTGAAAATATATAAACAATTTGAATATTTAATTTACAGTCTTACAAACAACTGGTGACTCTTAAAAAATGTCTTTATTAATAACTCTGGGTCCATTATCATTTACTGAAAATTAAACAGCAGATTTATCAGATTTATGAATCTAAACTTCAGCAAAAATAATTAAAGCTGTTACCTGGTGAATATTATCCTACTATAAGTAATAGCTACAAGAGTCTAAAATTGATCTTGCAAAATGCTGAGTCACACATGTGGAATGAAAATACATGGTGCACCAACAGGTATAGGGGTTATTGTGACTATAATGTATATCCAAAAAATGAGTCACATGCAAGAAGAACACATTTAATTTTACAAAATGTAATTAGATATGATGATAAGTTGGGTTATTTGCTTAGCTACATGCATATTAACTGGAGGAATTCCCTTTCTTGTAAATAATGAAATAAAAATGGTCTGTAGTAATTAACATGTTAAATCCATGCAAAACATTTTATGGGGTATCATAATGGTTTTGTGTGTGTATATTCCTGGGAGCAATGAGCAAAGAATGATGGGTGTGTATATCAAGAATATATGCTTCCAGAAGGGTCAACCAGTTATCCAGCTAAAAAGTACTAAAATATACTTATTTATTTTATTTGTTAATCAAAATTATATAGCTGCCCATCTTACAAGAGGTGACTCTGGGTGGCGTACAAAAGTAAATAAAAAACAATACATATAAAAAATAGGCATTTAAAAATATAAAAATCAGCATTAGAAATGGAAATAATTAAAAGAAAAAAACTATATACTATAAAAGTATATCAATGATATATGAAGATGCTGGGGCCAGATATCACTATAGAAAAGTTATCCTTTCCTATTACACTGGAGAAGATAATGGTAATCATCCCTGTATTTTACCAAGAAAACCACATAGTTAGAAAACATAAAATAAGTGACACTGTAGTCCCTCGAGTCAAATGGCCCCTCAACATGCTGCTGAAGAAGAAATTAGGATGTTTTGGAGTTCTAATGGGGTTTATGATATGGCTAGATTAAAGCCTTCAGGACATCTACTTGTTGATGCTGCCATGCAGGAAAAGAAAATGTGTATCTGCAAAGACAATTGTAGTTGCAATATAGAATATAACAAGCATGAACATGGAAAAGCTCAACACAGTGAAAGATAAAATCAATCAAGTAGACACTGTCATCTTAGGCATCAGTGAATTGATATGAACTGGAACTGCACATGAAATGAAGACTCATAAAATCATACTGTTTGCTACTTAGGAATGAAAAGTAGTAAAGCAACTGCTATTGCTTTCATAGTCAGGAAAGATACAGTAAGGACAGTATCGCAACACAGTGCAGTGACTGAATAATATCTATTAGACTTTGTGGACAACGCTGTAATGTGAAGTTATCCAAGTTTATTTAACCCATGATGCAGAAAAAGAGATGGTTGGCAATTTGTATGATCAAGTTCAATCTGATATTGATAGAACCTGCAAGGAAGATATGCCATCTGTGATTGGAGACTAGAATGTCAAAGTAAAGAATAACAAGAAAGTTTGATTATGGTCCAGGAAAAAGAAATGAAGCAGGATAACTACTATTAGTTTTGATAATCTTACGATTTCTTCATTGTTAAGTGTTTAAACAAGCAAAACAACATTTATGTTCATGGAGGTCACTCAGTTATTACAGCTAAGATATGCCCATTGGCGGACTATGAAAGTAATCGCGAACTGCTGATGTGCAAGTTCCAAGTCAACTGAAGGCAGAAGGGGAAGCAATGAAGGAGAATACTTGTAGCTCACGGATGAAATCAGGGATCGGTCCTTGGTGGTCTCTGAGCTTGCTTGTTTTCTTGCAGAGGTTTCATTACCCTAACAGTGCTAGTGAGGAGTGCTGTTTGCTGTCAGTTTATATTCTGGTGTCTTGCCTGTCTGGGTGGGTGGGGTTAGTCTTAGGGATTCTTTGGTTGGGCTGTTTACTAATGGCTCTTTGGCAGTTTCTTGAGAGGGGCATTGCTTACTTGATTGTTGATCTGAAGTTGACCTTGGAGCTAATCTATGCTGATCTGAGTGCTGATTACTGGTGGACAGGTGCTGGAGTCTTTTTCTCTTCTGGGCTGGTTGACTGTCTCTTTTGCATAGTCTATAAATGTTGTTAATGTCTATGTGCCCCCACCCACCCAGACCGGCAAGACACCAGAATATAAACTGACAGCAAACAGCACTCCTTACTAGCACTGGTGATGTTACCCAGTTAGGGTTATGAAACGTCTGCAAGAAAACAAGCAAGCTCAGAGAGCACCAAGGACCCCTCAGAAGCAGAACGCCAACTGGTTTCCACAGTATGATCTTGAGCATATATCTGTCAGTTTCAAGGAGAACATCAGGAACAACTCTGAGATCCTGAACTTCATTGAATAAACCAATAGACAAAGGAACCAGCAGGGGGGAAAAATCAAAGTAGGTGTTAGGGGAAAAATATGATGAAACAGAAGAAAACAATTGGAATGCCAGAAATCACCCAAAAAATGAAGAAAAACTAAGCTCAGGAAGACAAAGTTCTCAGGAAGAAACTTCAGATAGAGGTACAAAGCACAATTGCCATGACATCTGTAAAGTCATTGAAAAACAAGAAAAGTCTTCAGAAGATCCATGAACTCAGAAGAGATTCCAACCTCAGCTTGGTAGGCTAAAGCATGCCGGTGACATAGAGTAACCAATTGAAAGATGATCAAACTCTAATGATATGTGGGAAAGACTTCAGGGGGATGAAGAGGGGAGGGGGGGAAGAGAAGCTGCCTAGGGAACCATGAGGAATGATGTAAACTGGATTATACAATACTCAGAGTATTGGCTTGATATCTGTAATAGTAAATAGGGACAATGTTGCATGTTATTTTTATTATTTGGACACTCTGGACCTGGCCTGCCAGGCTATGTAAATATTCTACTTTTCTTTTCTTTTCTTCCAGTTTTAGCAGATCTTTTTTCTGTTTCTTTATTGTTCAGATTTCAAAATAGGAATAATAGTAATAACTACTTGTAGCTTATTTCTTCTCATAGGGCTCCATGTGTTGCTCTTCCCCATCTAAATTCTGAGTTACTAAAATCAGATAAAGAAATTATACAGTTCAGCAGAAACACCCACAGAGCTCAAAGCTGAGATAATATTCACATTTCCAAGGAAATGTGTGGAGGCATTTCATTCCTGTATCAACAATTACAAACTTGTTTCCATATTATGGTAATGCTGGTCTTCATAGAAAACACTATATGAAAAACTGATGCGGGGAATTTCAAAGACTAATCATGCTTCCATTTATATAGCAAGAGACCACAGTTTCAAAATCTAAATGACTAAATAAATCATTCATATATCTCAATGTCTTTTTCTCTCCCTTCCTGTCTCTCAGTACTTATAAATTCTTTCCAGAAAAGCACGACCATTGATTTCAAAGGATGAGACTGAAAGTCTGTAGAGATCCAAATTATCTTTTCAGCTACATGCCAAGTTATTTTCTGGAGCAGAAAAAACCTCTTTCATATAAAGTTGGAATTGTTAATTACTTTGAGGAGCCAAGATGGTGGACAGGCAGCAAAGGCTATAAAGAGCTCCTGCAAAAGTAAAAGTTTTATTTTATTTTACTTTATTTTAACTTTTTAACCTCTTTTAATATTTTATTTTAACCTACCTATTTTTAACCTTTTAAACCCATTTTTAACACATTTTAACCTTTGAAACTGAGAATGATCTCAGTTCGAATCCAAGACAAACCATTCAATATCACAGTAGGCCAAGTCTATGCCCCAACCACCAGTGCAGAAGAGGATGAAATTGACCAGTTCTATGAAGCCCTACAGCACCTTATAGAACTAACACCAAAAAATGATGGCCTTATCATCATGGGGGATTGGAATGCTAAAGTAGGAAGCCAAAAGATAACCGGAATAACAGGCAAGTTTGGCCTTGGAGTACAAAATGAAGCAGGGCACAGGCTGATAGAATTTTGTCAAGAGAATACGATGGTCATAGCAAACACTCTTTTCCAACAACCCAAGAAACGGCTCTACACATGGACATCACCAGACGGTCAACAAAGAAATCAGATTGACTATATGCTCTGCAGCCAAAGATGGAGAAGCTCTATACAGTCAGTAAAAACAAGACCAGGAGCTGACTGTGGCTCAGACCATGAGCTTCTCATTGCAAAGTTTAGGCTTAAACTGAAGAAAGTAGGAAAAAGCACTAGGCCACTCAGTTAAATCATATCCCTGTTGAATATACAGTAGAGGTGACAAATAGATTTAAGGAATTAGATCTGATAGACAGAGTGCCTGAAGAACTATGGACAGAGATTCGCAACATTGTACAACAGGTAGCAACCAAAACCACCCAAAAGAAAAAGAAATGCAAGAAAGCAAAATGGCTGTCTGAGGAAGCTTTGCAAATAGCTGAGGAAAGGAAGGAAGCGAAAGGCAAGGGAGAAAAAGAAAGATATGCCCAATTGAATGGAGAATTCCAGAGAATAGCTAGAAGAGATAAGAATGCCATCTTAAATGAACAGTGAAAAGAAATAGAAGAAAACAATAGAATAGGGAGGACCAGAGATCTTTTCAAGAAAATTGGAGAGATGAAGGGAACGTTTAATGCAAAAATGGACATGATAAAGGTCCAAAATGGCAGGGACCTAACAGAGGCAGAAGAGATCAAGAAGAGGTGGCAAAATTACACAGAACTATACAAGAATGAGCTTAACATCCCTGATAATCACAATGAGGTGGTCACTGACCTTGAGCCAGACATCCTAGAATGTGAAGTGAAGTGGGCTTTAGAAAAGCTGAGCAACAACAAAGCTAGTGGAGGTGACAATATTCCAGCTGAGCTATTCAAAATCTTAAAAGACGATGCAGTAAAAGTGCTACACTCAATTTGCCAGCAAATTTGGAAAACTCAACAGTGGCCACAGGATTGGAAAAGATCAGTTTACATTCCAATTACAAAGAAAGGCAGTGCCAAAGAATGTTCAAACTATCACACCATTGCACTCATTTCTCATGCTAGTAAAGTTATGTTAAAATCCTACAAGCTAGACTCCAGCAGTATGTGGATCGAGAACTACCAGAAGTACAGGCAGGATTTCAAATATGCAGGGGAACTAGAGATCAAATTGCCAACATACGCTGGATCATGGAGAAAGCTAGAGAGTTCCAGAAAAACATCTACTTCTGCTTCATTGACTATGCTAAAGCCTTTGATTGTGTGGATCATAACAAACTGTGGCAAGTTCTTAAAGAGATGGGCATACCAGACCATCTTATTTATCTCTTGAGAAACCTATATGTGGGCCAAGAAGCAACAGTGAGAACTGGAAACAGAACCACTGATTGGTTCAAAATTGGGAAAGGAGTCCGGAAAGGTTGTATACTGTCACCCTGCCTATTTAAGTTATATGCAGAGCACATCATGAGAAAGGCAGGGCTAGATGAATCAAAAGCTGGAATTAAGATTGCTGGAAAAAATATCAACCTAAGATATGCAGATGATACCACTCTAATGGCAGAAAGTGAAGAAGAACTAAAGAGCCTCTTGTTGCGGGTGAAGGAGAGTGCAAAACTTGGGTTGAAACTAAACATTAAGAAAACCAAGATCATGGCATCCGGCCCTCTCAATTCCTGGCAAATAGATGGGGAAGAAATGGAGGTAGTGACAGATTTTATTTTCCTGGGCTCCAAGATCACTGCAGATGGGGACTGTAGCCAAGAAATTAAAAGACGCTTGCTCCTGGGGAGGAAAGCCATGGCAAATCTAGACAGCACACTAAAAAGCAGAGACATCACCCTGTCAACAAAAGTGCGTATAGTCAAGGCTATGGTCTTTTCAGTTGCAATGTATGGTAGTGAAAGTTGGACCATAAGAAAGGTTGAGCACCAAAGAATTGAGGCCTTTGAGCTATGGTGCTGGAGAAGACTCCTGTGAGTCCCTTGGACTGCAAGGTGATCAAACCGGTCAGTTCTAGAGGAGATCAACCTTGACTGCTCTTTAGAAGGGCAGATCCTGAAGCTAAAACTCAAATACTTTGGCTACCTAAATGAGAAGGAAGGACTCACTGGAAAAGAGCCTAATGCTGGGAAAGTTTGAGGGCAAGAGAAGAAGGGGACGACAGAGAATGAGGTGGCTGGATGGAGTCACTGAAGCAGTAGGCGTGAGCTTAAATGGACTAAAGAAGATGGTAGAGGATAGGAAGGCCTGGAGGAACATTGTGCATAGGGTTGCGATGTGTCCGACACAACTTTGCAGCTAACAACAACAACAACCTTTTAAAACCTAGTTTTAAACTAATTTTTAAACCTGTTTTAACAAACTTGAATGAAGAAAAGGAGGAAGAGACAGCACTCTGCAGCAGAGAGTTTATCCAAGCCTTTGAAGCAGCAGAAAATGGAAGATTATATTGCAAACAGACAGTCTGTTCCAGTAAGTAACTCATTCACAGGGACCTTATCAGATAAATTTAATTTATGTGACTCATTGGAATGGGACTTACAAACCAAACTGGAAGGCAAACAGCATGTAGAGCTGTTCTCCTCCCTCTCGGAGAGTGGCTCCCATCCTTGGAGCCCAGCAGCAGCCTTCTTTGCACAGGAGGGAGATGTAACAAATTTAAAGGGAGAAAATGTGACAGACTTCCTCTCCACACAATGTTTGCTTACAGCTCAAACTGTAAATGCAATATATGATCTTTTGTCAATTGTCATAAATAAGGTTGACTGCCTGAAAGAATCTTTCGCAAAGTTTGTTAGGAAACACCCAAATACTGTAGAAGGACTTGAGAATAACCATGGACAGACATGGGATGGCTAACTCAGAAAATGAAACTAGAGAAGGACTTTGTTTTCCTCCCAAAAATTTGAACACACATAGAGAAAACACTCAATCAGGTAAAGGCCTAAGAGATGACCAATATAACTACAGTCTGCAAACTAACCAGGTTACTTTGCAAATTTATGACAAGAGAGTAAATAGAGGGCATTGGAGTAATAGAGAAGCTATTAGGCTGTCCCTGAGCCAGCTGCTCCGCTGTGAATTCACTCTGATAGATCTACTACATGTAGAGTGGCTGCCAGCAAGAACACAATGTATGAGAATTCTCCTATCATTCAAGCAGCCCACTTCCCTCCATGCTCTTCAGAATGAAGCCCTTTCTGAGCACTTTCTCAATATTTCCAATAAGGGTCTTTTGCTCAGAAAAAGTGTGCCCACTCCTATAACAGTGTCACTAAGAGGGAACTGTCACTTTAAATCTAGGCTGCAACAGCCCTCACACTACTGAGCCTGGGGCTGCTGCAACTGAACTGACCCTGAGAAAGCAAGGAAGCAATATACAATGTGCCTCAAAAGAGGCACTGACAACAACTCAATCTACAGCAAAACCTCTATTTAATTTGGCTCTAACTGCACTGACTGATCCAGTCTCTGAGAAACAACTGAAAGACAAAGGGCTTCATCACACAGTGCCCCCTAAGCTGACAAACACTAAGGATATAATCCAGCTTCCATCCTCATTTGATTTAGAAGTTCCCACAACATCTTTCCACAAGATGAATCCTCAGCTACGCCCCTTCAAAAATGGACATAAATTTACATTTATAGACTTAAGCCAGAGTACCTGCCCATTGGGGAAAAAATCATTCTTGGAGCAAGAGCAGAGGCACACTGGCAACCGAGATATAGAGGAGCAACAAGTTCTGCAACCCATGAGGATAAATATCGAACCTCACAACAACTGTGTTTATATGGGAAGCTTAGATGATATCGACCTGGCTCCAATGTCACGTTGATATCTGGCATTTTTACCATCTAGCCAATCAACCAAGCCAGACCACCTTGCCTCTGAGAACCACCATACAGTTGATGACCTGGAACATAGCTGACTGGAAAGGGATGGTTGATAGTGGACTAATGAGCTTTCTCTCTAGATTTGACATAATAGCCTTTCAAGAAACCTGGCTAACCGAAGTGGACAAACCAGTACAACTGCCAGGCTTTCAGGGATGGGCCTTCCCAGCCCAAAAAACAAAGAACATAGGGAGACCCTCTGGTGGGCTATGCATTCTTATAAAGCAAGAGTTGCAATGGCAGGGAGGGAAATTATATAATGAAGGTAAGTATCCGTACTTTCTAGCTGTCAAATTTGAATATGACCAGTTTGAGTTAATATTGGTAAATGTGTATATTCCTCCAAGCACATCCCAGCACTCTAATTCTGAATATTGGATGGGCTTGGAAGTTATCCTAAAAGATATATCTATACTGTACCAGGGGAGTTCTTTGATAACCATCCTCAGTGGCTCTCAAGAGACTGTAAAAGTAATGCCGCTGGCCTGCTCCTAGTCTCCTTAATTTTTAAAGGTAATCTCCAAATTTTGGGAGGTAAGGGCAAGAATTACATATACCCTTATACATACCACTCAGCCAATTCAAGTAGTGTACTGGATCTCTTTTGTGTGTCTAGAGATAAGGCTGACCTCTTTTCAGAGGTCACAGTACACCTTAGCAACAATAGCGACCATCAGCCTGCAAGTGTGACATTGCGAGGCAGCTCAGATTTAAGACCATATAACATGGCTGACAGATGGCTCACCAAAAAGGTAGAGGTAACCCAAAATAAAAGGTTAATTTGGGCCAAAGTTGATACTAAGGCAATATTAGAATGCCTTAAAACAGAGAATGCTACTAAGTGGGCTAGAACAATCCAGTCATCTACTACTGACTGGATGTCAGCCTTCAATGCATTCTCCAATCTTTGTAACATACTGAAGAAACACCTAACAGCTAAACCTGCTACAAAAAGAGCCCGAGTGGGGAGACCTCGCTGGTTTGATCCTGATTGCCAGCGACTGAAAAAGAAATTGAAGGCAGCCATGAGGCTTGCCCAGAGGAATCCTACTGCCCATATACAAGCTAAGATGCTGCACACAAGAAGGGAATATAAAAAACTATAACATTAAATAAAAAAAAGTTTTGCCATTTGGCTGCCAGAAGTCATAACTCAGTATTATTTTGGCACTATGTAGGAGGTATCCTGAAGGAATGGAGATTTGTGTTTGACATACCAATCTCTGCTGAGGACTGGGAGAATTATTATCAGTGCTTGTTTGCCCCCACCGAATCGGTAAAGAAATTATTTTTAAACAGTGATTTAGTAAACCCTAGAACTTCCCCCCCTTGGCCACCAGTTTCAGAAAAGGAGATACAGTCCATCATTAAAAGCTTAAAGAGCAATAAAGCCCTAGGTGAGGATTTTTTACCAGCAGAATTATTTAAGAAATATCCCAACTGGTGGGGCCCTGTATTAGCAGGTCTTTTTACACACATAAATAACACCTGCCATATACCAGATGGGTGGAAGATGGCAATAGTTGTCCCCATATATAAAAAAGGGAATAAAAAGATCCTAGTAATTACAGGCCCATCAGCCTGATTAACATTGTAGCAAAAATATATGCTAGGTACCTTTTGAACAGAATTGAAATCTGGGTAGAGGAAAACAACATCCTCACAGAACAAGCAGGTTTTAGACAAAACAGATCTACTGTTGATAACTGCTTTGTCTTGAGCCATCTAATTGCCAAATATGCCTATAAGAGGAGACCCCTGTTTGCTGATTTCACAGACCTTACAGCAGCATTTGATATGGTAAATAGAGAAATACTATGGAGTAAATTGACATCTCTTAAAATAGAACCCAGACTCCTGGCTTTGATTAAAGCCCTTTACACAAGTACCTGTTTGAGGGTGCGGTATGGGGTTAATGGGACCCTGACTAACAGGATTCACACAAATAAAGGGATAAGGCAAGGGGGTATCCTGGCCCCATTATTATTTAATTTATACATCAATGACTTGCCAGGGTTAATGAAGGATACCATGGTACACATGCTGATGATCCTAAATACTTAATGTAACAGCTTGCTTTATGCTGATGATATGATTTTATTATCAAGTAGGATTACGTAGGCTATTAAGAAGATTCAGCTCTTATTGCCAGGATAACTCCCTAATCATTAGCAAATCTAAATAAAAAATAATGGTGTTTGGAAGAAACCATCAGAGACATAAGTGGCAATTAGATGGTGAACCAATTGAACAGGTTAACATCTTTGTATATTTGGGCATAACTTTTTCCAAGACTGGATCTGGGGCCTGCCATCATCAACGGAGTACATTTAGAGCAAAAGCCCATTTGAATTTATTGCTCAAACTAAAGAACCATAGTTACCCAGGGTCCCTAGCCCCATTAATCAAGGTTTATAAGGCTAAGGTTACCACAATGCTCTTGTATGGAGGAGAAATTTGAGGTCTTTACTCAACCACAGTCCTAGAACAAACATAATCCCAGCATCTGAGATGCATTTTGGGTGTAGATCCAAGAACATCTGCTGGAGCAGTTAGAGCTGAATTGGGAATTCATACAATTCAGGCATTATCTAAAATTAGAGCTTATAACTACTGGTGCAAAGTTAATGAAATGGAGACTGATAGACTTATTATTATTATTATTATTATTATTATTATTATTATTATTATTATTATTATTATTATTATTATTATTATGTTCCTTTTGTGAAGCACTGCACTAATATTTGAGTGCTAGTTTGATTTTGTCCATGCTTCAGTTTGGTGGATTTCAGATAAAACAATGTATGACCTGCCAAAATATAGAAAAATTTATGTAAATGGGTGGAAACTTTTTTTTAAAAAAAATATGTTCACTACTTGTTTTAAATCATGGGATGCAAAATAATCAAATAGCCATCAATCTGTCATTATTCAACTCCTCCCTTTGGGATGGCACTATAGGGTATTGCAGGCCAAAATAACTATGTCACTTAATTCTCATAGAGCTGTCTAATGTCTATGTGTATTTACCCATGTAGTATGGCTGTAGTATTATTATTTATCCATCTTATTACCTTCTTTACTCTCCCCTTTATTGATTTTATTATAATGATGATTATAATAAACAACTAAAACTAAAATTGAGGGAGGAGGGTGACCAATCTTTAGAATTTCTAGAATCCAAAACTAATCATAAATCCCAAGAAAACAAATCAAACAATTAGGTAGGCAGAGACGAGAAAAAAAGAAAAACCCAAACAACCATCGGCAGATGCAGGAAACATATCCACAAACAGGCATAAAAGTCTTAAATGCTTATATACAAATGCTCAAAGCTTGGGGAACAAATAAGGCGAACTAAAAGCAATAGTACATGAGGGAGGGTATGACATAGTTGGCATTACAGAAACGTGGTGGATCAAAAACCATGAATGGAATGAACTGATAGATGGATACAAATTGTTCAAAAGAAACAGGTCTACAAAAAAGAGGAGAGGGAGTTGCACTATATGTAAGAGAACACTACATATCTACAGAAATGCACATGATCCAAGATAAAATCGCTCCAGAATGTATATGGGTCAATATAAGAAAAAAAAGTGACATTACCATAGGTGTATATTACAGGCCACTCAACCAATCAGAAGAAATAGATGAACTCTTTTCCAATTAGTTAACAAATGTATATAGGAAGCATACCACAGTAACAATGGGAGATATCAACTATCCAGATATCAACTGGGAGACAAACCCTGCAGCAAGTGGGAGATCAAACAGATTCCTAACCAACCTAGCTGACCAGTTTGTCATCTAAAAGGTGGAGTAGGGAACTAGACATAAAATCATACTGGACTTAATTCTAACTAATAGAGAAGAAGTGATAAAGAGAGTTGAAGTTGCTGGAACCTTGGGCAAAAGTGACCACATCATACTGGAATTTAATATAACACAAATACTAGCAACAGAAAACAATCCAACCAGTGTCTTGAACTTCAAAAGAGCTGACTTTAAAAAACTCAGAGAAAACCTAGGAAAGATACCATGGATGAAAATCCTAAAGGGGAAAACAACCCAAGAAGCGTGGGAAACTCTGAAAAATGTGATCATAAAAGCCCAAACCAGCACAATACCACTGAAAAAGAAAAACAAGAAATTCAAGAAGCAACCAGCATGGCTACAGAAAGATCTTTCTGACAAACTGAAATACAAAAAGGACAAATACAAAAAAAATGGAAAGAGGGGCACATAACTATGGCTGATTATCAGCAGACAGCCAGAACATGTAACAATGAAGTCAGGAAAGCAAAGGCTCAGAACGAACAGACTTGAAACATAAATTATGGATAATAAAAAAAGTTTCTTCCAACATATTAACAACAAGAAAAAAATCAAGGAAACTGTAGGTCCACTAAAGAGAGAAGATGGCAAGGAAATAATAGGCAACAGGGAGAAAGCAGAGCTGCTTAACTCATACTTTGCATCAGTATGAGAAACTATAGCTCAACATACCCAAAAAACCACTGTAAAAGACAAATTAGAAACAAACATTAAAATAAGCAAGAAAATGGTAAGAGAACACCTATCCAACCTTGTTGAATATAAATCACCGGGGCCTGGCATATTATACCCCAGAGTTCTGAAGAAGCTGGAAGATGTTATTTCAGAACTGTTGCACCACATCTTTCAAAAATCCTGGGGCACCAGGGAAGTATCTGAGGGTTGGAAAAAAGCTGATGTGGTTCCTATCTTCAAGAAGGGGGGGGGAATGGACTCAGGAAACTACAGACCAATCAGTTTAACATCAATACCTGGGAAGATCCTAGAAAAGATAACTAGTAGCCAGCATGGGTTTGTTAAAACAGATTATGCCAAATCACTCTTATTTCATTCTTTGACAAAGTGACTAAGCTAATAGACCAGCAAAATACTTTGGATGTAGTATATTTAGACTTCAGTAATGCATTTGATAAAGTAGACCACAACCTACTCCTTGGTAAGCTAGAAAAAGATGGAATAGACAACATCACCACCAGATGGATCTGTAGCTGGCTGGCAAACCGTACTCAATGAGTAGTCCTCAATGGCACTACATCCACATGGAGAGAAGTAAGCAGTGGGGCACCACAAGGTTCCGTCTTAGGCCCAGTACTCTTCAATATCTTCATCAATTACTTAGATGAGAGAATTGAAGGGGAACTCATCAAATTTGCAGATTATACCAAACTGACAGGAGTAGCAAACACCCCAGAAGACAAATTCAGGATCCAATTTTTTTTTGACAAACTTGAAAAATGGGCCCTGTCCAACAAAATGAGTTTTAATGTGGAGAAAAGCAAAGTCTTACATTTAGGCAGGAAAAATCAAAGGTACAAGTACAGATTGGGAAAGAACTGGCTTAAAAACAGTAACTGTGAGAGGGTTCTTGGAGTGTTAGTGGACAATCACTTAACCATGACCCAGCAATGTGCAGCAGCAGCCACCAAAAAAAAAAAAACTAATACAATCCTGGGTTGTATAAACAGAGGCTTAGAATTAAGATCACACGAAGTACTAGTACCACTTTATAAAACCCTAGTAAGACCACACCTGGAATACTGCAGCCAATTTTGGTCACCATATCACAAAAAAAGATGTTGAGAGTTTGGAAAAAATTCAGAGAAGAGCAGCTAAGATAATCAAAGGCCTGGAGACTAAAACATAAAAAGAAGGGCTGCAGGACTTGGGTCTGGCCAGTCTAAAGAAAAGAAGAAACAGGGAGACATGATAGCAGTATTCCAGTACTTGAGGGGCTGCCACAAAGAAGAGGGGGTCACATTAGTCACCAAAGCACCAGAGGGCAAGACAAGAAACAATGGTTGGAAACTGATCCAACAAGAGAAGCAACCTGGAATTAAGGAGAAACTTCCTGATAGTGAGGACAATTAACCAGTGAAATAGCTTGCCCCCAGAAATCGTGGGCGCTCTATCACTGGAGATTTTTAAAAAGAGATGGTATAGGTTCCCTTGATTGAGCAGGGGGGCAGGACTAGGAGACCTCCAAGGTCCCTTCCAGCTCTATTCTATTCTATTCTATTCTATTCTATTCTATTCTATTCTATTCTATTCTATTCTATTCTATTCTATTCTATCATTATGCATGTATACAGAGAGTTTCTGTTCTGGAGACAAATTCCTGGTGTGTCTAATCACATTTCACCAATTAAAGTATTCAATTCATTCAATTCAAATACATACTATATATCCATCAGAGTAAACTCTATTATGATTCTGGGGGAAAGACATAAGAAATAGTAAGCCAAGAAATTAAAGGGATGAAATATGAAAGGCAAAAAACATGGCTAAAACTAACTTATAACAACACAATTTACTATACTTGTCCAGATCTTTCTATCATTGCAAACTATCCACACTTCCACTATATGCATATACCACATGTTCATATGTTGCCACTTAATCTTTAAATTCTCACTTACCCTGCTCAGAATATTAACTTTATGCAACCACAACTTCCTCTGTCCACCCAACACATTCTCTCTCACATTTTTATTTCTTTATTGCCTTGGTAACAAATCTTCCTTTTTATCATCAAGGTCATTCTCTATACTCTGTTTAGATTTTATTTTAAAGAGAGATAGATCTATATTTCATAAATATATTTTTGTCTCTATGAAAGAACCCCCAATATAGCTCATATTTAATAAAATCTTTATATGAAAACAATAATTTAATGAGTATGAATATTTTACTGCAATTGTCCACAAAAGAATAAGGTGGTCATTTTTTTTTAAAAAAAAGATAGAATTAAATATTTAACAATTAAAACTGAGCAATAGTTAATAATATTAAATCTTAGGAAACAAATAAAATAGAGCATTTGGAGCCGCTTATATAATGAAAACGACAGAAATTACAATTAGAAATCCTGAAACATGTTTTAAATAAACACTAAAAGCCAAAGCAAATGAAAATTTAAAGCTGTGACAAAGAGAAGGCTTGTTCCAAATGCAGTTTATTCCACCATATGGGCCATTCCTGGGAAAAGAATTAAACAACTTATTATTATTATTATTATTATTATTATTATTATTATTATTATTATTATTATTATTATTATTATTATTATTATATTGATTGACTGATAACACATTAACAACACTTCAGTTGCAGATTCCGTACAGAAGTAAAGATACAACAAGAACACTATTAAAACAATAATAATATCTCCAATGCTCAGTCTCTGGAACATCATGAGCGTTTTGGCCATTTTGACCTCTTGACGCCAACTGCTCCATAGACAGCACGCCTCTTTTGCTGGTGGCTACAGAGCTCCAAAACACCCATCTCCTCTGCTGTAATGAGGCTGGGGGAAAGGGTCAAATGGGAGGGAAAGAAGACAAGACAGGTATCTACAACTTTGCCAAGCAGCTTGGTCATCATCATCATCATCATCATCATCATCATCAAGTTGGAAGGGACCTTGGAGGTCATCTAGTCCAACCCCCTGCTCAGGCAAGAAACCCTATACCATTTCAGACAAATGGCTGTCCAGTCTCTTCTTAAAAACTTCCAGTGTTGGAGCATTCACCGCTTCTGGTTGTTCCACAGGAAGTTTCTCCTTAGTTCTAGGTTGCTTCTCTCTTTGGTTAGTTTCCATTCATTGCTTCTTGTCCTGCCTTCAGGTGTTTTGGATAACAGCTTGACTCCCTCTTCTTTGTGGCAGCCCCTGAGATATTGGAAAACTGCTATCATGTCCCCCCTCATCCTTCTCTTCATTAAACTAGACATATCCAATTCCAGCAACCATTCCTTATATGTTTTAGCCACCAGTCCCCTAATCATCTTTGTTGCTCTTCTCTGTACTCTTTCTAGAGTCTCAACATCTTTTTACATCGTGATGACCAAAACTGGATGCAGTATTCCAAGTGTGGCCTTACCAAGGCATTGTAAAGTGGTATTACTACTTCACATGATCTTGATTCTATCCATCTGTTAATGCAGCCTAGCACATCTTCCACATCTACTGTACCTACTTTGGTTGCCTTGACATAGAGTCAAGTGATAACTATCAGATCAAATGAGCACTGATTGCTATGATTTCCATTTCTATCATAAAATAATGCCAAAAGGCTATTTCTTAGTAAAGGACCATTTGTTTACCCACTTCAGTAGGCCCTGTGGCAGAAAATTGTAGAAAAAGATACTTGGAAGATTAGTGGCCTTAGAACATGCCTACAGGTAGCCAGTTTCAAAAGTGCTTCACTACACCTTTAAAGAGATATGAACAATTGCATTTTTGGTAAGAGTGAACTTTAGAGAAGGCCAGTTAATAGAATGCAAAATAACAACAGGAAACAATATGACAGCTGATGCAGGCCTCGGGCAAGGGTGAAATATCAGATCATTTCACAGGAATAACTGAACTTTCCTAAGGCAAATTTCCAGTAAGAAACACAGAAATGGGCTAATTAAACAGCACCAACATATGCCAAGTTATTTGTAAAGGATTTACAGCCTCATAGGCAGTTCTTTGCCAACCCCATTCTGAGTCATTATTTTGAAGTGGGATGACAGAGATTAGCAGAAATCAGCAATTTAAAAACAGAAGTACAAAGGCATTAGAAAACATGAATCCATTGTTGCGTGCATGAAAGAAAGATACAGCAACATCAGGGAGCACATATCTACACCTCCAATCCAGAGAAGGACAGGCTATCAACCCCATCACAACCTCATTCTGATCCTAAGGTCTGCTGCTGTCCCTCATTACATTTTCATCCCTTGACAATCACCATTCTGGAACATGGATAAGAACACTTCCCAAATTTGGCAAACCAACTCCCAATTTCACCCATTACCTTCTGGGTACAGTTCAAGGTTTTGGTTATCACTTTTGAAGCCCTACAAGGCATAGGGCTAGGTTAGTCCTGGGACTGCCTGGCTCTGAGGGTTTCTGCCTGTCTTTCTAGATCCAACAGTGTGAACACGCTCCAGATCCCTTTAATGAAATAGTGTCATCTAATGGGATCCACAAAACATGCCTTCCATATTTCTGCACCTGCCCTATGAAATCTCTTTCTTATTGAGATCTGGGTTCCAATGCTCTTGGTCTTCCAGAAAGCCATATTAATGGAGCCCGCTATGTGAGATAGTCTATTATGAGTTAGTTATACAGTTCCTTTATAATTGCATTAAATTATTTTGAAGCTTTTGTTTTGTTTATATTTAGGGGTTTTATCACATTGTTTTTTTCAATTCTATATTGTTGTAAGCTGCTCAGATTTACTTAGTTAAGATGGGTAACCATATATATTTTCTAAGATAAGCATACATTCATTACATTTATTAGAATTCAGAGAAAAAATTTAGGAATGCAGGTTTTTTAAAATACTTTTGCTAAATTCAAACTGCTAAATCATACTTTAAAAATTATTCAGAAATGTCTCAGACCTTGTGCCAACTCAGAACCTGTTATTAATTAATGAATCCTGGGTTCCTTCAGGCTTATATAAAAGCCTTAAAAGTTACCAATCCTTGAATAGTTGCAGTAGTTCTTGATTAATTCAGTGGATTCCTTATAACTAAGAATCTCAACAATAGCCGCTAGGAACTTTTACAAACATTTACAAAACTAATGCAAAAACAAAATTCACTGAATACAACACAACCAATAGTTTTTGCATTTGAATGATACAAAGCCTGAACTTTGGTTGAAAATATCTGAAGAAAGAAAACTTGGCACTGATGATAATTTTAAACTAAAAATATAAATCTGAATTATGATACAACAGAAACAATCTGAGTCTATTTTATCTGGTGGATGTTGAGAAGGAGTGGAGAAAGTTCCAAGCTCTGTGGCAGACCACAAAATAGCGATTGAGGGCTGGACCTCTCACTCCCTAATCAAATAATAATATTCAGAAGCGTTACGTGGACAAATTACATGACTTTGTAGCAACCATATACTGCTTCTTGAAATTACCTATCTAAATTTTTAAACATTTAAACCAAATCATTGCCAATCCAACACTATATCTTAAAAATACTTAAAATATATCTTATATCTTAAATATATTTATATCTCAAGTATACTTATATATACCTAAACTGCGATTCTTGACATATTTTGGAACTGGGGCTATCATGACCTTTTTGACCTTTTAATTTTTTAAAAAAGCCATGCAAAGCTCCAGGTGTACTATTTTAAAGCTAAATAATTGTCTTTTCACAAATGCTCAATATTTTTTTCTTGCTTCTTTGTCAGAGAACACATTTACTTGCTTCAATAATTTTATTCCCTAGTACCAGATAAATGTCCTGCCAGAGTTGAAAACTACAGGTGAAAATGGCAGGTATTGAACAGCTTCTTTTAGAAGCTTTAAATTTTTAAATACTTTATATTAATGGCTGTTTCTCAGGAAATATTCTTTCCCTTTGGAGAAATATGAAGATCATCAATATTAGTACAGATAGATTGAACAAGAGAAAAATCTATGTTTTCCTAATAAAGTATTGCATGTTCTAGCACAACTTAATATTTTTAATGGGTTCTAAGTAATTCTTTTTATAATTACTCATCTAGATGACATTGGTAGAATTAAATACAACCCCCCTAGGCCCCAGCAATCTTTGGACAGGGTGATGAACAGCCATGCAAAAAATAATAAGAACTTCTGAATCAGTATTCTATCACTTCACACTTAAAAGGACTCCACATACTTATTTTTTTTATTTTTATTTTAATTCCATTTATATCCCGCCCTTCTCCGAAGACTCAGGGCGGCTTACAAGCTTAGCAGTAGCCTTCATTCTATGTATATGCCTGCTTATTAGGGCTTTCACACACACCCCAAGCGGCATTATTACAAAGTCAGCTTAATTGCCCCCAACAATCTGGGTCCTCATTTTACCCACCTTGGAAGGATGGAAGGCTGAGTCAACCTTGAGCCTGGTGGGATGCGAACCTGCACTAATTGCAGGCAGCTGGTGTTACTTAAGGAGGCATTAGCCCACTGCTCCACTAAGGCATACATTCCCAACCCTGGTTGTTCCCTTCCTTTCCTGAATCCAATCAGATTTTTTTAAAAAAATGACTTAATATTTTTTTAGGCTCATGTTCTTTAGAATTAAAAGTAGATAAAACATCAGAAAACAATTTGCATTACAGGTAGTCCTCGACTAATGGCTGTAATTGAGCACAGAACTAATATCATACATTCTGCTGGTCTTTAAGCAGGTCACCATATGACCGTGACTGATTTTATAACCTTTTTTTCAACAGCAACAACAAACAAAATGCTAAATGAATAACTGTGTGCTGCAAATTCCACATAGGCATCAGAAAGGGCATCCAGCCAGTAAATGCTTAGCTCCTTTCAGTCACCCCAACTTTGCCCTGATGCAAGAGGTTACAGGGTCATTAAAAGAAAAAAAAAATCAGGAAATGCTACTCTTGTTAAATAAATGCCATGGCCATTTAGGAAACGAATTGCACCTCAAAATCATTTTTTTTTTGCTGCAAATGGGAAGTAAAAACAGTTTTTGGCAAAAAATAAATAAATCATAAATTATGATCATGTGAAGAGCAGCCATCCAAACTTCAAAACTACATCATACCTAACTGTGGAGAGATCTATCATACTTTCTGGTCATAATTGAGGACTACCTGTGTATAGTTGGAAAAAAGGGATATTAAATGGACCTGGTATGAAAGAGATTCTATGGTTCAGACTAAAGGGAACTCACAAAAACTGCCATTGCTTCCATCTACCCAATTGTAAGGCTAGCCCTGCTTGATGTATTGTATGACACATATCACAAAATGCTTCTTAATATAGCATTTTGCTTTGCATAAGGAGAAGCATGGACTTGGGTTATATATTTTGTTGCCCCCACCCACCCAAAAGTGGAGAAAGAAAAACAATGGCAACATTGATTGATCAAGTGGGTGCAGATCATACATATCTGTAGCTTAATTACCCAGATGCAGCAAATAATCAATTAATTAAACAGTACAGATATCCGTAATGGTAATTCACCATTACAATTATTTATTTATTTATTTATTTATTTATTTATGGGACTTATATCCCGCCCTATCTCCTGAAGGACTCAGGGCGGCTAACAACAATAAAATACAATAAATACAGAAATTAAGATAAAATTAAACTTCTTTCTGTATATTACTTTGGCTTGAGAACCAGTAGGAACTCGCTTGTAGTATGATTCCACTAAGTGCTACCAGACTATATTTGGAAAAATTAAGGATACATCCCATACAGCTGAAGTTGGTAAAATACAATAATAATAATAATAATAATAATAATAATAATAATAATAATAATAATAACAACAACAACAACAACAACAACAACAACAACAACAACTAACCTTATGATTAAAAGTTTTTGTCCTTCCCAACTTTCTATTTATGAGAAGTGACACAAGTATTTTAACAGCTCTCAAGTGATATTCCTGTCCATAGTGAATGCAGAACTACCCTCTTGGTATTCTATAAAGGATGATTTTTGTTATTAATATAAATTGGACTCCATTCTTCCTCAGCTTGGTTTCCAGACTGGAGAAAGACCAGAGCATTTTCAGCTCTCACTGAAACTGTTCAATAAATACATGTGGCATTATTTCCTATACTTAGGTTTTAGCTTTTGAGATTTTATAAAAATGAATGAAAATATTAAGGGAATACTGATGGTTTATTTGCAATGTGACAAATTATAAGTTTTAATTAAAAGGTGAGAATACAAAGGATTCATTTCAATCATGCATTTTTTTGTTAGGGGTGGAAAATACAATTTAATTTATTTTTACCATTGCATCATATTTTATTAATTGGATTTCAAAGCAATAGAGCATCTTGATTCTTACATCAATTGATGCTGAAAATTTGATTGAGACTGTTCAGATTGCTGAAGTCACACAATGTATCAAATATGTGTTAACAAAGCACAGAGCTGTTCACATAATGTGTTCTGCCTAATCAAATAAATCACACTGTCTTAGTCAAATAACATAACAAGACAATGGCTAGGTTACCACAACATATTGAGTTGTCCAATACTATTTTTAGTCAACCATAGAGTTATTTATAAATCCAGCCCTTATATTTCTACTTGTAGATGTAAGATTTTCAGATATGTACCCAGGGAAGAAAAATTGTTTATTATTTTCCTCCCAGAAATTTACTAAAATTTGAAGAATGGAATTCCTTTATATCAGCAGCCCTCAACCTTTCCAGCATAGCGGACTGGCGGGGGGAGAGGGAAGGGTTCCAAGAGAGTGACAGGCACAAAAATGGAACTTTGCATAAGAGTTGCCGCTGCTCGTATAAGTAGAGTTGCGTGCACGCTCACCTGCTGCTTGAGCAGCCCGATTCCGAATGGGCTGCGGTCCTGTAGTGGACCATGGCCAGGGGATTGGGAACCCCTGCTTATATTTTTATAAACACCAACAAATGTGCAGTGTGAAATTATACAATTATTTATAGATTGTTGTAATTTGCTCTATTACACATTATACAATTATTTGGACTGTTGTAATTTGCTGTATTGAAGATTGTACAGGAAGTGCAATTTGTTCAAGATTCAGTGTGTCTACTGTGCATTCTCAGTACTACCCTCTTCCTCTTCTGCTCTGGGAGTTGCATTGGTTACTGATGTATTTCTATGTCAATTCAAGTTGCTGGTCACCATGTAAAATTCCAGCTTGTTTTGGGGCTCACTTACTTAAGAGATACCTTTCCCAAGTAGATTCTGCCCACTCAACTGGGCGAGTCTTCTTCTATTACAAGGTATGATGGAAGGCAGCAAATTGGCTATTACTTAAGCTGGAAAACTGGAAAATATAGAAAGCCTGAGCAGACGCCATGTAATTGCAGGTAAAGAAAACTCACTATTTCTTAGAAAACGGAAGGACACACATCAAATTTCTCAATTTACTTTTTAAAATTTCAATAAGCCTTTTTTTAGTAGCAGGACAAAAGTGATATGTTCTATTTAGCATGTTTGGAGAACTATATAAAGATTCCCCCCACCAATTCCTTAATATTATTTTTCTTATAATAATAGTATTGCTCTGGATCAGACATGTCAAACACAAGGCCCGGGGGCCGGATCCGGCCCGCAAAGTGGTTTCATGTGGCCTGTGAAGCCATCCTGGAAACAGTGAGGGAATGGCCCCCACTGCCTTGGCCCTGGCCCAGAGACCCTCCTTCTGCCAGAGACCCTCAAATCTGTCCCACTCCAGCCCAGGCCCCCATAGGCACCCTTGATGCGAATGATGTAGAGCTGGCCATGCCCACCCAGTAGGCCATACGCACTCTAGCCACGCCCACCCAGTAGGCCACACCCACCCTGGCCATACCCACCCGGCCCCTTAAGGGCAACCGCAATGCTGATGCGGCCCTCAATGAAATTGAGTTTGACACCCCTGCTCTGGATCATATATGTGGGAAGGAAAGTTTTACCAAAGAGCTGAGCTGCTGCCCATCTGCCTGTCTCATAAGGGTGCTCAGTTATAGAATCCTTTACGGTAATCTGTTGCATTATAAAGAATAAGAATGATTCACTTGGATGCCAATTATCCTTTAGTAGTAGTAGTACAGCAAAGCTATGCAGCTTTAAATATTGATAATGTTATTAAATTTATAAAATCTATTTCATAAATTACATACAAAGAAAAAAACCTGTTATATAACCTGTAGCAGTTAAAGATTGGAAGCTTTCCAATTTAATGAAATCTAAAAGGCAAATTTAAGAAGCTCAAATGCCTGTGCTATTACATGGTAAAAAAATCTTTTCAATTTTTAAAAAGCAGATTGCTGCTGGTAATGGAACTTTTAGTGACATACTTAGATGAAATTATCTTGGACTTTTAAAATGAAGGGATGCCATGGCTCAGTGGTTAGAACGCTGAGTCTTAGACCAATAAAGATCTGTGGGTGGCAGTTCAAGACACAAATGTCATGAGACAGAATGAGCTCCTGTCACTTGTCCCAACCTAGCAGTTTGAAAGCATGCAAATGCAAGTAGATGAATAGTTGGCACATACAGTTGCAAGAAAAAGTATGTGAACCCTTTGGGATTATGTGGTTTTTTGCATGAATTGGCCATAAAATGCGCTCTAAACATCATGTAAGTCACAACAATAGAAAAACACAGTCTGCTTAAAATAATACTACACAAACATTAGCTGTTGTCATGTTTTAATTGAAGATAAGATGGAAACATTCACAATGCAGGGTGGAAAAAGTATGTGAACCTTTGGACTTAATAACTGGTTGAACCTCCTTTGGCAGCAATAACCTCAACCAAACGTTTCCTGTAGTTGCAGATCAGACCTGCACAACGATCTGGAGTAATTTTGGACCACTCCTCTGCACAAAACTGTTTCAGTGTAGCAATATTCTTGGGATGTCTGGTGTGAATCGCTCTCTTAAGGTCATGCCACAGCATTTCAATCGGGTTGAGGTCAGGACTCTGACTGGGCCACTCCAGAAGGCGTATTCTGTTCTGTTGAAGCCATTGTTTTGTTGAATTACTTGTATGCTTTGGGTCATTGTCCTGTTGCATCACCCATCCTCTGCGGAGCTTCAGTTGGCGGACAGATGGTCATACATTTTCCTGCAAAATGTCCCGATAAACTCTGGAATTCATTTTCCCATCAATGACAACAATCCGTCCAGGCCCTGAGGCAAAAAAGCAGCCCCAAACCATGATGCTCCCTCCGCCATGTTTTACAGTGGGGATGAGGTTTTGATGTTGGTGTGCTGTGCCTTTTTTTCTCCACACATAGTGTTGTGTGTTTTTCCCAAACAACTCAATTTTGGTTTCATCTGTCCACTTTTGAAGTTTGCAAAAGAGCAACTGGATGTTCCACAGCACTACTGGCAAAATATACTGTATCCAGGTGCTCTTTTGCAAACTAATCATAATTATGCGATGATATCTGTAATATCAAACATCCACATCTGCCTATCCCACGTCCTTGGTAAGGACTTGATAGGTAGACAAAAATGCGAAATCTAGTCTGAACATCTGGCTGACTGTGCAATGATTAATAATAATAATAATAATAATAATAATAATAATAATAATAATAATAATAATAACAACAACAACAACAACAACAACAATAACAACAACAACAACTGCACTACTCGGAACATCTTACATTTTAAGGAGATACCTGGTTGATACCTAGGATGCTGGCAGCAACCCGTGTCAACCATCAGCGCCAGTCAATTTGAATGCTCAGTTGACTGAGGTTCATGTTTAATGAATAAAAGTTTTATAATAATAATGTTGAAAGGTACCTTGGAGGTCATCTAGTCCAACCCCCTGCTCAGGCAGGAAACACTATACCATTTCAGACAAATGGCTGTCAAGTTTTTAAGAAGAGACTGGACAGCCATTTGTCTAAAATGGTATAGGGTTTTCTCCCTGAGCAGGAGGTTGGACTAGATGACCTCCAAGGTACCTTCCTCCACCACCATTATTACTATTACTACTACTACTACTATTATTATTATTGTTGTTGTTGTTGTTGTTGTTGTTGTTGTTATTATTATTATTATTATTATTATTATTATTATTATTATTATTATTATTATTATTATTATTTCATCGCATAATCATCCATATGTCCAGACTGGATTTGGCATTTTTGTCTACCTATCGAGTCCTTATCCCAGGTATTCAGTTATAACTGCAGCTGTGTTGTACATTAGTTGTTTTGTTTCTTGCAGTGAATTGGTGCTTATACTTGATATTGCAGTATTTGCATCTTTTAATGCTTAGGCTAGCTGTTTCTTTGGAACAAGCTTCAATGCAGGCAACCTTATTCTGTTCTTTTTGTGCTGTTCTAGATGCTCAGTTATTCTTTGTTTCAATTCTTTTATTTCTTTAGTTAGAGGGTTTTGTTCTTCCTGAGGAAGAGGTGCCTGGTTTCCAAATGAGAACAGTTGTATATCTCTGCTGGATTCCTTCACTGCCAACTCCCCCTGGTTTGCCTCTACATTCTGAATTACTTCTGGCAAGGCTTTGATTTTTTTTGCCAGTTCATCCAATTCTGTTTCTGTGAATACTTTAATATTGTATTATAAATAGGTGTTGATCTGCTAGTCTCAATAATAATAATAATAATAATAATAATAATAATAATAATAATAATAATAATAATAATAATAATAATAATTTGAAAGGGACCTTGGAGGTCATCTAGTCCAACCCCTGCTAAGGCAGGAAACCCTATACCATTTCAGACAAATGGCTGTCCAGTCTCTTCTTAAAAACTTCCAGTGTTGGAGCATTCACTACTTCTGGAGGCAGGTTGTTCAACTGGTTAGTTGTTCTAACTGTCAGGAAGTTTCTCCTTAGTCCTAGGTTGCTTCTCTCCTTGACTAGTTTCCATCCGTTGCTTCTTGTCCTGCTTTCAGGTGCTTTGGAGAATAGCTTGACTCCCTCTTCTTTGTGGCAGCCCCTGAGATATTGGAACACTGCTGTCACCCCTCACCCTTCTCTTCATTAGACTAGGCATTCCCGATTCCAGCAGCCGTTCCTTATATGTTTTAGCTTCCAGACCTCTAATCATCTTTGTTGCTCTTCTCTGTACTCTTTCCAGAGTCTCAACATCTTTTTTACATCATGGTGACCAAAACTGGATGCAGTATTCCAAGTGCAGCCCCATGGTGGTTGCACCCAGCCAGAATGGTTTCCTGCCCCTGCTCATTCAGTCAAGACCTATTTAAGAGCTTCACCCCTACACAAGATTCAAGGTGCTGGTAATGACCTATAAAGCCCTAAACGGCTTGGGTCCGGACTATCTAAGGGAACACCTGCTGCCGGCATCATCTTCCCATCGTCCTGTGCGCCCACACAGGGAGCGCCTTCTCAGGGTACCGCCGGTTAATGAATGCCGGCGGGTTATTCCCAGGGGAAGGGCGTTCTCTGTGGGTGTGCCTGCCCTATGGAACCAACTACCCACAGAACTTAGGACTGCCCCCGACCTTCGCTCATTTCGCTGGGACCTGAAAACTTGGCACTTCGATCTGTTTGGTCCAGACTGTGGGGTTGTTAATTTAACTGGGTTTTAGATTTACTCTTGGGGCTTGAATTTAATTTAATTGTTTTAATTGTTTTTAATTTTTTGTATTCATGGTTTTAACTGCCCTGTAAACCGCCCTGAGTCCTACGGGAATAGGGCGGTATACAAATCCAATAAAATAAATAAATAAATAAATAAATAAATAAATAAATAAATAAATAAATAAATAAATACGATCCCATCCCCTTGAGGTGCTTCCCCAATGCAGCCCACCTAAAAGGTGGGCCTTTGTAGGATCCCTTTCTCTGAGCCTCAAGATCTTTTTTACATCGTGGTGACCAAAACTGGATGCAGTATTCCAGGTGTGGCCTTACCAAGGCATTGTAAAGTGGTATTAGTACTTCATGTGATCTTGATTCTATCCCTCTGTTAATGCAGCCTAGCACTGTGTTGGCTTTTTTGGCAGCTTCAGCACACTGCTGGCTCATATTTAAGTGATTGTCCACTAGGACTCCAAGATCTCTCTCACAGTTACTACTATTGAGCAAGGTACCACCTATACTATACCTGTGCATTTGATTTTTCCTGCCTAAATGTAGAACCTTACTTTTTTCACCATTGAATTTCATTTTGTTAGATAGTGCCCAGTGTTCGGGTCTGTCCAGATCCTCCTGTATCTTAAGCCTATCTTCTGGAGTATTGGCTATTCCTGCCAGCTTGGTGTCATCTGCAAATTCTGTTCTGTTATTTATGATTCTGGATGTTGTTCTTTCCAGCACTGTTGCATTCATTTTAGATATCCTCTTCTTGTTGGACTTGATATGTAAATAACATATCATTATTTATTTGTTTTCAATCACTGTGTATTTGCGATGGGTAAATACCTTTTCTTCCAGTAGTTCTGCAGTTGCTGGCCCTGGTTGCTCAGCCAACAGTCCTGAGTCCTGTAACCCATTTTTCACCAGATATCCAGAAACTCCAATATCTAATGTGGACCTTATGAATCCAGGTCACATCCGAGCCGGTATGGCTTTCTGAAATTTACGTCTCACCATATTTTTTATGGGAGAGACACTCTTTGTCTGACTCCTCTGATGAGACCTGTCCAGTATGGTTGAATCTCTGGCATAGCTCTCATCTTCCTTAGAGTACACAAGCCCCACAACCACTTCAAGGTAATGCCTCACTGGGGTTTATTACTATGATGATGATAAATCTTATTTTAAACAATATTTTATCAGGGAAGGTAGTCCTAAGTATCTTTACTTACAGATAAATACTGATATTTGATAGTGTATAACATGAAGTTATCTTAATATGACCACATTAATAGTAATCATTTTCTTGCTGTATCAAGCAGTTATCGATGAATAATAGAAGAGGAACTAATTCTCTCAGAAACTGGATATTGACACTCTCAGTTTAACAAATTCTGAAAGTATTATTGACAGGATGGGAGTTGAAAATGTGAGGTGTCATCGGGCAAATATTTACTAAAGCAATTCCCATGAAACTTACTGATAATAAAATAAAGCCTAGAGGAAGAGAGGAAAATCAGGATACGTTCAGCTAGGTTTCCTATTAATATGCATTAGTTGATAAGTTAACAGTAAATACTAACAAAATTTCCATGCTATCTTTGCTACCATGAAGTGAATCCAATTACAGAGCGGTTAGCAGCATTACTTTTGCAGTAGGGATGAGAAATGAATAGAAATTCCATAAGCCTTGCAGTCTAGATAACATTATTAAGATTTTTTTTGTGTGATTCAGGTTACTAACTGTGATTTAAAAAAATGCATGCAAAATTAATAACTAAGGTCATTGAATGTATGAACATAACAGACTGTTTAAGACTGAATCTGGCCATCTGTCTTGTATCTTTCAGCATTGAGTCCCATTGTTAGATAGGGTAAAATAAGTTTAAATAATAAATTACAAATATGCTAATTAAAAGGATTCTAGTGTGGTATCATTCTTTTACTTGCTACATGCTACTATTGTTTTGCTACATGTTCTTTCTGCTTGCAAATATTAGATATTTTTGGCATGGACTTATGGACCATTTTGCATGGACCTTGTACTTTTCTTCAGGAATTTTAAAACAGAAGTTTACTCATAGCATTTTTCTTTATAAAAAAGAAGTGCTATGGATAAATATTTTGATAAGGAGAATCCAAATGACTTTTTTCTGGATTTAACACTGACTCTGGAATCATTGGTACTATAGAGTTAGTTAGCATGTTTTGGTTTTTTTTTACTTTTTTTTTACAGTAATTGGTATGCAGCTGTGACCCTACTTAGAGAAATCAGAATGACTTGGATTATGCAAAGATTCCTGGATTAAAAATAATGTAAAATACATTATTTTTGTTTAAGCAAGTCAGAAAATTTCATCTATTAAACAATATAACCGCTCATATCTTTCTTGAGCCAAATCTTAATGTATCTTAATGTATGCAATACTGTATTCCCTGTGATAGTGCCAGCACCTTACAAGGCTTATATCAGTAATTTTAATGTTCAGATAATAACACGAATATCTTTTTGAGCTGAGCCTTGAAGGTATTAGGTAATAGGAAGATTGATCTATTATCAGTTGCTTTGAAATGTGTCTGCTTTTCAAAATAAACTTGTTTTTTTAATCTACCGGTAATTGAAGAAGCTTGATATTCATCTCATGCTATTTGTTTGAAATTTTAACTGAATTTTAATATAGTTTGAATTAAGTGATTTTATAATTTAATAGGAAAATTTGCTTGCTTGTACTGCCCAACTTGAAAAGTAGTTAAGACATGTATGAAATAAATAAATGTACAAGATACATATGCTTGACCAATGCACTATAATTCTCTATGTAAAACAGAAGCAGAATAGCTGAAAGTATGCATGCAAATGAAGACTACAATTAACGTAGTTTCAAAGTTGCTTAATGATTATTTATATCTTACCTCTCTATCTATCTCTTTGTTTCCATAATGAAAATGCTAGTCTCGTGGTTCCGACAAATAAAGAGACAAATAAAGCAGAACTCTGAGGCTTGCAAGTTCCTCAAAGAACATGTTTATTGTTACAAAGTATTGGCATGTCAAAAGTGAAACCAAGTCTGAATAGACACTAACAATTCCCAATTCAAAGTTAAGAAATCCCACCCCTAAAGCTATGCAAGCTACTATGTTCCCCAGTACATCTTCTTGGCCGGCTTGCAGTCCTGGGAGCAGCTGATAACCTTGGTTCCCGTGGGAGAAAATCTGTTTAGTCTAGTGAAGCACCTGGTAAATCCCCCTCCCTCCATGCTACGTGTCAAACAAAAATGAGTAGGGAAAATGGCTGCAGCCATGCTCATTTTCAAAGTTGACAGCTAGATGTTGGATTCTCCAAGTTGTTTCCCATCCAGACAGAAATAATGTATGGCTCTACCTAGCCTCTACTAGCTAATTATCTTTTATTTCAATTTAATCTTAATATACAGTATGTTGTTCAGTTTTTCTTTTGCAATTAACTCACCCAATAGTTGGAATCAATGTTGGATTTCTCTGTTTTGGTACAGTTTTCTCCTTCAAATATTATGGGTTAATTTTTGCAGCAAGACTTCTAAAGGACAGAGACTGGCTAAAACTGCTAATGCCCAGGGTCCCTGCATAATTTTATCAGATGGGCAGAGGAGTAGAGTTATCACTAGCAATACCCTTGGACTTATATGCTCCTTTACACTGCTCTACAGCCCTCTCTAAGCGGTTTACAGAGTCAGCTGAGTCAACCTTGAGCTGGTGAGAATCGAACCATTGGCAGCCCGCAGAATTAGCCTGCAATACTGCACTCTAACCACTGCACCACCATGGTTCTTCTCAGGGTTAGTTTCAATACTGCATTTACTATTTGGTGCCATTTCTCATCCATGCTCCATTTTCCAAGGAACTAATCTATATGTCTGGAGAACAGGGAAAGCATTTCCTGCCTCTCATGATCAGGAATTCCACATGTGTCCCAAAGCCAATTCACAACTCTTGAGACTGAATCCACAGTTCTCAAAAAGACAGAAGTCTTCCAACACTTTTTTAAAAAAATGCAGGGTAGTTTATTCGTTGCTTCATACTGAGCTGGACCTAAGAAGGGGGAAGAAACCTTTGTACATTTACAAAGAGAGATGAATAATGTTGCAATTGTGAAACAGTAAATTGTAAAGGAGGTGCTGACTGGATGCCTGAGCTGAAAGCACCCTACTGATCAATTATAAAGATGTACTGTAAGGCAATTTCAAAGTGTGTCTTGCTCTGCCAGTCAAGCTGCAAATGTTACAGTATAACTCAGTCAGACTTAGATTAAAAGAAAACAAATGCACATAAACTATGTTAAAAGAATTCTTACAAAAGAAGAAGTACAATAAGAAGCTTTAATGAAATAACGGTACTGCCAAGTTTCCGAATTTACTCTGCATCCTCCCCATCCAAAGAAATGAGTAATTCCTTGAAAAGGGATGGCTGTTTTGCATTTGGGATATATTAACTTTTAAACTGATGCCGTAGATCACAAGCATCCTAAAATCACAAGAAAGCAACATGTATGGTTACGTGAGGTATGTGTTTAATAGCAGAGACTGGGTAGGTAGTAATGATTTATAAATAAATGATTTTATTTATTTTTTAAAAAATCTGATTTAAAAGGTAACATCCATTTCTATCCTTTTTGATATTGCTTTTAACAGAATAACACAGTTGGAAGGGTCCTTGGAGGACTAGTCTATCCTGAAGCAGGAGACCCCTACATTCCAGACAAGTGGCTGTCCAATCTCTTCTTAAATGCCTTCAGCGATGGAGTACCCACAACTTCTGAAGGCAAGCCTTTCCACTGGTTAATTATTCTCACTGTCAGGAAATTTCTCTTTAGTTCTAGGTTGCTTCTCTCACTGATTAGTTTCCACCCATTGTTTCTTGCCTTGCCTTCTGATGCTTTGGAAAATAGGCTCTTCTTTGTGGCAGCCCCTCAGATAGTGGAACACTATCATGTCACTCCTAGTCCTTCTTTTCACTAGACTAGGTAAAGGTAAAGGTAAAGGTTCCCCCGCACATGCGTGCTAGTCGTTTCCAACTCTAGGAGCTGGTGCTCATCTCCGTTTCAAAGCCGAAGAGCCAGTGCTTGTCCGAGGACGTCTCCGTGGTCATGTGGCCGGCATGACTAGATGCCAAAAACTCACGGAACGCTGTTACCTTCCCACCGTAGTGGTCCCTATTTTTCTACTTGCATTTTTACGTGCTTTCGAACTGCTAGGTTGGCAGAATCTGGGACGAGTAACAGGAGCTCACCCACTGAGCCACCGCGGGTTAGGACGCTGAGCTTGTCGATCAGAAGGTCAGCAGTTTGGTGGGTCAAATCCCAAGTGCCGCGTAACAGAGTAAGCGCCTGTTACTCGTCCCAGCTTCTGCCAACCTAGCAGTTCGAAAGCACGTAAAAATGCAAGTAGAAAAATAGGGACCACTACGGTGGGAAGGTAACAGCGTTCCATGTGCCTTTGGTGTCTAGTCATGCCGGCCACATGACCACGGAGATGTCCTCGGAGAAGCGCTGGCTCTTCGGCTTTGAAACGGAGATGAGCACTGGCCCCTAGAGTCGGAAACGACTAGCACGCATGTGCGGGGGAACCTTTACCTTTACCTTTACCTTCACTAGACTAGACATATCCAATTCCTGTTCTTCATTGTTTTAGCCTCCGGCTCCCTAATTATCTTTGTTGTTCTTTTCTGCACTGTTTCCAGAGTCTCAATCTCTTTTTATAAAGATTTTATATAACCTTTTCAATGCTTTTGTATAGCATCTTTGCATTGCTTATGTAGAAAGCCACTATACAAATGCAATCTACCTTTTGAAAGACACACATTATTTTGCATTTTACTGCACATTGTAAGCATTTTACTGATAATTTTCCACTGCAATCCAAAAGAACTCTTATAAACTCTCTTACACTATATAAGATACCCCCATGGCAAGTACTGAAATAAAAATAAACCAGACACTTTTTTTTACTGTAACAATGTTTCTGTTAATTTTTGCATACTTTTTATTTATATTCCACTGAAGTCCAAAGCAACTCTCATTAATTATCTTACATTATTTAAGATACTTTTAGGAAAAGTATTGAAATAAAAATAAATCAAATAGAAAATGACATGATCACAAAAACCAAGATATACCAAGATAAAAAGAAGGATCAGAAGATGGCCAAGACTGGTGGTACAGTGGTTAAAGTACAGTATTACAAGCTAATTCTGCCCACAGCCTGGAGTTCGATCCTGACCAGCACAGGGTTGACTCAGCCTTCCATCCCTCCAAGGTTGGTAAAATAAGGACCCAGATTCTTGTGGGCAATATGCTGATTTTATAAACTGTCCAAAGAGTGCTGTAAAGCACTATTAGGCAGAATATAAGTCTAAATGCTAATGATATTGCTACCACATGTTGTAGTAATCGTTAGGCATATGGTGTTAGCCTACAATGTTGGGTTGAAAATATATTAACCATAATGCTATGGCTTTAAGATGTTAATTGGCCAATGGGTGTGTAAGTGTTCTCATGGCCATAAGAGGAAGCTAGGAACGTAGCTTCTCTCTCTCTCTGAATTCACTGATCTCTACTGTTACTGTTTTTGCTCTGCTGTTGGTTTACTACTGTTGTAACCTAAACTGTGTATTGACCTCTGGACCGGTAAGAAGACTTTGTAGCTTGGACTGTTGCTATTGTTTATGACCTGGACTGTTTATTTTTTGACTGTGCATTTTTGTTCTTACACCACCTCAAAAGTAAAATACTTTTTGCTTTTAGAACTCAGTGTATTTCTGTGTGTGACTTTTTTACTACTCTCAGTACCCTTCCTTGTCTGTGCAACTCTTTGGTAGCACAAGGAGACCTCTGCACAACAAATTCCTTAACAGTAATATGGGTGGCAGCAAAGAATGTTGCAGTAAATTAAAGACACATTAAATACATTATGAAAGTTACCTACTGTATATGATGTACAGCTGCTTCACAATTTTTTTATGTATATAAAATTATCAGATCTGTTAAACCCTGAAACATTTTTACACACCACCATGTTACATATCTGTTTTTACTGAAAACTGTATTATGTTCTAAGAAATATAATTGTATTTCTACGCTCAACCTTGATTGGAGAACTGCAAATCAGGTTAATTGTTTTCAAAATACCTTAGATAAATTTGCCACTTTGACATATTTTATATCTAGATGACTTGATTGAAACTGAACCTTTTTTTCCATGTGAAGTATGTGCTTTACTACTTCATTAAAGACCTGATTGAGAAGTCATGTATTTTCAGAGACTGCAAGGACCTCTAAGTCATAAAATACACCACAATTCTAGATGATCGTCTATGAATTCAGAGTACCATTTTACGATTTTACTTTGCACCTGCATGTTCATTTACTCTGCATCTGAGAATCCATTCTTACAATTAAATTGCTCATTCAGGGATCCCCTGAAACATTTTGTTTACAGGTGGGTTTCTCTCTTTTGATCAGGTTTTTGGCAAAATCAAATTAAACATGCCAGGCAAAACAAACCCTTTCATATGACTAAGACTACTACCTCCCTTGGAACAAGATTCTACCCTTGTGAGAGAGTTCATGAAGTCAAACATAGATTGTTTAAATGAATTATGTTTGCAACTGAAAAAAGGCAATTGGCTAATTTAAATAAAAAATATCACATAGATTAAATACATGTAATATATTAAAATTCAGAGTATAAAATTTAATTATTGACTATTTAAATATTAGACGTCTTTCCCATCGATACGTTTGTGTTGTTTTAAATAGGAAATGTTACTGAAGAGTGGTATATGGGTGGTCCTGCATCATTGTATGCATTTTCTTACTTGAGTTAGGATTCCTTTGCCTCCAGAATTCCACAAGCATTACAGTTCAATTGTACAGTAGTGCAAAAAAAAGAGGCAAAGGTTCTTGATCTTAATGCTATTTTTAATATAGTCACTATCACTTTTATAATGATGATGGAAAGGAACACTGTCCTTTCAATTTTCTTTTTCCAATTCTTTTGGAAGCATGCAAAAAAGTGGAAATCTGTTCTCCCTTCTGAGAAGCAAACAACATGAGCAGATGATAGCCACAGGAAACAGCATTTTTTTGCTGACTAGCAAATAATCTCTGTTTTGACACTAACCAACATGACTATGAAGCATGTAAGCAGAAACAGCATACCCTTGACCAATTTTGTAAGATATTTAATTTCAGTGTATGAAACAAGAGCTTTTCCTTTTATAACCACAGCTATTTTTCCTGTGGAAAAAATGTTTAGCTCTCTCAGTATGTGTCTTCTCTTTTTTTTTTTTACAGGGGAAGCTTTCTTTTTTCCCCTCTTTGCTGTTGCTTAAAGGTAAAGGTAAAGGTTCCCCCGCACATGCGTGCTAGTCGTTTCCGCTCTAGGGGCTGGTGCTCATCTCCGTTTCAAAGCCGAAGAGCCAGTGCTTGTCCAAGGACGTCTCCGTGGTCATGTGGCCGGCATGACTAGACGCCAAAGGCGCACAGAACACTGTTACCTTCCCACCATAGTGGTTCCTATTTTTCTACTTGCATTTTTACGTGCTTTCGAACTGCTAGGTTGGTAGAAGCTGGGACGAGTAACAGGCGCTCACTCTGTTACGCGGCACTCGGGATTCGACCCGCCAAACTGCCGACCTTCTGATCGACAAGCTCAGCGTCCTAACCCACTGAGCCACCGCGTCCCCTTTGCTGTTGCTTAGCAGTCAGTTATTTCAAACATTTCCATACCATGAAAACAAATTCCCTTCAAACTCTAGGATATGCATGGAACACCATGCATATGTCTGATTTTTCTCTTATCTTTGGATACATTTCAACAAATAAATAAAAATTCCATATTGAAATTAATTGCCTGCCTTCCTTTATCCTTATTTCTGAATGGTCCAGCCACAATGTTATTTGCACCTGCTGCAAGGAATGGAAGGAGTCCCTCATTCCCTTTTCTTGCAACTGTTGCAGTGTGTCAGCTTTTTCCAAACTGCTGAATTAACATGTTGCAAACTTTAACCATGCAACACGGTTTCCTAATTCTGCCAGAATGATCCACTGAAGCTGACTGGCCTCCCTTTCCTTCATCTCAGTGGGGTAATAAAAAGCTGAAGTACGTAGGCTTTTTATGTTAGTTTCTCATAATTTTCAGCTTCTGGATTACTACTACGGGGAAATATTTTCTCCATTGGAAATATTATTCTTCTTAGACGTATTAACTGCAGATACTCTCTATCAGACCATGTATTAGAACCTTGTTCATACTTTTTAGCACCTCCCTTTCAATATACAGTATACTTTTCATGTCTTGGTGTTGCATACTTTTCTCAGTATTTCTTCAGATTTTGCATTTTTACTGATGCTGCCAGACTCCTAGACATATGAAAGGCTTTTAATTCTGTGATACTAAATACAGTGCTGCCAAAGCAAGCCTGGGAATGGCTTATTCACATTAGCCACCCTGAGTGCGCAGCTGCATTTTTTGAACTGCCCAACTGGAAACAGAATAGGAAAGGGTAACTTGGTTGCAAGTTGATCAGAAAGTAAGAAACATAGTTGTGTGTGTGTGTGTGTGTGTGTGTGCGTGTGTGTGTGTAGTGGAGGGAGGGAGGGAGGGAGGGAGGGAGGGAGGGAGGGAGGGAGAGAGAGAGAGAGAGAGAGAGAGAGAGAGAGAGAGAGAGAGAGAGAGAGAGAGAGAGAGAGAGAGAGAGAGAGAATATGTCTGGAAAAGTACTAGACATAGTAAACTACTACATATATCTTGGCCAACAGATCTCAATGGAAGGTGATACAATAAAGGAAATTGAACAGTGTGTTAAATGTGGTTGGCAGGCATTCGGCAGGCTAAGCAGAATTTTCAAGAATAACCTCCCCCTAAACCTGAAGAGAATTTTTTTTAATCAGTGTGTGCTGCCTGCTCGAACATATGCTGGTGAAACATGGACACTAACCTCACAACTGAGACAAAAGCTAAGAGTAGTGCAAAGAGCCATGGAAAGATACATGCTTGGCATTACAAGACAAAATAGGCATTACAAGACCTGCACATGTATTAGAGAACAAATAAAAGTATACAATGCCATCAGGAGAGTAAAAGAACGGAAATGGAAATGGGCTGATCATATACCAAGAAGAACTGATGGTAGGTGGACCAAGGCAGTCATAGAATGGATTCCACTTGATAAAAAACATCCACAAAAGAGACCTATAACAAAATGGATCAACAACATCAGCAAGTATTGTGGGCTCAATTGGTAAAAGAAAGCCCAGGACCATATTGGTTGGAAACATGAAGAAAAGGTCTTCATCCTGCAGTGGACAGACAATGGCTAAACTTATGATGATGACATATACCTATACAGAGAGAGAGAGATGCTTTTTAAAATAATGCTTAAAAGCATTTAGCAGTCACTTTCAACACTTTACAAGGGACGCGGTGGCTCAGTGGGTTAGCTTGTCGATCAGAAGATTGGCAGTTTGGCGGGTCGAATCCCAAGTGCCGCATAGCAGAGTGAGTGCCTGTTACTTGTCCCAGCTTTTGCCAACCTAGCAGTTCGAAAGCACATAAAAATGCAAGTAGAAAAATAGGGACCACTACGGTGGGAAGGTAACAGCGTTCCGTGTGCCTTTGGTGTCTAGTCATGCCGGCCACATGACCACGGAGATGTCCTCGGACAAGCGCTGGCTCTTCGGCTTTGAAACAGAGATGAGCACCGGCCCCTAGAGTTGGAAACGACTAGCACGCATGTGCGGGGGAACCTTTACCTTTACTTTACCTTCAACACTTTAACCATTACAATTATGATTTATATCCTGTTTTTCTGTCCATATTGTATAGAATTCTTGCAGCATTGTGTAATAGTGCAAATAACTATGATTAAAAACTATTTACCTACTGGTTCCATATACTTAACATTAACACAACATCTATCAATATCTTCAAAAAATGCACTGTGTAACACAGTCAGTAAATAAGAACTCTGTAAAAAATATCTTTATATTTTTGTAAGCAATGGGTTGAATTGTTATACTAATTTTCTACAATTGAGCCTCAAATAAAGTTACTAAGAAGAGACAAAGAATCACTTGTCATTATTTCATGCAAATAGTTTTGTTTATATTTCAGTTATTTTCACTTATAAAAGGTCTTTTCTCTCATAAATAAAGGGCACTACATTAAGTTTCTCATACTAGCATTTGCTATCAGTAGGTGATCTTATTTTCTCACATACACAGTGGATTTGTGTTTTGATTTGCAATTGCACACAGAAGAAATGTGTATATACATGTGTGTATCCTCAGGGGATGGGAGAGATAATAGTTTGCAAATGAAATACCTGCCAAGTAGTTTGTTATTTTCCCTTTTAAGATAATTTAAATTTAAACAATAAAAACTTGCAATATTACAATCCAAAACTCAGAACTCTATTTAAATTTTTCATATTTGGCTTTTGACACAGAGTTCAAGAGATACTTAAAAATAGTTTATTTTCATTCTAGTGACGCACTGTTACTACCAGGAAGCTCTGTTGGGACTAGACTTCTTTAATCTATTTATATTGATTTGAAGTTAGAGATGAACAGTGAAGTGCCTATATTTTGTGGCTGACTATATAAAACAGACATGTCAAACACAAGGCCCGGGGGCCAGATCTGGCCCATGAAGTGGTTTCATGCGGCCCGTGAAGCCATCCTGGAAACAGTGAGGGAACAGCCTCCACTGCCTTGGCCCTGGCCCAGAGACCCTCCTTCTGCCAGAGACCCTCAGATCTGTCCCACTCATGCCCAGGCCCCCATAGGCACCCTTGATGCAAACGATGTAGAGCTGGCCATGCCCACCCAGTAGGCCATACGCACTCTAGCCACGCCCACCCAGTAGGCCATGCCCATCCAGGCCACACCCACCCGGCCCCCTGAGGGCAACCGCAATGCTGATGCGGCCCTCAATGAAATTGAGTTTGACACCCCTGATATAAAATATTGAAGGCACCAGAATGAAAACTAGTACCACCAACTCAGATATCTATCAGTCTGCATCAGCACCACTTACAGTGACTGCAGCAAGTCTTCCGTTTTACACAAGATGTTCACAGTCATACCTGGACATATTGGAAACTGAATCTGGGAATCTTGGGTATATAATCATATGCAGTATCAGGAATGATTATGTAATGTGTTGGGCTACCTCCTTTGAATTCAACTGATGCAGGAGGCTTTCTAAAAAGAGAAGGTAACATCTCTGAAAAGGGATATTAGGCTTCACATCAGCATAATTGTAAAACTTCTATATTCTGGCTCTGATTTATCTGGCAGACAATTCACAGACAAATTTTGGCAAGACTATACTTTTTATTATGTACAAAAATAAAGCCACTAGAAATTTAAGACCTGCCTATTACGTTACATAGAAGAAATCAAATCTTATATATACAAATGGTGTACAGATGGATGGGATGCTCTTATATAATTCCCACATTTGAGACTAGATGACCTGAGAAGGTAAACAAGATGGGGCTGATGTTTAGTAAATGGACAGAACAACTGGAAATTCCAGTACTTTTGGCTAGATTGTGGAGTACAAAAAAAAGATTTCAGAAGAAAGCAATGCCAAACTACTTTCATAATACTACCTAGAAAACCTCATCAGTGCTGTTGAAAGGAGACATGTTCAACTTTATGACATTTCTACCTTCTTTTTGAGGACAGTGTCTTAAATTCAAGATCATCTTTATTTCAAGTAAATCCAACAGATGCATGTCAATGCACCTTTATTTCTCTCTGTATGCATGTAAATGTATACATACATGCATATATGCATATAGATATATGTGTGGGTGTTTTAATAAATAGAGTGTTGTTGGAGGAAGACAAAGTGTTAACTTGACTAAGCACTGCTCTAATTGTGCCTGCAGAACCCTGTTCAGCAGACATATTTAAGGTAACTCCTTCTTTGCTGGGAAGGAACAAGCCACAAGACCATCTGCAGGAAGGATTGTGAACAATATTCTACCTTTCTGAAGCATAAAAATCGCTCAGATTTGCTTGGGGTTGGACTCTTATGCAGGGTATTAATAAAATGGCTGAAGAATGATCCTATGTCATTAGCTCGAATGAATTTGAACCTATAGCTTCTAAGGAACTGCTGATGGTCCTGATCACATGTTGATTAGGTCCATTTCCCTCCAGGCTGGTAATGATTATCCTGCAGTAAGGTGACATGCAGTAAGGCAGGGGTCTTCAAACTTGGCTCTTTTACGACTTGTGGACTTCAACTTCCAGAATTCCTCAACCAGCATGCCTTTGCAGCAGTGTCAGTTTCCTGGAGGGAAGGGAATTACACATATTTTGAAAGATGTGGTGATGTGCCTCCTCTTCAAAAAGTCATTGCTAGATCCTACATTCCTGGAACAGCTTTATCCAGTTGAGAAAGTGGCTGGGTTACAGCCTCACCCTTTAAGTTTTAGAGGAAATAGATTTTTTTTTAAAAAAAAATTCAATTAGGTTTCAAACTGAGGCTCAATATTAAAAGCATTGATTGTGCTTGTTGATGACCTCTGGTAGAACTGGAATGGGGGAGGTACAACCATCATGTCTGAGAAGGAAATCATGATTGATACTATCAAATTTACCCATGTGGTCTTATCAAGCCTGCAACCTGAATCAGAAATTGAAGTGAGTCCTGATACTCAAGCCATGAAAAGGAGAGAAGTGTTGTCATACTCATTCCCATTTTGATTCATGTGTCTCCTGTTAAGGAATTTTATTTGTGCAGAGGTCTCCTTGTGCTAACAAAGAGTTGCACAGACAAGGAATGGTACTGAGAGCAGTAAAAAGTCACACACAGAAATACACTGAGTAAAAAGTATTTTACTTTTGAGGTGGTGTAAGAACAAAAATGCACAGTCAAAAATAAACAGTCCAGGTCATAAACAATAGCAACAGTCCAAAGAGTAATCCAAATACAAAGTCTTCTTACCGGTCCAGAGGTCAATACACAGTTTAGGTTACAACAGTAGTAAACCAACAGCAGAGCAAAAACAGTAACAGTAGAGATCAGTGAATTCAGAGAGAGAGAGAAGCTACGTTCCTAGCTTCCTCTTATGGCCATGAGAACACTTACACACCCATTGGCCAATTAACATCTTAAAGACATAGCATTATGGTTAATATATTTTCAACCCAACATTGTAGGCTAACACCATATGCCTAACATTCTCCCCTTTGGGTAGAATAATATATAACTCTTACAATCTTATGCACATTCTTTCACAATTAGCATTGTGTTTCACAGCACTTTGTACCTTTGTAAAGTGGTCTGCAATATTTACATCAGATGAACAATACTCTAGCTGTATTAATTTATCTTTGACACATTGTCTGACATTTAAATAACGAAGATCAGTATGTTTAGATCTTGTTCTTACTGCAGCATTATTAGCCATCTTTATTGCAGCTTGATTGTCCTCATACACAATAAATGGATCATTTACATCTAAACCCATATCTAACAATAATTGTTTGTACACTAGCAGTTCTGTACATAACACTGATAGACATGAAAATTCAGCCTCCATTGTAGATAAGCTTATGTGTTTTTGTCTAATAGATTTCCATCCAATCAAAGAATCACCCAACAATATAGCCAACCCTGAGGTAGATTTACGAGTGTTTGTATCAGAGGCAAAACTCGCATCTGCATATGCTGTAAGGATTAACTCACGATTTGGCTCTAAATATAACGAGTAGTGAATAGTCTGTTTCAGATACCTTAATACTCGTTTAGCTGATTGCCAGTGTCTAACAGTTGGATTATTGTTGTACCTAGCTAATTGGTTTATACAGTAAGAAATATCAGGCCTAGTCCAATTACTCAGATACATAAGACTTCCTATCAAAGATTGGTACATAGTCTTATCAAATACAGGACTCTCAACATTAGTGTCCTTAAAATCCATAGCCATCGGAGTTTTTGCTGGTTTACACATTTCCATATTGTATCTCTTTAATAACTGAGATATTTTACTGGCTTGCGAAATCTTAAAACCCCTATTCGTTTTCACAATATCTAACCCCAAATAGTGGCTTATTTTCCCAAGATTTCTAATTGTGAATTTATTTTCCAATCTTGAAATGATAGTTTGTGCTTCTAACTCAGTTTTTGTTATTATTGCTATATCATCTGTGAATAATAAAAGAAAAGATAATGCTCCGTTGTGTTCTCTTCTAAACAAACAAGGATCAGCATTACTGGCTACAAAACCTAATGCACTTAACTCATTAACTATACATTTGTTCCACTCATAGCCTGATTGTTTCAATCCATAGAGGCTTTTCTTTAACTCCCAACAATCATGGTCTCTATCATTGGTCAATCCTGGTGGAATTCTTAAATAAATAGTATGTTGCAATGGAGCATGTAGATATGCAGTTTCAACATCTACATGGTTAACCATATATTGGTTTTTAGCCGCCCATACTAAAGCTGCTCTTAAAGTAGTTGACCTTAGACTGGGTGCAAATACTTCGTCATAATCCTCAGTAGTTTGGGCAAAACCTTGTGCAACCAAACGTGCCTTATGGGTTATAGTTCCATCTACACCCCTCTTTATCTTATATATCCATTTACAACCTATAGCTTGCTCACCAGGTGGCAGTTTTGCTTTCACATAAACCTTAAGATCCCGCAAAGACTTCAACTCCCTGTTCATTGCAGCTTTCCATGATGCCTGTTCCTTTTCAGGATACATCCTGATCTCATCATAGTTAGAAGGCTCTACACTAACTTGACATACTATACTAGCTTCATAGCGATCAGGTGGATGTCTAATGCGCGTTGAACGCCAAGGAATTACAGGGCTTTGAATTCCTGACTCCTCTCCTTCCTCTGATTCATCTTTAATCTCCCCTATCTCCTCTTCATCTTTTACAGGAGATGTATTATCATTACTACTTACATTATCAGAGGAGTCCTCAAACACTAGAGGATCAGTATTAACAGTTTCTTGCTCTAACCTATCCCAACCAACGTGCTCAAGGAATTTTGCACTCGCACTATTATATACATTAGTTGTGCCTCGTTCCCAGAAACGATAGGATCTATGGTTAGCTTCATAACCTACGAAGTATAATTGCCTAGCCCTATGTTGGCCTTTACTCCTGAGTTGTGCAGGAATGTGGACCCAAGCTGGGGTGCCAAACGTGTGCAGGTAATCAAGGTTTGGTCTTCTACCATGCCATATTGTATATGGTATTTTACCAGTAGAAGTATTAACAACTAAATTCAGAACATGGTTTGCACATTTTGCTGCCTCCCCCCACAGTCTATCTGTTAAGCCAGAATCTCTTAACATGGTTCTCATCATGGCTTGTAACGTTTGCCCACGTCTCTCAACAAAAGCATTATGTTGAGGCCTATATGGCGCTGAACGTTTATGCTCAATGCCAGCAGATTCTAACATATCAACAAAACGCTTATTTGTAAATTCAGTACCATTATCAGTAATTATGCACTGAACTTTTCTCTTTGTTTTTCTCTCCACGAACTTCAGCCAGTTTGCAAATTGTTGAAAAGTGTCTGCCTTTGACTTAAGCAGATAACAAAAACCATAACGAGAGTAGTGGTCCAATATACTTAAAATATAACATGACCCTCCTAAACTTGGCTTCATGGGTCCAATTAAGTCAGCAAACACAACTTCCAAAGGAACAGTTGTTTTGAAGCCGTTTATCCTGTTTGCTGGACTTGCCTTACTCTTTTCCTGATTACAGGCATTGCAATTCAAATACTTACTACATGGCTTCAGTTTAATTCCCTCTACTAACTCAACTGTTTTACGTAGTGAGTTAAAGTTTACATGCCCTAACCGCCTATGCAATAAATGTATACATTCATCATGTGGCTTCTTGTTCTCACATATTGAGTTAGCTTTAACTGTACTAACCTGGTTACTTGTGAGAACGAATAAACCATTTTTCAAATTAGCAGTTACACAGGTTCCATTCCTCTCAATAGTGCGTTGCTCCCCTCTGAATGTTACCACAAACCCAACCTTAACCAATTCCCTTACAGATAACAGGTTGAATCTTAGTTTAGGTATATATAACATAGGTAACTGTTCATCAATGCATGGACAATAGGAATTACCTTCACCAGAGGCCTTCATCCTCCAACCGTTGGCTAGTGAAACATATTGGTTGCTGTTTTTCATATTAATAAACCTATCCTTCACTTTAGTAATGCATTGTGAAGCCCCACTATCAACAACCCACAATTCATTGTTTCTGGATGTTGATTCATCAGAAATAGCCAAACCAATGCCCTTCTTAGCCTTTCCACTGCTATTTACATTCTGTTTTCTACCCTTTCTACAGAATTTGGCTATATGCCCTTTAGCCCCACAAGAATAACATTTCTTGACGTTGTAAGCAGTGGTGAATGGCTGCTTCTCTCGTGGCTGTGTCTCTCTCAGCTGGTCTCTGTCACGCCTCCTTCTGGACTCTTCCAGCAGTCTCCCAGTAATGTTAGTCAATGTCAGTTCCTCTCTGGTCAGGACTTCCAAAGAAGAAACATACTCATCATAACTCTCATCCAAAGATGACAGAATAATGTAGACCTGATGCAACTCTGAAAAAATCAGCTCCTTTTCATGAAGCTCTTGAAAAGCTGCCTTCATGTAATTTAAATGGGTCAGCATATCTCCATTCTTCTGCAGACGAGCCCTAAACAGCTTACGTGTAAGGTGTATATGTGCACCCACACTGTCTCGAACATAAAGCCTTCGCAAAACATCCCAACACCTAGCAGCAGACTCCTCACCACGAATATGGACAAGCTGCTGGTCATTCAGTGTTAGTCCAATAATGCAAAGAGCTTTCTCGTTGCTTCGTTTAAAGTCGTCTAACTTCTTTGCATCCTCTTCATCATCTGGATCCCAAGCAGTAGTATCTGGTGGGTTATTTACAACAGTCCATAGTCCTTCCTTGCGCAAAAGCAAGCAGCATTTCGTGGACCAGGAAACATAGTTTGTCCCATCCAACCGGGTTATCCAGGAGATGCCTGACAACAGTTCCTGTGCCATTTTTACACCAAAAATAACTAACACAAACTCAGCTAGGAATACTGTGTGTACTAACTCTCAGTACAGGCCTGGGCCCATAACCAGTGTTAAGGAATTTTATTTGTGCAGAGGTCTCCTTGTGCTAACAAAGAGTTGCACAGACAAGGAATGGTACTGAGAGCAGTAAAAAGTCACACACAGAAATACACTGAGTAAAAAGTATTTTACTTTTGAGGTGGTGTAAGAACAAAAATGCACAGTCAAAAATAAACAGTCCAGGTCATAAACAATAGCAACAGTCCAAAGAGTAATCCAAATACAAAGTCTTCTTACCGGTCCAGAGGTCAATACACAGTTTAGGTTACAACAGTAGTAAACCAACAGCAGAGCAAAAACAGTAACAGTAGAGATCAGTGAATTCAGAGAGAGAGAGAAGCTACGTTCCTAGCTTCCTCTTATGGCCATGAGAACACTTACACACCCATTGGCCAATTAACATCTTAAAGACATAGCATTATGGTTAATATATTTTCAACCCAACATTGTAGGCTAACACCATATGCCTAACATCTCCCACAAATTCACTTATCATTTAATAGAAACTGAAGACTTCAGCTATAAATAAAATAAAATAAAATAAAATAAAATAAAATAAAATAAAATAAAATAAAATAAAATAAATTTCTCAGTTACTCTAGTCTATTGTTTCTATTAACAGTTGCTGTTTGCAGATGATACCGTAGGCTGGCAGAGTAGAATGCATCCAAGCATTTTGTGTGATACAGAAAACAAGAAAAAGAAATGTAAGAGAACTAGATGTGAGTGGACTTAGAGTGTGCATGAGAACATAAGAGGAGTGACAATAGGGCATGCATGTTTTTTTTTTTCCTGGAATAAAAATAGGATATTATGTATAGTACACTGGCATTATAAGACCTGATATGCAACATAAATGGATAAAAATATAGATTGTTATAAAATAATTCAAGGTTTTCATTTTCCATGTTATATTTTGCCTGAGGTTATCTAGTTATGCTGACTATGGACTCTTTAGAATTCAAGTTCGGCATCCCTGATCAACAATAGATAACAAAAAGTAGTTTTTATGGATAAGCTAGACTTATGGGCAGCGTATCAGACAAGAAATCTAGCAGATATATAGCTAAGTGCTAAATTGTAATTTTAAAATTCCACTTTATAGAATAAAGTCAAATAACCATAGAGTGGATTATGTTCACTGTCAAGTTAAAATTCCTATTAAGTGTTGTGGATATGTAGGACACAATTTAACTGGAAAAAAAACAAGTTCTCAACAAATTCCACATATGTACTGTTATTATGAAAGAATGTGAGTTCAATAAAAAAGCTTTCAGTTTGAGGTGTGAGCACTCATGCTTCAAGAAGCTAGAAAATTGGAAGCAAGCAGTCATATTCTTCTTGTGCATGAGAAACTGGAAAAGACTGTTCTAATCAGAGACAGACTTCCTGTATCCACAGCATATACTGGTTTTTCAGTTCATCTTCTATCCAACCAAATAAATCAGTGTTCAACAACTGGGATTGCATTTTCTTAGCTAAAAGTTCAATATTTGGAGAAATTAATATTATCTGTAAGCAAAAATCTTCTACAGTAGCCTATTTCTATACTTGGCTTTTGTTGTTGCTGCATACAAGGAGAAAAATCTCAAGAATATTTTGTAAACCATGGCTGTGAAAATTATCACAGTGAATCAAAGATTACAAATATTCTATATGAATAATCAATGCTGTACATGCAATAACAAGTCAAATCCCAAAATTGTTCTTCTTAAATTGTACCTTCTATTCAAAATTGGAGTTTTTCAAACTCAAAGAGTTCCGCTGAAATAGTTGAAGCAAGTTAAGCAGTCTTCTCACACTAAAACATGTCATTTCTACTGGACTACCAAGGGACCATAGAGGCAGGGGAAATAAACCACTAATGAAGTTGGGAGTGATGTGGTTGAAGCTGCAACTCTAATTGTTTAAGTTATCCCAAGGAATATCTACCCTTGAACTATACATACAAACAGTGGTGGCTGCACACTTGCCAACTTCACTAGACATGCTAGGTGTTCCTGTTTGTGGTAATGATCATCATGATTCTCTTTGCAAGGAAAAAAGTAATCATGATTTGCAAATATAACATAGGCTTTTATCTTGATGGGGGTTGGGGGAGAATAGAATATTGATTATTGTTGTTGCTTTGATTAAATATGCCAGTAATCCTGTACTGTTGCTCAATAGCCTTGGGCTGTCTGTGTACATTGTGATTCTTGCATACTCCCATGAGGTTAAATCTTCTAGATGTGTTCTAAAGCAGGCAGCTTAAAAATAAATTCCTGTCTTCTTGTTCAGAACTGCATAACAAAAGGGTGTAACAGTTGTGATACGATCTGATGAACTGAACAATTTGATTAGTCTATTAATTCAAAAGTAGAACAGGGAAGAAAGCTTGGGTTTTATTTTAAAATGAATACAGTTATTTCAAACCCCTTTATTCAAACAAAGGAAAAGAAGAGATAAAGGATAATGTCTGTGTTAGAATTAATATACATTGTTTCTTGGCTACTGTTTGTTAAAAGTAAGGAGTCTACTTCAAGTAAGTATCCATATTTATCTGTTTTGAAACATAGCCTTTTAAGGCTCTCTTTATTCTAGATTAGGATGTTAACCTTGAAAAAATAAATGGAAAAAACTGATAGTGCTACTGCACTATCAATGTATACAGTAGCACTTTACAAAGGAGTAAAAGGGGAAAAAAAGCATTCCAGACCACAAATAATTTATAATCCAGAAATTTAATAATGATAACCCAATTGGCCTTTGATAGGAGAAATGTCAAGAAAGATTCTTGAACTTTCTGAGATAAAAAATATTTTTTTAAAAAAACCAATTTCCCAACTGGTTGTCTCATAACTCTTGACTTAGGTTAAATTACATAACAGCATACTCACTCTTGGGTAGAATAACATTTGTCAGTAGGGTATGCAAAAACTTACACACACACACACACACACACACAAATTCTGCATCACATATATATTGCTTTTTTCAACACGGTGTTAAGTGCTAACTGTAGCACAGCAGAAATCTCTCAGGCATCAGTTTTGATTCTGAGCTTTGAGACAAGAGTCACTACCGGAAACAAAGAAAATTACAGCCTAGGCAGCTCAACAACATGCTGAAGCTTCTTTAATCACCAGCGTTTGTAACATCAAGCAAAACTGACATGTTGCCATCTCTCTGACAGTTCTGTAAGTATCCCTCCCTATTATCAGTGCTAAACAAGCTGCTCAGGAGAAGGTCAACCCCGAGAGCAAAAACAGAGTGCCAGTTCTGAATGCCCTGTAAACAAGGTCTAAAGCCATTCATCTCTCACTAACAAAGGAAAGGAGTAACTAAAGTTGAGAACTCAAAGCAATATAAACCTCTATTTTTGCTACAGAATTATCTGACTGATTGGGGTCTAAGTAATTTGAAGAAGTTGCTGACATAGGCAATAATAGAGGGCAAGGATGGAAGTTTTAAAACTGGCATTAATATCAAAGTCTATAGTTTTATTGGATGTATTAATATCTTTCTTCCTTCCAAGAGCAAATATATAACACACTTTGCAATTATCCTCATAAGAACAAACACAAGAATAAGTTAGACGGACGAATAATGACGTAGTGAACTTCTCTGGCTAAAGTTGGTCTTCAACTATTAGATCAAGTTTGAATATTTTATATATTTTAAAAAGAAAATGGGACTCTTGTATATACACAAACATTGCAAGGTAGGAAATCAGATATTTATATTTTATTATGCTGTCTTTTTTTTAAAAAAAAAAAAACTTTGTTGATATTGTCATCAGTCCTAATAAAAAGATCTAGAAACTACTCTAGTCAAGATTCCAATAACAATTTTTGTTTGTATTGGGAAAACAAAAGAGAATTTTGGCCTGTTATGCTTTGCAGAAAGGATTACTTTTCCTCAAAAAAATATTTTTCCTGATGCATTCCACCCCCAACCCATCCCAAGTTAATTTTTCCACTGCAACAATTTCCCCTGATGTTTCATAACAGAGATCTAGTGATGTAGCCTCTGGTTGTTTCCAATATGTGTTATAGCCAGCCTTGCCTCAACCATTATGAATTAAACAGTTATCTTATTTTTAATTCTTTGAGTTGCCTTTTTAAATAATGACAGAAAATACATTTCAGGATTATAACTAAACTTTCTGATTCTCCTTTGTACAACTTCATAGGACCATCTTACATGCATATAGCTGTCCTTTGCTTCAATTACACTTCCAATATTTATATGGGACTTTCCCAGTAATATTAGTTATTGGTATGATGAATCAATTTTATATGAATCAATTTTAAGTTATTTTCCCTGATCTTTGTGAATATTGATTGTAATGTAGGGTTGTAACATTCAGGATGATGCTATCATTTTATGAATTACATTTGTAACAAAAAATCATTCCATTAATTTGTAAAGAATTAAGTTTTAGACATATACTATAGCTTAGTGGGGGGCATGATGGCTCAGCAGTTAAAGATGCTGAGCTTGTCAGCTGGAAAATTGAAGCTCAGGTTTGAGATCTGAGCACCACATGACGTGTGAGCTCCCATTAGTCTGAACGCATGCAAATGGAGTAAATAAATAGGCATCACTTTAGTGGGAAGTTAATAGCATTCTGTGTGCCTCAGCATATAGTCATGCTGGCCACCTGACCAGGGAAATGTCTTTGGACAATGGTGGTTCCCTCAGTTAAGAAACAAAGATAAATACCACCCACTAGAGTTGGACTCAACTGGACAAGGGAAACCTTTACCTTTAACCTTTATAACCTAGTATCCTCAAATGTTTTGGGATTGCAAATTTCACCTGCACAGTAGTTATTTATTTACTTATTATTTGAACACTGAGACTGCCTGACTCTATAGTGATTCTGGGCACTTTATGGATAACAATTAAAAGAAAACAGAAATTATGTTTGCTACAAGATATATACGTATATTTCATATAGATCAAGAAAAGACAAAGATCTGGAGATGAAAATCCATAAGGCCAAACAGCAAAAAAAAAACTAATTAAAGGGACTCAATTCCCCACCCCAACCCCCATCTTAGTATATGATCCAAGAGTACAACCAGATCTTAACCAGGTTGCAGAAAGCCAGGAAGACAGTAGCAGTATGAATTTCTGGGGAAATATTATGTAGGACAGGAGCCATCACCAAGTAGGTGCCCTCCCTGGATCTGCAAGATGACAATGGGAGGAGGTTTCTCTCCTACCTCTTCCATATTCCTCCCAGGTCAAAATATCCATTCACCTCCCTTTCCAAACACACATCACACACCAACAAACACCTACCACACCACTCAATCAGAAAATCCACAAACCCACCAAGACATTCCCTCCCCTTCTTTGGCCACAACTGCTCTCTGGCAGTTGGCATCCTACAGTTTCAATGTTTTGCCATCTGGTGTACAATTATTTACTAGGAAGTGGAGTTGAAACTGACAGTGATGAATTAGAAGGCCCCAGGATAGCAGGAATAAACTTTGTGCCTTATAAATAGGTGAGTGTATCCGGCTTGTCCATAAATACAAAAGCTATAAACTGTGTATTCATTCCTCTTTCATCTTCCCTGGAAGAAAATGGTTTTAACATAACACACATTTCAGTAACAGTCCGATAGCTACGCTGGCCTTTTCCATTGGGCAACCGTGATTGTACAGTTTAAAGATACTAGTTTACTTCCAACAATGGAAAAGAAAGTAAAATCATCACAAAATTCTTCAAAGAAGCTCAGCCTTGCTTTTAAGAAATTTTAATACTTATTTAAAACCATTTTTTTAAAGGCAAATGTTCAGGGATCTACGTCTTTTCATTTTCCCCAGAACAATCAATGGAAAAGTGTTCACCATAGTTCATGAAATATAAATGTGTCAAAGTTATAATGTTAAAAGTAATGGAGGTTTCACATTACTTGTATGAAGGTTTCCAATTATGTTATTATTTTTATCAATACATAATGCACTATTACTGAATTATTGATCTGGGAGTGGTTTTTTGAGCTGGATTATTGAACTCTATGCAAAGTATGTTCTTTTTTGTATTACTATTAAATAAATGTGGGTCATTCTATTCCTAGAATGTGCTCATTCAACAAGCTCAAAATGAAATTTAACGGTATATGCTAGAAATTCTTAGCCACACGTGCACCCCCAATCAACCCATCTGCAGACCATGCTGTATGCCAGCAATTTTAGACACAGTAAATTGGAAGAGGGACCCATTAATTATCTGAATTTGATTAATAAACTTTTCCCCTTTTTCTTTCTTTATTTAGGGAGGCTGCTGCTATACCAGCTGCTGATTTGGCATTAAATATAAATGAGCTGTGTTGATTTAAACACAGTCTTATAATACAGTATTAAGAATTATGAGTTTAAAATGTGTTTTCAGCCCTTGCTTACCTACATGAATCTGGGGGGGGGGGGACAAAGTACCCATAAAAGGGAGAACTATCCATTGCTGATGGCTAGATTGGCAAATCAAGAGATTATAATCACTGAGTTAAATCTCTTGGAAAAACACTGTGGCACTCAGTCAATTATAATAGTAATACTTTCCCATCATCCAAATTAAATTTGGAAAGAGAAATGTGTAGTGGAATTGTCATAGGATAGACCTTAGAACTGTGAGCCAATAACAGTTTTTCCTTCTAACTGATTCTTTTTAATTGTCAGCATTTTTCTTTACTCCAAGAAAAATATTGATGTCCTGCCTCTCTCCATTTTTGTCCTCTTTTTATTATTATTTTTAATATCTCCTATTATTCTGGAGCCACATACTTGGTTTAAATTACAAATTCAACCATGATTTATTCTGTTAGAATTTGTTAAGTAAACCAAACTAGATCAGTTCCAATATTGCACTAAGTGATAAGCTCTGGTTACTAAACACAATGACTAATTCAGAAAGTATAATAAAATATAATTAACCACATTGTTGCTCAAACACCTTAATCTGATCTTGATCACTAAGAAAACAAAAGCCTTCCTAGGAGAGAATGAAACCTTAATCAAATTAAGTTTTCTACACCAAGCCACATTTGACCTTGGTTACTTTTCAACATATCTAACCAGGAGCAACTTAAAATTAAAGACAGTCTTCTAAACAAAGATAGGGAAGAGTAGAGAAACCAAAAAAGGGACATAATGTAGTGCATAATCTATAGATGATTTCCCATTGGTTGTTAATCCAACCTAATGTGGCCTTGAGTGCTTATTCATATTGAGAAGGGAAAGTTTCTATTGCATGGCTAGCAGAGTGGTGCAGGCAGCAGCAATGAAGCTCCCAAAGCAATTTCTTAAACATTTAGTAGCATATCACAGCTTCCAACCCTATTATTCTATGATCCTATTAATGTAGTCTTCCCAGCAAACTTTGGAAGGATGCGTTTCTGTTGCATAAATGTTTCATCTTGAGTGTCTGGAAATTTTCTGTTCTATAAAAAAAGTAGTCTGCTATTGTCAATTCTTGAGATAAACCAGGTCAGGCAAAAGATATCATAGGAAATACCACAATCCACTGATATGGGCCACAGTAGCAGAACCTTAAAAGCCTGATGACATGTGTCCTCTCCTCCCACTTACAGTAAAGAAAGAGGAGACAAGGCAATCTGCAGTTTCTTTGGCAGTCCTTCCTAATTTCCCCGACTAAATTCTGTTTTCACAATGGCTGCCATATATTTTACTCAAGACAATTTCATACTCCTCTACAGCTACAGATGTAGCTCAAATACCAGTCACAATTATTTGAATGGATTTTTAATCATTTTGTTTAATAATGAATTCTTAGAAGCTAAAATGCAAAATGTAAAACTTCACTTGAACTAATATTATTTCAATACAGATTCTAGCTTAAGTATAGTTTCTTGTAGTTCTCTCCCATTACTGATTATTTAAGATCCCACAATAAGGCTTCAATTAAAGCTACTTATATTTAAAGCAAATGTGGGGAGCTTCTGTTTTATTGAACAAGAATGAATTACTTTGGAATACAACTCATTTAGCTAAAAAGATAGTTTTAGGCTTTTTTTGTCTTTATAAAAGCATGAATTTCAATATAATTCTAACACAAGAGTTATAAAATCTAAATTAATTGACATCTGAGTTAACTGAATTAACAACATATTTTTTTTTAATAAGTTAAAATTTCCTTGAGATGCTCTACCGGTATTTTCTTCTTTTAAAAACTATTTGTAGAGCATCTCAAGGAAATTTTAACATTAAAATTTCTGTTCTTGTATCCAATAAAACTTTGGCCAAAACAAAAAAAAATATCCACTGTTGTAGGTCAGAAGTAATTTTGCCTTCCAATGTTGCATTGTAGATTTTGTTTTCTTGTTTTCTCGTTAAAAGCTTACAGTTTTACAAAACTAGAATTTGTATATATTGGTGAGCATCTGTCATCAATATATGAAAACACTTCTGAATTATTTTTTCTTCTGGAATCCTTTAAACTTGTTTAGCTTAAGACTTTTGAGTGGCAGTTGTCATATCTACATCATTTTAAGTTTGTCAACTTAAAAGGGATAAACAAGTTTCTGCTACAAAATTACAAAATGTCATTTTGGGGGAAGGAATTATCTATACAAATTCAGGAAATAGTGGAAATTGAATACCAAGCAGATTCTTTAACCTTTCTCTTTTAAAAGATGGTCCTATTTCGTAGCTCCCTTAGCATTAGCTAACTAGCAGATATTTACCTGCTAATGCACCAATAGCATACAACTGTGAGAACTTCGCATATTTCTCAATTTTAAAGTACAATATAAATGTCACCACTTGCACTCATTAGATTGAGTGGGGTTTGCATATATCCTTCTGGGATACCCTCAACTTTGTTTTCTATACAAATGTTTTTAAAAAGGTCGGTGAAACATTCTCTTCCTTATTTTTTATTTAAGAAAAAAAGAGTAACATAAGAATTTTCAATATGCCACACTTGTCTCATATGTGTGTGTGTGTGTGTGTGTGTATACATATCCCAAAAAAACATGTATCTCACTTGCAGATTCACATATATCCCTTTTCTTTGTTTTGAATGAATGCTACCACCACTTCTTTCTGACTTATCCCTCCCTCCAGAAACTCAGTATAGCTCAAAGAGTCAGTTTGGTGTAGTGGTTAAGGTACTAGTCTAGAAATCAGCAGACTGTGAGTTCAAGTCCTATCTTAGCCATGAAAGCCAACTGGGTGACTTTGGGTCAATCATGCTCTCTCAGCCCAACCCATCTCACAGGATTGTCGTTGTTGAGGAAGGTGTGTTGGATATGTTTGCCAACTTGGATGATTTGTAAAATAATAAAAGAAAGATATAAATAAATAAATGAAATAGCTCTGTCTTTGATTTTGATGAAGACCATAACTTCCCGTGGCAGTAGGAATAGTAAAAGCAGTAATAAGTATTAGTATCTAGAAAGTAACTCCTTTAGTGATTTTATATAATTGGGCTTTTTTTTCCTAATCTCATTCATATACAATTAGTTTTAAGGAAATAGTTAACTCTTGAGTTGATTAAATGTATTTCTGTTAAAACATTGTTATGCTTTGCTATCCTTTCACCAAAAGGCAAAGCATTTTTATTTAGTTATTAACAAGTGCTTACTTTATTGCTGTATATTTAATCATACATGCATGCAGTAGATAACATACTGGCATAATATATATTTCATCCATGGCTTAAGCTTTTAGAAACAAAAAAAAGAGCCTACCCTTTCTTACCTAAATTTCTGAATATTTAAATTTATGTCCCTAATAACTCTAAAAATACAAATCCCAGGCATATTTGTGCAATGGTATCAAATCCTTGAACTCTGGGATAATTGGAAAACAGCAGTTTATTGTTTAAGAACCATAAAACAATAAAATCAACCATTTATAAAATCTAAAAATCGACTGCCTTAGCTTTTACTGTTCCACTGTCAGGGTCATCAAAGTAATAAGGGGTGGGGAGTTTGCTTATAAACCCAATTGACTTCACGCCCTACTCATTGTGTGATGGGCCCGCCTGTTCTAATTGACCACAGTTGCTCTAGTTGTCCCACATCTCCCTGTTCGCGTTTTTATCCTATCGCCCTCTTTATAAGCAAACTCCCCACTCCTAATGCCTACTCTGATGACACTGACAGTGAATCAGCGAAAGCTATGACAGTCGATTTTTAGATTTTATAAATGGTTGATTTTATTGTTTTATGGTTCCTAAACAATAAACAGCTGTTTTACAATTATCCCAGAGTTCAAGGATTTAAATTTATTTAAATATTTAAAATACTTGTATGGTCACCCATCTTAATTAAAACTAGAACTCTGGGTGGCTCACAACCATAAAATAAAAGCAATATCATATATCCCCCCCTCAAAAAAATAAAAATAAAAGGAAAAATCCCAAAGAAAACAGAAAAAGGAAAAAAACCTTTGCTCGCTTGATGCAACCCATAACATTCGCTTCCAATTCTAGCTTTACCTTATCACAGTGTTTGTGGGTGGGGTCAGCATTTCACAGTTTTCTAGAAGGTTAAAAGATATGAGGCTGCCAGATAGCAAAAGGGACTATATTGCATAGAGCAGAGACTGCCACAGAAAATATGTGTGTTCAGGTCTGATCCCTTATCTTCTCTCTTTAAGGGAGGCAGTATCCTTAAGGGCTACACTTAATTTAATGCAGCTTACCATGGGCTTCTAAAAGTAGAACCCCCTCCTCCAAATAAGAGGAGGCTGTAAAAAAAAATTCTAAAATCTGTAAAAATAAAAATATATGATGCATAAAAAGCGATTTTATTTACCAAACCTTTTAATTAAAAAAGAAAAAAATGATCTCTCTTCATGAGAGTCACTTTAATAATTATGATGAAACAAGACTGCTCCCTTTTTAACATGAATCCTAATGATCATCCCTTTTGTATCAGCTTATTCCCAATTTCAGGCAATTAATAAGAAATAAGAGTCATGAAGGCACATTTTACTGACCTTCAGTTGATTGTAGCCTGCAATTTGTGGGAACCTGAAGAGACAGCCAATAATGAGGTGCTATGAATAGTGTTGGCAGGTAATGCTGAGAATAATTTTAAATAAGGACTGAAATGAATGAAAGTGGAGGCTAAAACATATGAAGAACAGTTACAGCAATTGTGTATGTCTAGTTTAATTAAAAGAAGGACTAGGGGTGACATGATAGCAGTGTTCCAATATTTGAGGGGCTACCACAAGTAAGACAGGGGTCAACTTATTCTCCAAAGCACCTGAAGGCAGATCAAGAAGTAAAAAGATGGAAACCAATCAAGAAGAGAACCAAATTAGAACTAAGGAAAAATTTCCTGACAGTTAGAATAATGAATTAGTGGATTGACTTGCCTCCAGAAGTTGTGAGTGCTCCATCACTGGATGTTTTTAAGAAGAGATTGACAGCCATTTGTCTGAAATGGTATAGTTTCCCACTTGAGCAGGGGGTTGGACTAGAAGACCCTTAAGGTTCCTTGCAACTCTGTTAGAATGCATTACATGCAAAATAGTGATTAAAAACACAGAAATGACAAGTCTAGTGATGAGACAGATTAGTTGAAAAATTACAAAGGTGGAAAAAAGAGAGAAGACAAGCAGTGGATCAGGTAAAGCAGCAAGTAGATGGAGAAGACTGTGGGAAGCAGAGGAAAGATCACTTCTTACTCTATTTCACATGGCCTAAAGACCACATTTTTGTACTACTGCATTACTAGTTCTTTAGAGTCCTTTAAGGAAATTTAATTAGCATACTTTATTATGCTATTAATCATTAGGGCTGATGCTTCCAAATGCTCAGGAGTGCATATAAAATTCCTATCTTTGAATTATTCAGTCTCTTCTCCTTGAACCAATCTCTCTGAATCTTACTCTAGCTTATAAGGGCTGCTTCATAAATTGTGCCTGGCCTTTCCCACACTTACGTGCATGCACAACCATTATACAATATGAAGGGTGAGTCATCAATTTCTCTAGACAGCACCAAAAAACAGACTTTTAACAATTCTTGAGCAATAAAGATGGAGAGCAAATATTTGTACTCTAAGGACCATTAAGGTTTTCTTGACTACGCACATAAATATTGTGTTCACAAGAACATCAATTGTACTCACTCCACCAAACAAAAATTATGAAGGATCGTTGTTATATGGAACCCTTTCTGAATTAACATATTTTCTTGCTAGAATACAATATTATTTCAATGTCTTCTAATAGGAATGTTAATACAGTATTTCCCTTGTCAATATGCAAAGCTTACTGACAAATTATTTCATGGCTTCAACTTTAGCATGTTGTACAGAATTATAATTTATCATCTGACATTTATAAAAATAGCATCATGTTGACAATGCATTATTAGGCTGTATCTCTATCTATTTATATTTCCTTAGCACAACAGGCACCAGGCTCATAAAATTCCATCTCAGATGAGAGGTGATTTTTTTGAAACTGCTATATTTGTCTCTGACAATATCAGTAACAAAGCTGAAGAAAAATTGCTGCTTCCTCCTCAAATGCTCGTGCAGTACAGAGGGAGATGTGAAGAACTGGTTTTTTGTATTTCCTGGATAAAATTTCATTCCTTTCCATCAGATGCACATTTGGTCCCAGCAGGTGATCAGTGCTGTGCTAGAGAGTTGTGTCTCTCCTTTCTAAAACCATTTTCTAGAATGAGGATTTGAGTTAAATTTGTCCTCCCCCACCCTGGAATCACTATGATTGTTTTAGAATTAATCTAAGGCACAGTAAGGAGCCAGAGAAAAGTGGTATTCTTGACTGGACTTTTGTATTTTGGGTTGATTGTACCTTTGCAGAGTCAGATTGCTCAAGTGGGATAGCTTTATACATACTATAAAAATCAGCAAACAAAGCTTTAAAAAGTCATGCAACTAGTGAGAACTTCTTGGAATTTTTAGGGCAAAAGGCATTTTTTTCTACTTGTATAGAAATTGAAGGAAGTATAATCCAATTTTATATAATGTATAAGATGCAAACAATTTTCATTTTTTCAAAATTTCAAATATCAAAAGTCAGGGCGAGACTCTTATCTCTAAAGAGTGGGCTTTCTGATTATCCAAGAGTTTAAAAATATGGTAAACGCTCATTGAAAATTCTTAAGTGTGCATAGCCAGTGGGTGGTGAACTTCCATATCAATCATAAATTATTATGAAAGGGCTGTTTTAAACATTGTAATTCTCAGTAGGTGAAATAAAAACTTTGTCCTATACATAAAAGATATACACTGAAATACAAAATAGTACAAAAACACTGTTTCCCATAATGCATTATTAATAATGGTATAAGGAAGCCTCATAGTGAGGGAGCTGGTTCAGAGAAAGGAGACAGATCTTACATGAAACACATGCTGGTTTGAGGGAAGGGGCCCTTAAACTACAATTCTCTAGATTGGGTACCATGCTAAGCAGAATGGAAGATCAAACTCACAGTTCTTTTATATGCAAATCATTGCTACTGCATCTGAACAGGGTCCCTCTGAACTTAATTCAAAGATTAACAAACAGCTAAAGAGATGACATCCATCTGAATTGAAATCTGAGGGAAGAAGTTTGGCAGTGGCTTATTACTTCAGGACAAATATGCAGAAAAATACAATGTTTGCAGGCTGAATAGTGGAAAAGTGTAAAGAAATATCAAGTATGCTTCACTAATGCATACACAAACAGGGCTAAGAATAAGGCAACTTGATGTAAGCTCAAAATAAAGGAACTATGAATATTGATGAATTGTAAACCTTTAAAACTTGCTGGACAAGTAGTTTAAAAGAAATAAACCCACTAATCTGGAAATGTTTGTTTTAGGAGCCTCATCCATATGCAATAAGATGTTTAATCAGCTAATCAAAGCTCTTAAGTAATTGAATGTTGATTATCTAATGCACTGAGGGGAAAGCCAGCTCTTCAACCCTAGCTGAAGATGATTGCCAAATAACTAATATCCCTTTCTTGTAGTAAAAGAGTAACCTCCTGAAAATATTGTTCTCATTTATTCTTGATTCATCAATTAACCTCCACAAATATCAATGTTTTAAAGGTTCAGAAATCATGACTCTATTTTGGTTACCTGAAAAACTTTCATCCAGGAGTATATGTCAAGAAATTTTAAATGTTTGATCCAATTGACGTGCTTCCAGGAAATAGGGCTGTTTATAAGTTTGGAGTTAACTGAATTTTTGAATTCTCTAGTATTTCTACTGTCTTCCAGATCTTTATTCCTGAACCAAAGCATAGTTTATATGAAACTGCTATGGCATAAAGCAGGGATTCCCAACCAGAGGGTGTGGGATGATATTTAAAACTTGGGTTTTAAAAATTATAGTGTATATGCATAATTCATTGCCGTTATTTTGAACTTTTGTAAGTGGTGCGGGGTATAGAAAAGGTTGGGAACCATTGGCATAAAGGGTCATATTATTTTATGATCTACTGAAAACCTCTATTTTCCTTCCAGCTTTATAGAATGATAGCTTGTTCTTCTCTTTACTGTGATGGTCAGGGGATAGGAAGCAATCAATTGTTTTGCAGCCCCAAACCATTATTTTATTTTAAACTTGAGGCAAGAGTGCAACCATTGGCATGGGCTAGATTGTTTTTCTCTCATAGTTTGGTGAATTCAAATTGGAAAGAGGTTCTTTAAGCCTTGTAGAAGATTCTAACATCCATCGTATCCCCCCTTGTTTTTAATCTAAAATACACTGACAACAATCCATGGTTTACCTACTGGATTACAGAGACATTTTGAGTGTGCCTATTGTTTGAAGGACTATAAAACAGGGCTTAAGGGAATCAGCTTGAATGACTTCCTACACAACAGTTGGGTGCAACAGACAATAAATGGCATAAGGTTTGAGTTCTTGAGGGATTGTCTATCTTTTGTACTATTTGCCTGACAATTTTCATTCAGCAAATTTGTCATGGTTCAGTTTCCTTTAATTAAACAATGTGATCTATCAGGACCCTGAAAATGCACCTGCTCTGGAAGCAGGTTTTCCCTGACATTCAGATGGCTCTCATTTGGCTATTGTTCAGAAGAAAGGAAAATGAAACTTGATTCATTCCATATGTCTGTCACACTTGCCATCTTTTGACTTTATTGCAATTTCTCTGTTTTACCATCAGGATGAAATCTACAAGTATCTGGGCATTTTAAAGTTGAACAACATGGACAAAAATGTGATAAGCAAAGAATAAATCCAGAGAGTAAAAAAAAAACACTGTTAAAGACAAAATAGAAGGGTGGAAACCCCATCAAAGACATTGATGCCTGGTTATACCTCTAGTCTATACCATACAGTCCTGAAATGATTAACTGGACATACATTTGGACCAAAAAATATGAACTTACTAATGTACAGGAAACAAAAACATGAATATAGAAATAAAGTAATAAAAACGCAAACAGAATGCTGGCAAGGAAAAGCATTACTGTCCATGGTCATTTTTTTTTTTTTGAAAAATGAGGTGAAAGTGGATAAAGATAAAACCTGGCAATGATTTACAATTAGAACATTTAAAAAAAGAAAAGAAACTGAAGGCTTGATTGAGCAAACTAATGCAATTAAGGTCAAAACTGAAAAATCATCTAACAAATTCAAACAGCACATTTAACAACATAACACAATTGCCAAAATGACTCACTGGAGCATCTTGTAAAAATTATCATGTGCCCGTAATGAAAAATCAGTGGTAACACAATTGAAAAAGTTTATTTGAATGCCAGGTCTGTGGTGAATAAAGCTCCCCTCATCCAGGAAGTGATCGAGGAGGAAGGCACGGACCTGGCATGCATTACGGAAACTTGGTTGGGCCCGGAAGGAGGGGTTCCTCTGATTGAATAGTGCCCACCAGGTTTCCGTGTGCTACACCAGCCTCGGGCTCAGGGTAGGGGCAGTGGGGTGGCAGTTGTCATTAAGGAGGCCCTTTGTCCGCGGGAGGCCTCTGCCCCTCAGATAGACAGGTGTGAGTGTCTCCTTCTGAGATGGGGCCCTGGAGGTCAATTGAGCCTGTTGCTTGTGTACCTATCTCCCAGCTGCGTGACAACGGCCCTTCCCAGGCTACTCGATGCTCTCTCGGGGTTGGCGGTTGAGTTTCCCAGACTTATTGTTCTGAGTGATTTCAACCTACCTTCCCTGGGGGGGCGTCGGGGGGGCTCGAGAGTTCATGGCTTCCATGATGGCCATGGACCTGACCCAGATAATTCAGGGTCCGACTCATGAGGGGGGAAAACCTTATTTTTATCTCTGGGCAGTGGCTTAATGATCTGGGTGGGGGTTCCCCAACTGTTTGACCCCTTTCATGGACCGATCATCATCTTCTACGGCTTGGCCTCCGTTATGCCAACTCCTGTTGCTTGGATGCGGAACCGACTCGGTGGTTCCGCCCCAGGCACCTGATGGATCCGGAAAGGTTCCAGATGGCGCTTGGGTTGATTCCTGCCTCCCTTTCCCACAGTCCGGTCGGGACCTTGGTGGACGCCTGGCAACGGGCTGCCTCTGAGGCTCTCAACTGTGTTGTGCCTTTGCGGCCTCTGACCCGGTGTAGGTCCCGGTTAGCCCCTTGGTTCTTCGTGGACCTGCAAGAGATAAAGCACCGGAGGAGGGGCCTAGAGAACAGTTGGAGATCCAGTCGGTCCGAATCTGACTGAGCACAGTTGAGATCTTTTACTAGATCTTATCTTGTGGCAATGGAAGTGGCGAAGCATGCTTACTTTGCCACTCTCATTGCATCCACAGATAACTGCCCGGCTGCCCTGTTTAGAGTGACCCGTTCCCTATTGAATCAGGGGACGAGGGAGGACTCTTTGCGGGGACGAGTTGAGGAATTTAGTCAGCATCTGCTGAACAAAATCGCTCAGATCCGGACTGGCCTGGACTCCAAATGGGCAGTATCTGACAGGGGGAAGCGACAGGTCTTGTTGATACCATGTGGGAGGAGTTCGACCCTGTGACTCCGGATTAAGTGGACAGAATCATGGGAAGATTGAGTGCTGCCATGTGTTTGTTGGACCCTGTCCCTCCTGGCTGGTGTGTGTGACTCGGGAGGTTACATGAGGCTGGCTCCAAGCGGTTATCAATGCTTCTTGCCTGCCACCTTGAAGGAGGCAGTGGTGAGGCCCCTCTTCAAGAAGCCTGTCCTGGACCCAGCTAATTTGAACAACTTTCGTCCTGTCTCCAACCTTCCCTTTATTGCGAAGGTTGTTGAGAGCGTGGTGGTGCAGCAGCTCCCGCTGGTTCTGGAGGAAACTGAGTATCTGGACCCATGCCAATCGGGTTTCAGACCCGGGTACAGCACGGAGACGGCATTGGTCACACTGGTGGATGATCTCTGGCAGGTACGGGATAGGGGTTATTCCTCAGTCCTGGTCCAATTAGATCTCTCAGTGGCTTTTGATACCATCGACCATGGTATTCTGCTGTGACGTCTTGAGGGGTTGGGACTGGGAGGCACCATTTTATGGTGGTTCTCCTACCTCTCGGGCCGTTCACAGTCAGTGTTGGCAGGGGGGCAGAAGTCGACCCCGAGGCCCCTCACTTGTGGGGTGCCTCAGGGATCGGTCCTCTCTCCCCTCCTGTTCAACATCTATATGAAGCCACTATTTTTTTATTTTTTTATTTTAATTCCATTTATATCCCGCCCTTCTCTGAAGACTCAGGGCGGCTTACAAACTTAGCAGTAGCCTTCATTGTATGTATATGCTTGCTTTTTTTTATTGAAAAGTTTTACAATACATTTTATCTTTAACAATCCCTCCCCCCCTCCCTCCACCCAACCTTTCCTAACCCTCCCCCCCTTTCCCCCTCCCCCCTCCCCGACTTCCCAGAGCTAAATACAAGGTATAAAAGTAAAAAAAAAACAATCATAAACAACCATATGTTAACAACAATAAACTATTAAGTCTATCGCACTCTAGCTCATATGAAATGACTGCAAGCAATACTAATATCACATAAAAAAACTTATACAAATGCTAAATGAAACTTTTTGGTCCCATATTTGTTCTGGATATAATCAATCCACTTTTTCCACTCCATAATATAACGTTGTTGCGAATGGTCTTTCAAATAAGCTGAAATCTTTGCCATTTCCGCCAGGTCAGAAACTTTTAGAGTCCATTCTTCTATAGTTGGCAGTTCCTCCTTCTTCCAATATTGGCCTACTAAAAGTCTTGCTGCCGTAATTAAGTTCAGCATCAACTTGGTGTCCACAACAGTAGTATCTGTAATTATGCCCAATAAGAACAATTGCGGACAAAACTTTATCCTTTGCTTAAATATCTTCTGCATATTCCACCAGATTTTAATCCAAAAAGCTTTAACCTTTTTACAGGTCCACCATATATGAAAATACGTTGCGTCTTCACCACCACATCTCCAGCATTTAGGTTGGTAGTTCAGATACATACTTGCAAGCTTTTTAGGATCTAAATGCCACCTATAAAACATTTTGTAAAAGTTCTCTCTTAAGTTTTGAGCTTGTGTAAATTTTACGTTCCTCACCCAGATCTTTTCCCAAGTGTCCATTGTGATAACGTCTTGAATATTCTGAGCCCACTTTATCATACAATCTTTAATATGTATATGCTTGCAGGTTCGCATCCCACCAGGCTCAAGGTTGACTCAACCTTCCATCCTTCCGAGGTAGGTAAAATGAGGACCCAGATTGTTGGGGGCAATTAAGCTGACTTTGTAATAATGCCGCTTGGGTGTGTGTGTGAAAGCCCTAATAAGCAGGCATATACATAGAATGAAGGCTACTGCTAAGCTTGTAAGCCACCCTGAGTCTTCGGAGAAGGGCGGGATATAAATGGAATTAAAATAATAATAATAAAAAAATAATAACAACCAAATCTTATAGACATTTCTTTTCACTGCAGCTTGCTTTAAAATGAAAAAAAAAAAAGTTTGTTCCATCATAACAGAGCATATGTACCAGCAAAATTTTAAAAAAAGAACTATGCAGGGAATTTTAAAAGTATGTTGTAGATATTTGTTCCTTCCTGAACAGATAGATAGTAACTGGAAAAGGGCAAAATTTCTTGTAGCCAAACAGGATCGAGTAACATCTGACATATAAGTCTAAGTGCTATTGCTGTTGCTTATTTTCCATCATTCAACTGATTCCATTTCAAATTATTTCATTAAACCTAGGACTTTTGGTCTCTGACTAAAGAAGCTGGAAAATGACCAACTATCAGTGTATCTTGAAAATTCTTCCTAAACATGGAATGATTAGTACCGTAATAAAATGACAAATTTAATTAATTAGTTCCTCGCTTTTTCTCTGATTTCACAGGAACTGGTTCAACATACTACCAACCAGGATTTTCTTTTTTAAGTACAACAAAATTTCTTTGCTGGCAGCAGAAAATAAATATATGTTGGAGACAGGTCTCCAAGCCAGGTTGTGACAAGGATGGGGAAGCTGTAGCATTTCAGGTGTTGCTAAATCTTCCAAATGTTATTCTCAGAAATCCTCACCACAATTTTGCTGGTTCACTATTTATGTATACAGAAAAATAGACAACATTTAATGAACCAAATCTATAGTGGCCCCTGTCAATTACGATAACTGTGGCAAATAAAATTGTGAATTGCAGAAATGCCTATTAGCTAGTACAAGTTACATTATGCTGTCTGATTTATTCTAAAGGAAAGAGGAAAGAATTACATGGAAAAATTAGTATGGCCTTTAGGTGTGAACTAGTCAAGGCTATACAAGGCTTAGTCTTCAAATTTTGAAGATCATACAAATGATCCATTAAAGATATACAGAAAATGTGAATCCTTCATCTAATCCAGAGTGATACACAATACACAAGTTTTATACAAAACTCGGTGTCACAGGTCTTGACCTTTTTATACAGGTATCTATTATGTCCATCTCAGCAATGCTTAATTTTTGTCCATCATGTAGCCAAGTATTAATGTATTAAATAAAAAGCTGAAAAGTATTTCCAGTTTTTACAAGATTTTTATACCCATATTTCACAGGAATGAAATAAAAATATCTTATGAGCATTATGATTCACTGAACAGAGCTCTCGAATAGAATACAAATTCCATTTGTAATAAAAATAATAGCATTAATACTTGTAAAAGTACATATACAGCAAAAGGTTGAGTAAACACCAAAGCACTCTCATTTTGTAATGCCTCTCCCATATCTAATAAAAAGTACACATTCAAGCTAAAATCTGCAGCTTCCCTGGAGCAATTAATTTCCTTTGTATAATTGTATACAATTCCAAGGTTCGTTGTTTCATCACAATTACTTCTTTCCTATCCTGCTCTCAGCTACCTAAAAATATTGCTATCAAAATTATATTGCCACCCATCTCACAAAGGTGACTCTGGGTGCCATACAATAAAACCATCAATTACAACATTCTTTAAGAATATTAAAAACAATTAGACATTAATGGGGGGAAGAATATCTCTAATGATATACCCCCAAGTGGCCTTCTCAAAGAGCTAACAACCAATCTTCAGAATGCTAACGACCAGATGACAGCAAAGAATATAAGTCCTTCCATTCTCTACCATTTAGTCAGAACTGAAGAAGCTTCTTTTATAGAAGCAAAATGTCTTCAAGGAAAAAACAAAGAAAATCCAGTTGACTTTTGAAAAGCACTTTGGGGGCAATTGGTAGCTTAATTAGCATATCCACAATTGGACTTGATAAATTAATTAATATATTGCATATTAATATATACAATAAATTTATACACACACTCACATATGCATATACACACACATACATATAAATACAACACTGACATACATACATAAAAAGGTAAAGGTTCCCCCGCACATGCGTGCTAGTCGTTTCCGACTCTAGGGGCCGGTGCTCATCTCCGTTTCAAAGCTGAAGAGCCAGCGCTTGTCCGAGGACGTCTCCATGGTCATGTGGCCGGCATGACTGGATGCCAAAGGCGCACGGAACGCTGTTACCTTCCCACCGTAGTGGTCCCTATTTTTCTACTTGCATTTTTACGTGCTTTCGAACTGCTAGGTTGGCAGAAGCTGGGACGAGTAACAGGCGCTCACTCTGCTACGCGGCACTCGGGATTTGATCCACCAAACTGCCGACCTTCTGATCGACAAGCTCAGTGTCCTAACCCACTGAGCCACCGCGTCCCTATACATACATACACATACATATAAATACAACATTGACATTTTCTACAGGAGCAATGAATAGTTAGAATAGTCTGCTTGTGCATGTGACTCTGAGGACCAAAGAATATATTACTCATATTTTTTTTTAATTTTGAACCAGGTTTTAGTTTTTTAAAAAACAGATATAGAAGTTCTCTGAAGTCTCTGAAAAGCAATTAATAAATGATAAAAACAGTGTTTATATTTTTCAGGCATCTCTTACAAATGGGTTTACATAATATTATTAAACTACTCTTTAAAAACAAAAGCAGAATAAAACAAGGAAACCTGTAAATCATTAAGTGAACATGGGGAAGAAAGCTAATTGGAAAATGATAAGGCATTTCCAAATTATATTAAATTCTGAAAGATATATATAATTGCAGCTTGTTCCTGCTTCATAGTGTTTTCTCAAAAAGCTTTCCTAATATTCCATGCACCAATCTATTCTTTGGAAAGATATGTAGGCTGTCATTCAGTTTGTTTTCTTCCAGTTAACCAATGAACCACTTTTCTATTTTAGCTATTTTTTGGTCAGTGAAATGCTACATTTTTCATTTCGATGTTTGATTTTTCCTTTAAACAAAACTTGGTGCTAGATTTTTGTTCAGATGTTTGCAGAGGAGAGGTACTCATATAATAGTCATTCCATTTGGTAAAAATGTAAATCTCATAATGGGTAAGGCTCACATTTCGTTGAAAGTCACTTTAGTATCTAGTGATTCAAGAATCCCTTCAGTGCTGACAAAATGGACTTCTATTACAGGTATCACATACAGAGGACTGATCCAGCTGTAGCAAAAACTTGAAAAATTATATTCTGCAGAAATGCATGGTTTAGGACCTCCTGGCTGCTTAAAATGCTATTTATTTATTTATTTGCCAAATTTAGAGATCATCCACCTCACTATAGAGTGACTCTGGCAGTGTACAATTAAATACATAAAAATCATATAAAATATTATACTTTAATAAAAGGAGGCAGTTAAAAGAAGGAGAGAACAATTAAAGTTAAAGAAGGGAAGGGCCTTGTGTGCTTCTCAGCCAGCTCCAAGTAATTTGACAGAGCCTTCAAACTCTTCCAAAAGACCAGGAGATTGGGACCCGCCTCAACTCTGGGGGGAAGGATATTCCAAAGGGTAAGGGCAATAGCTGAGACAAGACAAAGAGGTTAGAAGAACTATAATTTGTTCTGCAAAGGTTGCAAGATGGAATTTCGGAGGTGCTAAAATTCAAAACATTTTCCTTACAAGGCAAATTTGTTGATGATACTTGTATTTTCATGTCAGTGCCTATTGCAATAGAATGGTACTTCCAAATTACATGATTTCATCTATGAGAAATATATAACTATATAAAACCACAGCATTTGAAATTATTTATTGAATTAGGGATATGCTTCCCCCCCTCATTTTCAGGGTATTTCCTTCTTAAAGTCAGGAAACATTAAAAATGTTCTCCTGACTTTCCTTTTGTGTGTGTTATATTCACCGCACAATTAATTCTAGCAACCCTTTACACTTTCTTCTCCCTTTATTTTTTAATTGTAGATGCTGCTATTAAAGCATTGTGTTGAGAGGCTTTCTTCATTAGATGGATGCCTAACAGTTCTGTGCCAAAGCATCTCTCTCTCTCTCTCAAGAAAGAAAGAAAGAAAGAAAGAAAGAAAGAAAGAAAGAAAGAAAGAAAGAAAGAAAGAAAGAAAGAAAAGAAGATAAAGGTTAGGGTTAGGGTTACTCCTACTCCTGCTATCTCAAATACTTTGGAGAATTGCATATAAAAGTACTTAAAAAGCATCCTCTAAAATTAATCTATATCTATATCTATATCTATATCTATATCTATATCTATATCTATATCTATATCTATATCTATATCTATATCTATATCTATCTATCTATCTATCTATCTATCTATCTATCTATCTATCTATCTATCTATCTATCTATGTAATTTTTTTGGCTTGCTAACAAAGAATAAAGGGAGACCGCTATGATCATTTCAAACTTATTTGTTCTCATCAGTCAGCCACACCCTTCTGAGATTCAAACCTGTTATTTCCTGTTTCAGCCTAGCCCAAGGCCATCTACAGGCAGTAGCCACAGCAGTGGCAGCTCAAATATATATATATATATATATATATATATATATATATATATATATATATATATATATATATATATATATATATATATATATATATATATGAATAGTATCTTTTGAAACTAAAAACACTGAATATACTGTATATCTCATATATACAGAAACATAGAGACATTTTATTGGGATGTGCTTTAAATCCTTTAGCATCAGGGGTAAACAACTAACAGGGGCACGGTGTGTCAGAAAAGCCCACTATCATTTACATTTGTCTATGGTCCTTTGTGCCAGAAATCTCTGAGTTATTATTTCAAGTTTCTCACAATGACCAAAAAAGTGGTTTGCATACTGTTCTCTCACATAGGCACATAAAATCATCCAGTTATATGCCTTTCTCTGACTGCAGATCAAACAGTGATGGGTTAAGGGGAGGGCAGTTGAAGTGGGAAGATAAGAATTGAGAAACAGACATATGAATAATGATAAGAGGAGAGAATGATAATGTAAGTGGATTAATTCTACTAGAGAGACATGGAAATGGTGGGAAAGAAAATGCTTTTTCTTGAGTAATTGTTTATGCTTAAAAATAAATATAAATGAAATATTTTGTCTAGAATGTAAACTACAGCACCTCTCCTGACATTTGTAATTTTATCATCTGCTTTTGTTTTTTAAAAAAGCAGATAAATGTCTTCCTCTAACTGAATACTTTTATTTTGCCATGCAGTTGGATAGTGGTATGAAATTAGAAGCAGAAGACTAAAGTTAAAATTAAGAGTATTGATTATTGAGTTATTTTTAAATCAAACATTTAAAACAGTTTCTTTAGACCATTTTTATAGAACTTTAACATTAGAATATTTTATTTGAACATTTACACTTTTATTAAGGCTCAGAAATCATGTCTTCATTTGTTTTCTTTAAGATTTCTTGGTCGTCTTACACTTTATTGTTCACAGACTTTAAAAGTAGTTTATCTAGGGAACTGAGATAAGGTACACATTCCTGGGATAGCTTCTCCTTCTCAGAAGGCTTACAGTAGAAAGGAAGGAAGGAAGGAAGGAAGGAAGGAAGGAAGGAAGGAAGGAAGGAAGGAAGGAAGGAAGGAAGGAAGGAAGGAAGGAAGGAAGGTCTTATATATAACAATGTAAGGAGGGAAACAGATTTGTAGTAAGGGTCTAGTATTGTAAAGAAGGGGCTAATTATAATGTATAAAACTTTGTGGCTGCCCACCTAACAGCTTGCTGTCAGTTCTCTCAGTTGAACAATAGACAACTTAGTTTCATGCAACTGCATGACTTTTTTTTGTCACAGCTCAAAAACAAACTTGATAAGGAATAGATATTCCATGTGAAACAGTAGAAAAACGTATTACAAATACCCCATTGGAAAGGCTTCATTATAGTTAAAATTTGACTCAACACAAAATAATCTACTTTAGAGCAACATTTTATGATCATATACTTTCCATCTAGCTTGGACTCCAGTTCCCATCAGCCTCACTTCCTGAAGAGGGAATGGGTTTAAAATCATGTCACGTTCAGAAAATATCTGTAATGTATTGGGCTTTGTCTTGCTAAAGGAATATCACGTGGGGTTAATTGCTAGAAGGTTGCTCAAGCAGGGAAGCTGGCTAACAGCTCCCAGCTCCTCAGTCAACCCGTTTCCAGCGCCACCATTGGCTGCCTCTAGGGCGGCAATAGGTTGCTTTAAACCTATTGGATGCTGCCTAGAGGCCAGGGTATAAATTGTTGCATTCTCAGCCCTGTTTCTCAGTTCAGTACCTGCAACCAAATAAACAATGATCTTTGCTGAACTCACTCGCCTTGTCTCATCAATCACGCATCGAACCCAGTATCTAACAATGGCGAGAAAGGTGGGATCCTGCTCCTCGAACTGAGCTGAAGAGTCACTAAGGGAGAGGCTGAACACGCTTGACGGGAAAAGAAATCCCCCCCTACGGTCGGCCTAGCACAGCCACACTAGTGACCAAGCCCAAAGGACCAGTCCCTGGGCAACGGAGGAGTAGGACAAGAAGACAATGAGCACCAGCCGCAAAGACCAGCAGAAATAGCAAAGGTCGGAAAGCTGGAAGAATTTGACATAGCTCACCCGGAAAGATGGTCATCGTATCTATCCAGGGTCAAGAACTATCTTTGCATGAATCAAGTTGCCAAGGATGGCCTGAAGGCCGCTACACTCCTATGTGTGCCCAGCCACGTTCGACATTGTGGAGAACTTGTTCGTGCCAACGCCATTGGAGTCTGTAATGTTCACGGACCTGAAGAAAAGGCTCGGAGACCACTTCCAGCCCAAGCTGTCGGTAATCGCTTGTCGCCATGCATTCGAACAGAGAGTTCAGCAACCAGGTGAAACAGTGTCTGAATTCATTGCAGCGTTGAGGCCTGTGCCAGTTCTCCGATATCGAGGAGAGGCTACGAGACCAGCTTGTCTGCGGTCTCTGGAATCGAGAGTTACAGCAAAAACTCTTTGCCAATGACTCTGTCGTTCCCAGACGCGCTAAAAGAGATCATGGTGCATGAAGCCGCCTGCAGGGCCGGCCCACCAAAACAGCACAGCACGAGGAAGCCGTCCACCACAAGGATGCCGAAAATGCAGAAGACCCCAAGGAAATCGACAAGCTACAAAGACACAACGACAAGCAACAAGGGACAACTTACAAGGCAAATCCCTTCCTTAGGTGCCCAGGGTGTGGTGGCCGCCACCAATGCATGGACTGTAGGTTCTGGACAGCCACGTGCCGGGCCTGTGGAAAGACCAGCCAAATCGCATCCATCTGCAGAGGTCGCCAAAGAAACCGGCCATTGAATCGCCAGTCAGACATCCCGACTAGGAGAGGTACCAGGGCTCTGGGACAGTATAGTGTAGGGTTTTGCTCCAGCCGCAGAAGCATTTGCCATACGGTAGCTCGCCTCCCTATTAAACCGAAGTTTAGACTTTAGGTAGAGCTGCAAGGGGTCCCCTGCAAGATGGAGCTGGACACGGGCTCCACCATATCCATTATTTTGCTCGAGACATTTGATTTCATCTGCAACAACAGTAAGAGATGGGCCAAGCTGAGACCATCTGACATTATACTAACTGATTTCCAGAATACCAGAGTCGCAGTCAAGGGTGAGGCCACACTAGCCGTTAAATGTAAGGGGTTTTCTGGGCACCTGGACATTGTCGTAGTAGGGGGTCAGCGAACAAGCCTGATCAGGCTCAACTAGTTTGATGCGCTAGGCAGCCAAGTAACCAGAATCAACCGGACGCAAGTCACGAGTCTAGCAACAGTATGCAAGGAATTCGCAGATGTGTTTGACTCAGCTCTGGGGACGTACACGGGCCTGCCAATAACATTTAAACTAGATCCTACTGTAATGCCGATCAGGATTAAACCTTGTAGAGTGTCATTTGCTCTTAAACACAAGATAGATGCTGAGTTAGATAAACTTGTAGAACAGGGAGTACTGCAGCCAGTAGATGGGGGTGAATGGGAGACCCCAATTGTAACACCACTAAAAGCCAATGGGGAGGTCAGAATCTGCGCCGATTAAAAATGCACAATCAATCGTGCACTCAAACAGCATGCATACCCGGTACCAGTAGTAAGCCACATCCTGGTGTCCTTGCAAGGTGGTACAATTTTTGCAAAATTAGATTTGGCTCAGGCCTAGCAATAGCTTCCTGTTGATGAGGCCACAGCCGTGGCACAGACAATTGTTACCCACAAGGGGGCGTTTAAAGTGAAACGCCTACAATTTGGGGTCAGCGTAGCCCCTGTCATTTTTCAAGGCATTATGTAGCAGATGCTAAAGGGCATCCTGGGGGTTTGCCCCTATTTTGATGACGTGCTCATCACCAGTGAGTGCACCGAGGTACTAGCAAGAAGGCTCAGAGCTGTCCTTCAAAGGCTGCGTGAAGCAGGCCTCAAGCTTAAAAAGAATAAGTGTAGTATTGGAGTCCCCTCACTGAGTTCTTAGGGTTCCGTATAGATGCTGACGGCATCCATCCTGCTGAGTCAAAGGTTAAAGCCATTCAGATGGCACCCAGCCCCAAAACGAAGGGAGAGCTTCAGGCATTGCTAGGCCTCCTAAATTTTTACCATGCATTCCTTCCTAACAAAGCTGCAGTGGCAGAGCCGTTACACCGGCTCTTGGACAAAAATACTGCGTGGAAGTGGACTAGTGTTCACGGAAAAAGTTTTCAGGAACTGAAGTCTCTTCTGTTGGTCAGTTCCACGATCACTCATTTCAAGGAATCAATGACGGCATCCATCCTGCTGAGTCAAAGGTTAAAGCCATTCAGATGGCACCCAGCCCCAAAACGAAGGGAGAGCTTCAGGCATTGCTAGACCTCCTAAATTTTTACCATGCATTCCTTCCTAACAAAGCTGCAGTGGCAGAGCCGTTACACCGGCTCTTGGACAAAAATACTGCGTGGAAGTGGACTAGTGTTCACGGAAAAAGTTTTCAGGAACTGAAGTCTCTTCTTTTTTTTTTTTTTTTAATTTTTTATTAAATTTATTATTTAAAAACATTGGACACAGTACCAGCGAGCTGACAAACCTTTTTGTCTACAATGTTTAAATATATATATATACATGTATATATGTACATCAAAAATACACTTAAATACACTTAGATTACAAATCGGTGAAATACCACAATATTTAAAACAGTGAGCTAGTCTGTAAAACCTAATAGAGACCTTTCTTTTTATCCATCCAAAGATACAATTTGTTCCAAATTCTATAATAGTCTGATTGATCTTTATTCTTTAATTCCAAAGTTAATTTGTCCATTTCAGCGCAATCCCAAATTTTCCTAATAACCTCTTTTTGTCCTGGGATCTCATTCTTTTTCCATTTTTGCGCAAATGATATTCTAGCTGCTGTGATAATATGGATCGTTAAGTATAGCACATCTTTAGGATATTTCTCTTTCGTGATTCCCAACAAGAAAAGTTCTGGACTAAACTCCAGATCTTGTTTCAATATTTCTTTCAGCCAAATCCAAATCATTCTCCAAAATTTTTGTGTTTTACTGCAAGACCACCACGTGTGGAAGTATGTGCCTATCTCTTCAGAACACTTCCAACATTTGGGAGATGCTGTTGTGTACATTTTTGCTAAGCGGGCTGGGGGAAGATGCCATCGGTAAAACATTTTAAATAAATTTTCTTTATACGATGAGGCCAGTGTTATCCTTTTATTCCTATCCCAAATTGTTTGCCAAGTATCTAGGTCGATGTTATGTCCTAAATTGTTAGCCCAGATCAACATGGGGTCTTTCACTTGCTCTTCAAACAGCTTATATCCCAAAAGTAATTTATAAAAATTCCTTATTTGTTTAGAGTCCGGTCCCAATAATATTTTGTCCAATGCTGTTTCAGAGGTATATATCCCCCATTCATTTTTATCCTTCCTAAATCTCGATTGGATTTGTAAGTAGGCCCACCAATCGAGTTTTATACCTTGTAATTCTAGTTCATTCCTAAGTTTCAATTCCCCCTCCTCATTCAGAATATCCTTGTATGAGATTATGTTACCCAAATCAAACAGATTTGGGTAAACTATCGCTTCAAGGGTGGATAGCCAGACCGGTATTTTGGTGTAATTGTGAGATCTAATTTTTTTCCAAGTATTGAGTAGCGCTTGCCTGATCCGGTGTCTTTGAAAATGCGAGAAAAGACCTTGTTTCTCCGTCCATAGGAAAGCATGCCAGCCATATTGCAAATCGTGACCCTCTAAAGTTAATAGTCTTCTATTTCTCAAGATTACCCATTCTCTAATCCAGCTCAGGGCCGCGGCGTGGTAATATAATTCCCAGTCTGGCAATCCAAAACCCCCATTTTCCTTCGTGTCTTGTAAATATTTCAATTTAATTCTTGGTTTTTTCCCCTGCCAAATAAAATTTAGTGATAATTTATCCAAATTTCGAAAAAAATTAGAGTCGAGTTGAATTGGGATATTCTGAAACAGAAACAGGATTTTAGGCAGAATATTCATCTTAATGACAGCGATTCTTCCCAATAATGAGAGTTTTAGGTTTCCCCATCTTTCCAGGTCACCTTTTATTTGATTCACTACACTATCATAATTATCCTTTTTGAGTGAAGTGCATCTAGCCGTAATGTTAATCCCTAAATATTTTATTTTCTTGACTATTTCTATATCCGTGATTTCGGCCAGATTACCTTTTTGTTTATTGGTCATATTTTTAACAATCATCTTGGTCTTATTTCTATTTATTCGCAGTCCGGCAACCTCACCATATTTAGATAATTCTTCCAATAGCTTTGGTCCCGTCTGACATGGATCCTCCATAATAAAAACTAGATCGTCCGCGAAAGCTTGCAATTTAAAGGTTTCCTTTTTAATGGTTAATCCTTTTATCTTTGGGTCGTTTCTTATAGTTCTCGTTAATACTTCAAGAGTCAATATAAACAGCAACGGTGATAAGGGGCAGCCTTGCCGTGTTCCCTTTTGAATTTGAAACTTGCTAGATGCTTCCCCATTAATAATTATTTTTGCTTCCTGATTGTCATAAATTGCCCTAATTATATTTATAAATTTTTCTCCCATATTCATAAAGCTAAGCTGTTGGCACAAAAAAGACCATTTAACATTGTCAAATGCCTTTTGGGCGTCTAAGAAAAGTAATGCCATCTGTTGTTCGCTATGTAATTCATAGTACTCCAATGTATCTAATATTATTCTAATGTTGTGCTTAGTGTGTCTCTTAGCGAGAAAACCATTTTGATCTGCGTGTATGAAATCATTCAGAAATCGTTTCAATCGTTCCGCTATAATTGATGTAAATATCTTGTAGTCCGAGTTAAGAAGTGATATGGGTCTGTAATTTTGGATTAATGTATGGTCTGTGTTATCTTTCGGAATAAGGGTTATGTTTGCCTCTAGCCAAGATTTAGGCGTCCTTGCGCCTTCTAATACTGCGTTAAATACCTCCACTAGGGGTTGAGCTAGGATATTTTGTAATTCTTTATAAATCTCTGATGGAAGACCGTCGGGTCCCGATGCTTTATTATTCTTTTGTGCATTAATAGCTTTTATCACCTCAGATAGTCGAATTTCCTCGTTTAACATATTTCTGGTATCTTCTGTGACCTTAGGTAGTTTGGCTCTTTGAAAATATTCCTCCATTTTCTCCACACTTGCCTGGCTATCTTCTTTGTATAAACGTTCATAAAATTCCTGGGCTATAATTTTTTTTTTTTTCCTCCTGGTGGAATATTCTCCCTTCCTCATCTCGTAGTTCGTGAATCCAGTTTTTCCCCTTTTGTTTTCCCAATTTGTATGCGAGCCACCGGCCCGGTTTATTTGCATTTTCAAAAAAAATTTTGTTTCGTGTTTCTCAATTGTTGTGCCAATTTCTCTTTGTCTAGAATGTTAAGTTTGTGTTTAATCAGATCCATAGATTGCTTGATATTCTCTTTTTGTGGATCTTGTTGGAGTGTAACTTCTAAGCTCTTATATTCCTCTTCTAATCTTTCCCGTTGTTGTCTTTTCCCCTTATTTTTATATACCATATATGCCCTCGCTACCCCTCTCATCATTGCCTTAGCTGTATCCCAATTGTTTTGTACTGAGGTGTCTATAGCTTTATTTTCCTTAAAGAAAAAACTTAGTTCTCTCTCCATCTTAGATTTGAATTCGTCTTCTTTTAAAATTGCTCTTTGAAGCGTCCATCTGGATATTTTTTTGGAACCTTTCCAGATAAGTTTAATAGGATTGTGATCTGCCCAAGTACCTGTCGCTATATGTACCTCGTCTATTTCTGAACTAATTTCTTTCGTCATCCATACCATGTCTATTCTAGACCATGAGTTATGTCGGTTGGAGTAATATGTATATTGTCTAGCCTTACGATTTCTTTCCCTCCAGACATCTTGGATATTTAGTTCCTCAGCCAAGTTAAGAAAAGATCTCGGTAGAGTTCTTCTCTTCTTTTTCCTAAGCGTCTTTCCCATATAATCCAAATTTATATCTAGGATAGCATTAAAATCTCCTATTAAACAAATCTCCTCATAATCAATGCTACATATCTTATTGTGAAGTGTTTTGAAAAATTGTTCTTGGTTATGGTTTGGGGCATATATCTCTACCATCATGACCTTCCTGTGATTTATTATAACCTCGACTATCAGTATTCTACCCTCTTTATCGTTATAAATTTGTTTTGCAGTCAATTTTGGGTTTACATATAGTGCCACTCCTCTCTTTTTCTTGTGTCGGTCTAAGGAAACGAATAGGTTCCCTATTCTTGGTTGTACTAACAAATATTTTTGTTGTTCCTTTATATGGACTTCTTGTATTGCCACGATATCCAATTGTTGGTGAATAAGCCTATTAAAAAATTTCCGCCTTTTCACTGGCGAATTCAATCCATTAATATTCACAGACATAATACTACACTCACCTCCCTTCATCTTACTTATTTCTGGTTTTTGTGGATCTCGTGATTCGGGGCTCTCTCTCTTCCTTGTCTCTAGTTCCATGTTTCTCTGTTAACTCACCGGATTTGTTCCTTCTATCCTCTGTAGCTAAGATCTTCCCATCCATTGCCACACGTATTGTATCTCTTTCTCTTACCTCCCTTCCATCTTGATCTTCTAAATCTACTTCCTCTTGGCTATGGAAGTGGCGTTTGTAAAAATCTTCTGCCTTCTCTATCGTGTCCAGTCTATGCCTTCTATCCTGCCACGTAACAAGAATACCCTCTGGAGTTAGCCATCTAAAGTTTACATTTTCTCTTATTAGTTTGGATGTTAAGAATTGATAGCCGCGTCTCAGATCCCTCATCCTTTTAGGTATCTGTTTAAGGATGGTGATTGGTTGGCCCCGAAATTCTAATGGTTCCTCTCTAGATCTATGCAGAAGCTCATCCCGAATTGATTTTTTAACTAACCTTACATGTACTTCTTTTGGGAGGTTGTGCCTTCTCGCATAATTAGTTTGGACCCTGTATGTTTCATCAATTTCCGCCAGCATTTCCTCCTTCCCTACACCGAGTGCCTTTGCCATCAGTTCTGCCATCATGACCAACAGATCTTCCCCTCTTTTTTCTTGAACGTTCTGGAAGCGTAGATAATGAGCAGCCTTTTCTGCTTCCAGAAAAATGACTGTTGTTTCTAATTCCTTATTAGCCTGAAGGAGTGTTTCATTTAAATCATCTACTCTCTTTTCCTCTTTTTCCATTCTAGCTTCCATATCTTGAAGTCTTTGTTCATTTTTGACTAATTGCTGTTGAATCCCTTCAAATTTATCATCTATCGCTTGGATTTTCCCCTTTAATTCACCAGTGTCGTTTCTTATTTGGCCTATTTCTCTCTTCATCTCCTCGTGGTTTTTGGCCATTGCCTCGTGTAGGTTTTGCAAAAGGGCATGTAAATCTTTAAAGGAATTCGAGTTAGATCTTTCCCTTTGCAGCATATCCTCTATAGATTTCTGATTGGAGGGACTTGAGGCCATCCCCTGTCCCTGTGCTACTGCCTTTTTGCCAGCGCTAGGCTTAGTTGCTCCCGAGATACTTGTCATGTTTCCCCAATTTTAACAGCGTTTTATCAATGTATAATACCCTGAGTCTTATATAAACCTTTTAACTCTATGACAAAAGATATATAAAACAGTTACCACCAGATACTTATTACCAACTAAGCAATTTATATAATAGAATTCTATAGTATGAATATAATCAAAGTCACGTTCTTCTTCTTTCCCCCCCCCCGTTTCCGGCGCAGAAATTGGCACCTTTTCCGTCTTCCTCTGCTGTCAAAGACCAGTAGGTGTCCCACTAAACAAACCTCCAGTTACTAAATTGCTATATCAAATGGCCGCCCGTGACAAGTAGAGTAGAATTTCAAAAGTTTCAAAAGTTCACAAATTCAAAATTTACCAGGATAGACCAGACTAGACCAAGCTGATCGCTTTCCACGCCCGACAATCCAGAGTTCAGTCTCTAAGGCTCCAAAGCTCAGACTTTGACCTGTTGTAGCTTTTCTCCAGCTAGAATACAGTCATATAGTCTTCGGCTTTCTGTCCCTTGCTGTTTTTGCCAAACGCCTCCCTCAAGACTTCTATCGCCGCTTATTCCCTCTCCGTGAGGCTTCCACTTCGAACCAGTACCTCTTTCACAAGCGCTTCCTATTTAATATTCGGATACACTCTCCGTCAGCTCCGCTCTACCGTTGTCCCGCTGCTAACGTGCTAGCTCCGTCCCTCTGTCAGATCTTCATGTCGGCCATTACTGGCCTCCTTCTCCCCGGTTCGCTCGCATCAGACTTTCTCCGGATCTTCAACACGAACTGCCGCTCATGAAGGTTCTCCGGGCTGCCTGCAACTTCGGATGTCCCTACAGGACCTCCTGAAGCTCCGAAAAGCCCCCGCGAACACTGGGTGAGAGGTTGTGCGAGGAGAGAGCTCCGTTCACACAGCCGCCCGCTCTGACAGTTGGCTCCGCCCAGGAACTGAAGTCTCTTCTGTTGGTCAGTTCCACGATCACTCCATTTCAAGGAATCAATGCCAGTATGCCTAGCGTGTAACGCACCCCATACAGAATGGGGGCATTCAGGACTTTCCAGAGTTTCTCCTCCATGCGGGGGACATAGCCGCAGAAACAGCAGCAGACAAGCCTCTAAGCAGAGTGCTATCTTGGGTCCACACGGGGTGGCGAGAAAAAAGCCCAGGTCCTGAGTTTCAGAGCTACTTCACAAGGAGTCATGAGCTTTCAGCTCATAAGGGTTGTATTCTTTGGGGGAACAGAGACATTGTTACCACCTCACTAAGGGACAGGGTATTGCAATCGCTTCATGAAGGTCATCCGGGTAGTGTTCGCATGAAAGCTTTGGCATGAAGCTATTTATGGTGGCCAGGATTAGATAAAGCCATTGAGGCTCAAGTACATGGGTGTTACACATGCCAGCAATCTAGGCCTGAAATTCCGCATGATGGGAGGAGACACACACGCCCTGGTTGAGGATTCATATACACTTCGCTGGGCCCTTTCAGGGACAGCTCTTTCTTATAGTGGTCGACAGCCACTCTAAATGGCTGGAAATTATACCAATCGCAAATATGACTAATGCTAGGACCATCCAGGTGCTTAGGAAGCTCTTTGCAACGCATGGGCTACCGGACGTCATAGTGTCCGATAATGGGGCCCAATTTACTGCGGCAGAATTTCAGGCTTTTCTGAGGGCAAACCTCATTAGGCATGTGACATCGGCTCCATTCCACCCATCTAGTAATGGTCAAGCCGAACGAATGGTCCGCACCACGAAAGAATCATTGAAACGCATAGTGACCGGTGACTGGCACCACAGACTGGCTGACCTTTTGCTCTGCCAACATTCCATGCCATGCACGGCAACGGGAAAAAGCCAGAGCAGAGCTGCGCTGGGGGAGGCGACTAATCACAAAACTGGACAGGTTGCACCCATACCGGGTGTCAGCTGAGGCCTCTCGCCCAAAACCCTCGAGGGGGCTGCAAGTGGGTGACGGGGTGTGGGCCAGGAACTATGGGCATGGGAACTTGTGGGTGCCAGGGAAAATCACCAAAACATCGGGCCCTCTCTCATATGAAGTGGGCCTAGAGGGCGGGTGAGTCATCCGTCGCCATATCGATCAGCTTAGAAAGTGTTTTCCAGAACTTCATCTCAGGTCCCATCCACGGACTACAAACTGGCAGCCAGGCTGATCAATCCATAGGCTCTGAGGTCCCAAGCAGTCAGAGCAATGAGGAGGTGGCCGTAGGGGGGGCAAAGCCCAGAAGTGCAACATGGGGCTCCTGACGGAGAAAGCCAATCAGAACACTACACCACTGTGCTAACTCTGTGGAGCAATTGGACTCTGGGGAGGGCCGACCTGAAAAGGCCAGCCAGAGAATTCCGAGTCAGCCTGACTTGCTTGAACTTGTGGACCCTGGTCTACCCAGGCCGGCGGGCAAGCTGGTAGGCCAGGGAGTGCCTGACTCTCCAAGGCGATCCACAAGGGTTTGCAAGCCTCCTGCATATCTACAAGATTTTGTTCTGAAATAACTGACCTATAATGTTGTATGTATCATTAATGTGCTGCTAGTCAGGAGAGTCTCTGTATTAGCCAGTATGGAAAACTGCATACATTGCATATTACTGTTGTACCTCTGTAAAACCTGTAATTGCTGTAATCATTCTCTTTGTTGTTATAATGTGTGTACATTCTAGGGGGGAGGGGTTTAATGTATTGGGCTTTGTCTTGCTAAAGGACTATCACGTGGGGTTAATTGCTGGAAGATTGCTCAAGCAGGGAAGCTGGCTAACGGCTCCCTGCTCCTCAGACAACCCGTTTCCAGCGCCACCATTGGCTGCCTCTAGGGCGGCAATAGATTGCTTTAAACCTATTGGGTGCCACCAAGAGCCCAGGGTATAAATTGTTGCATTCGCAGCCCTGTTTCTCAGTTCAGTACCTGCAACCAAATAAACAATGATCTTTGCTAAACTCACTCGCTTCGTCTTGTCAATCACGCATCGAACCCAGTATCTAACAATACCCAACAGAGTTTGGATATATTCCAGACTTTAGCATAAAGAGACTAGATATTTCAATTATTTTCACAAAGGTTTCATGAAGTACACAGTGGGTATTTATTAGCTCAGTCATTTTAGAATAATTATATTCTATAGCAGGGGTCCCCAACCCCTGGTCCATGGACCAGTACTGGGCCGCAGCATGCCAGCAACTGGTCCACACAAACAAACAAAACCCCATCCGTGGGATGCAGGCAGCACATCAAGCCACGCACCCTCCGGTCCATGAAAAAAACCTTTCTCCATGGAACCAGTCCCTGGTGCCCAAAAGGTTGGAGACCTCTGTTCTATAATATAACTTATGCTATTTTGAAGTTATATGTAGCAACTTTACTAAATGATATGAGAAAAGGCTTTACCCTCTTCTAATAATAGTTAATCAAAACCTGACTTAAAAGCATCTCCAAAATATTTGATAATATCTGGTCAGAGTAGCATATTTTTCAAAACAATCTACTGTACAATTAATTGTAAAAATGACTGACAAATACAAGAAAAAAATGCAAGGAGGAGAATTAATTAAATTCTGGACAGAACAAATGTAGGATTGAAAAGAATTTATCATTCCAAGGCTATCACTGATTGCACACATTTCTATTCTATTATGCCACTTATACTTCTGAGCTAATATAATTCTACAAAAAAGCTTACTCATTGTGACTGATGGACATGCTTCATGCTAATTCTTCCTACTGTTAGTGAGATTTTGTTCCATGTCAAGGAAAAAAAATGAAGAGAAGGAACCAAGCAGAAAAACAACTACACATTTCAGAACATCATAATATTGCAGAGTAAATTAAAATGTTTGATGTACACATACAGACATACAATAGGGCCTCCACATTTCTATAATGTGAGCTACGTTGATAGAACTTATTTATCAGGCATAATAAAATGCATGCCAATACTGAATGCTGAAGAGCCTACATTTCTTAGTAAAAAACAAACAAACCTCAGTTTCATTGTGTCAGATGATAAGCTAAAACATGAGGGGAAAGATTAAGTTGAAAGAAATATTTCAGTGCATATCTATATCAACATGTTTAATTTTACACCAGAGGACTAGAGGCAAGTGAGATTATGGACAATATTTGTTATTTAGCATTCAAATTAACGTGCTCAGAACCTTATAAAATCATATGCATGAACTGAAAATGAGAGTTTGAGGAAAACAGACTCATTCTATCAGTAGCGTTCAATGCAAGGAAATAAATAAGCACGATATTCATAATTTTTATTATTTGAAACAAAGCCAAAACTGCCTTCTGTAATGAACTCAAAAACGAAGCTTTGAATAAGTCACTTCATAAATGTTGGATTAAATTTTACAGGACTTTCCATGTAACTGCTCAAAATCATTTAAAACCAATTTTCTTTTACTTTTCTTCTACATAAATGTACAATAGGAGGAAAGCAGTAGCTAAAGCCTCCACATTCCCAAATGGAAGAAAACACTCATAAAAGCAAACAAAAGGAGCCATTAAATGAGCAACTAAATCTATCCATGATGATCAGACAGCAAATGACAATCTGAAATTTCATTTTTTTTTAGTCAATACAAATTACTTGCAGTCTAAAAACCAGGAGACTGTGAGTTTTAGTTCTGCCTTTGGCCTGAAAGTCAGCTGATAACTTTGGGCCAGTCACTCTCTCTCAGCGCAACCCACTTCACAGGGTTGCTGTTATGGGGAAAACAGGAGGAGGAAGGAATATTAGGTATGTTCCCTTCCCTTAAATATTGCTATCTTATGGGAACTGGGACACATACTTTTTCTGTGCCCTATGTGAGTGCCCTATGGAGCACTTCTTATAAACTTTGGCAGGCCTCTATCCTCCTAGCCTATATTTGCATGTAAGTTTTTTTTGTGGAAAATAAGAGAAAGCAAAAGGTATAACAATAAGAAAACAGGGATAAGATAAGGTGAGAGATGATGTCACATGTGCTTATTGAGAGAAAAACAGCTCTATATTACTGGCAGAGAACAACGAATAAGCAGGGGAAGGGCAAAATTGTATAAAACAGGAGCCAGACATAAACTTTCTTGCATAAAATAGATACTTACAATTATAAATTTTACAATGGATAAAACCTATTTTATAATTCCTCCATGAAAAATAATGCTGGGTCATCTGCAATCTCAAGGTAGACAAAATGTTCTGGAATGATGAAATACTAACACTGCAATTTTTGGGATGTAATAGGAGCTAAAGGTAACAGTCATGTTTTCTGGTTTTCTTTTCAAGAGCTTTTGATAATAGATTATTCCATTGATCTTATTTATAATATGAAAAGCAGTTCTCAAACTGAAGTGCCTAACAATCTTTAAGCTGTCTACCTTTACTGGTAGAATCAAAACAGACATGGTTGTTTTTATGGGCTTTATTTGCATAGAATGAAATGTATGACATGTCCCGAAATTCATTCTGAATGGAAACTGGAGGCATGAAATATAATTAATGATCAGTGAGTTTTCTATATGATCTATTGATAACATAAGGGCCATTTAGTTGTATAGTAAAGTTCACAAAGTATTGGTTGGTCTAGGCCAGGGGTCGGCAACCTAAAAAAGAAAAAGAGCCACTGGGAACCGGTTCCATCACAAATTAAAAAAAGAGGGAGCCGCGTGCGTGTGTCCATGCACGCGCATGCGCAAAAAGGTTTTTTGCGCATGCGCGGACGCACGCGGCTGCCATTTTTTAAAAAATGAGATGGAACCGGTTCCCGGTTGCCCGATGGCGACGGCCCGTCTGCAAAGCTGCCGCTTTCGGCAGCTTTGCAGACGGGCCGTGGCAGCTTCCGCAAAGAGCGGCGCCCCTGCCCATTCCGAGAGGTGCGCGCGCACCTCTCCGAACGACCGGAGGTGCGCGCGTACCTCCGCACGAATGGGCAGCGGTGCCGCTCTTTCAGGAAGCCCGCCGCGGCCCGTCTGTGAAGCTGCCGAAAGCGGCAGCTTAGCAAACGGGCTGCGGCAGCTTCCGCAAAGAGCGGCGCCCCTGCCCATTCCGAGAGGTGCGCGCGCACCTCTCCGAACGACCGGAGGTGCGCGCGTACCTCCGCGCGAATGGGCAGCGGTGCCGCTCTTTCAGGAAGCCCGCCGCGGCCCGTCTGTGAAGCTGCCGAAAGCGGCAGCTTAGCAAACGGGCTGCGGCAGCTTCCGCAAAGAGCGGCGCCCCTGCCCATTCCGAGAGGTGCGCGCGCACCTCTCCGAACGACCGGAGGTGCGCGCGTACCTCCGCGCGAATGGGCAGCGGTGCCGCTCTTTCAGGAAGCCCGCCGCGGCCCGTCTGTGAAGCTGCCGAAAGCGGCAGCTTAGCAAACGGGCTGCGGCAGCTTCCGCAAAGAGCGGCGCCCCTGCCCATTCCGAGAGGTGCGCGCGCACCTCTCCGAACGACCGGAGTTGCGCGCGCACCTCCCCAAACCTTTGGGGAGGTGCGCGCGTACCTCCGTGCGAAGGGGCAGCGGCGCCGCTCTTTCAGGAAGCTGCCGAAAGCGGCAGCTTCCTGAAAGAGCGGCACCGCTGCCCGTTCGCGCGGAGGTACGCGCGCACCTCCCCAAAAGTTTGGGGAGGTGCGCGCGCACCTCCGGTCGTTCGGAGAGGTGCGCGCGCACCTCTCGGAATGGGCAGGGGCGCCGCTCTTTGCGGAAGCTGCCGCGGCCTGTCTGCTAAGCTGCCGCTTTCGGCAGCTTCACAGACGGGCCGCGGCGGGCTTCCTGAAAGAGCGGCACCGCTGCCCATTCGCGCGGAGGTACGCGCGCACCTCCCCAAAGGTTTGGGGAGGTGCGCGTGCACCTCTCCAAACGGGCGGTGCCACTCTCCATTTGGAGAGGTGCGCGCGCACCACTGCCCGTTGGAAGAGGTGCGCGCGCACCGGGCGGCTGGGAGCCGCAAGAGACGGCTCAAAGAGCCGCATGCGGCTCCGGAGCCGCAGGTTGCCGACCTGTGGTCTAGGCTTAAGATGGTGATGGGGTGAACATAACTGAAGTTGAAACTTGGCAAGAAGCAGTTGCAATTTTGTTTGTAAATCCATTATGCTGGATGATTACAAAAATATAAAAAATATAAATTGCTTTGTATCAAATTTGACTTCATAAATGGTTCAGAGAAAAAGAAAAAAAAACCTTAGAGGAAATTTTATAAGTGTCTCATTTTGGAAATGAAATAACATATTAAAACTTAGTCATTTTTTTACCATAGTCCTATTCATTATTATGGATGAATAAATCTAAGGCTGATTGGGAACATGAACATTCCCTTCGGGAAGCTCCAAAAAGGCATAAATTAGATAAAATTGCTCTTGTCATTGTATTTGAATACAGAAGCAACAAAAGTAATTTCAGTTCAGAGATGCTTAAGGTAAACAATTGTAATATTGGGTTTCATTTTCATTCCAATGTGTACTCTCATTGATGGCATCCTTTTAATTGCTTTTCTAGGTACCTAGTGGAGCATAACAGTGTGATAATATCCAAGCTATTTCACTTTGTTTTATTAGTTTCAAGGGGAGTCTGCTCCACCCCAGCTTGCAAAGTAATGTGTAATATCCCACGCCAAATAACAAAAGGCTAATGTACTACTACACTAGATAAAATTGTTTTCTAACTATGTTAATTACTGGGGCTTTTTTATATTGCCAGCCATCCCAACTTGATAAATCTCAGTATGATTTAATATCACCATGATCTTGAATAGTACATAGTTGTCTATATTGTCTGAAACACTTCACAGGCTACTGAGAACAGAGAACCAGATAAAAATTGAATAGACTGAGCTGATTCTTCCCCCCCCTCCACATCTTGTAGCCATCAGAAGTCTCTATAACATTTTCCACGAAGTAATCATATCAAGCCCCTTTCTAATTTCTTGAGCTCAAGTGTTGATTGGTCCATTTGGGTGATAGGGTTTTCTGTTCCACTTTTGAAATAAATCTAACTTTTGTATTTAGCACTACTTTTATGCTAAAAAAAATGAAAACGAAGAAGAAAAACAAATGGTGCATGTCTGTGTGTGTTCTGTCTAGCTACAACAAACTACACACAATCATTTCTGAAAATAGACAGAAAACTTGAAAAAAGGCTGCCCTCTAGCGTTTACATATCCTACTATTAACAAAATGTAGAAGACAGCTATCTATACCCATAAGATGAATGGTTAGTGGTGGGATTTAGCTGGTTCGCAGCACTTCAGCAGAACCGGTAGCTAATTTTTTGTTGCCCAGGCCCAGAATGGACTTCCGGAAGTGGCATCCACACAGACAACCGGTTGTTTACATATTTGAATCCCACCACTGGTTAGAGGTCTCAACTCTTCCCTCCCATAACCATACATGATCCAAAGCATGGATCTCTCCCTCATAGGAAAGTATATTGTGGGTGTCTGAGTATCAGGAAAAGGCACTTTATTTACAACAATCCCAATTAAAACAATGTCCATTATTGACATTGCCTTTGGTATGGACTCACCTGTAAAAGTTCAGATGCTGAGTTCAGATGGTAAACACAACAATCTATGTGATTATTAATCTTTTATCACCAAGTAATGTGTCTAAATACCATCAATTTCTAATACTGAAAAACAATGCAAGGTTATTTAAAAAAAACAATTTAAGCTGCAACATTCTGATGAAATAAACCTATGGGGAGAGCTCAAAACACA